>NC_141327.1:16595836-17193336 GCF_037954235.1 Aulostomus chinensis | reverse complement strand
CCTCAAATCTAATGGTTTCTTCCTTGGTCAAAGCTCGTTCGCTGGCTAGTTCCTCCTGCATTCTAGACTCACAAAGAAGTGATGTAGCAGTGAAAAAACATCTTCTTGACCTCAGGACATCTATTTTTGAGCGAAAGGCAAAACAGACCAATTGAGTGAACAATCGCTGTAACAGCTGCATGCATGTTCCAGTTGCTAAGCGATGATTGGTGTTGGGGACAGGCTTTGGTAGAGGGTCCATTTCTCTATCAGTTTATTACACATTTTTAAGGTTACCATCGATCATGATGTACTGTAGTATCTGCATGGGGACAACATTTCATTGACACTGTGTGTGTACTCTGCACAATGACAATAAAGTTGATTTAATCTTCACTCTGCATCACCAATACCATTGATCCCTCCAGCAGTAACTCACTTCAGTATTTCCTTGGAGTGGCCAGTGTTGGAGCTCTTTTTGTCAAGCGTCCCAAGGCAGCTTGACTTCAGCAGGGTGTGTGGCCCCCGGTCCAGTATCATGGTGGAGGTCGCCGTGGCAATGACAGCCACTGCATCACGTACCCTGGCCTCGATGTTGTAGTCCCATTCATCATATGACACAGAGATAAGTCCTGGGAAAAAACAAAACAAAACATGGAGAGAGAGAGGTGTATGAGAGAGAGAGAGAGAGAGAGAGAGAGAGAGAGAGAGAGAGAGAGAGGTGTAAGAGAGAGAGAGGTGCAAGAGAGAGAGAGGTGTAAAAGAGAGAGGTGAAAGGAAGGGAAAAATGAAGAAGTAAAAAAGAAATATGGAGAAAGATGAAAAGGCAGTGAGAGAGATAGAAATGAAAAATAGCCAGAGGGGGAAAAGATATACAAAATGATAAGACTTTAGAAGAGGCTAAAATGTGGCAAAACACTGAGAAAAAACACAATTATATGCACTCATATCGATGCTATTTTGAGCCAAAGTGAAGCTGTTAACCCTGCTGCAGTCATACTGATGAAGACAGGATGAAAAACCTAGTTGAACATGCGCCTTGGTGGAGATTGGGGGCATCCTCCGCATATTTTGCTATGCTTGGCTTTCCAAGCATGAGCAACTGCTGGTTACACCCATAAACAACTGTGTTTTCGGGTCATTGTCCTTGACTGGTTTGGATTATATGTTCACATTTGAAATCTAGAGGAAAAAAAAGGCAAAACTGCTTCTTCTTTTTTTTTTTTCAGCCTGCCTGAGTGTTGTCACGATATTCCTTAACAGGTTAAAGTGCGATTGTTGTATTTGCCTGCTGAAGCAAATATTTCACATGAAGTAACATGTTTGGTCAGTGGAGGGTTGCCAGGAGGAGACGCGTCAAAACGACAAAGGTGTGTTTTTCCTGTCTGGTCTGATTACATCACAAAAACTGTGATGTTAAAACCTGGACTATTATTAGACCTGGTAGAATTAAGCGTGAGCCGGCTGCGTTTTGTTTTATTTGTGAGAATATTTGAGTATAATGTATAATTATCAGGACTGAATTCCCCTCCAAAACAAATGACAAACTCACTTACTTGAGGTTAACAGGGATTAGTATGCACCATCTACCACTGACTGGCACAGAGCAGTGCAAATAAACCCAGGGAGCATTTGCATATGTGTAAACAAGCCCATCTGTCTTTTTTTTAACCCAAATTCCCCTTTAAAGGTTTTACCACATCAAAGCGTTATATAGATTTCAGCATCTTGCTGGACAACAGAGGAAATAGTCTTTCCAGGTGGGATGCTGATCCTGACACAATATATTGCATAAGATTAAATCAAAAGTACTTGATATTGATAAAAATCAATGACTGGAGATGTGTGACTGATAAATATACAGTATTTCAAATTAGTGGAAGAGGAACAGCTTCTGTCGATACCAACGTAATGTTATTCATTCCCCTTTCATTCAAAGAAAATAAAGAATACTCTTTGAGAAAAATCACTATCTTAAAATGTCTTTGATTGAGCTAAAATTCAATCAGACAAATTTAAGTCCACAATTTTTTTCAAATCAATGAAAAAAAAGGTTAAAGTAATACAACCTTATTTGCTGAGAGGCAATGTTCTAAATCCCTTGGGTTTGAATTGCTAATGAAATCATGGCTACGATCTGGCAATCACGTAACCAGTATCACTTTTTTTCTGTTATATTAGCAAAATGTTTTATTTGCATGACGCGGAGTGTATTCACTGTAGCTTTATATGATGTCGTTTTTCATCGAACGCGTGTACCAACAAGAAGTAAGAATTTAAAAATCGGATGCCATAATTCTTCAGATTCTCCTTCCCATCAAATGCAGATGAAATCTAGCTATTTAGGAAACTCAGGGACAGTCAATGACGCCACGTTGTCCCTGCTAAATAAACAAACAGGCCGATGACAGTCAACAAGGCAAATTGTGTCAATAAAAAGACATCACGTTATCTGCACGTGTGCAATACCGATTAGTACCGATGCACAGTTCAGGTGGCACCATTGAAACGGAGACGCCAAGGAGAAAGTCTGTAAATGTGAGGAGACATGTAATCACAGCGTGCTTTTTGCATCATATATTATCTCCTGCACGCTGCACCCGGTCGCCGCCCCTCTTCTAAGCCAGAGGGACTACTTCTCCTCCTGTGTGCTACACGTGTGAAAGAGGGAGTCTCTTGGTCCCATTTGTTTACTCTGCAACTGATAAAGCATCACACTCAGTGTTACACTCGGAACACAATATGACATTTGGCTTGAACTTGCTTCTTTTAATTAGCTGCACGTCGCACCTTAGTGAACAATTGGAATAATGCAACGAACAAATGAGATCTCTATTTAGCCCCTGAGGCTCACGAACAAATGATCCATGAGTTTGCAACTTCTTATAAATATCTCCTGAAAAAAAATGTTCAATTAGGGAGCCAATTCTGACCTTTCTGTCTTTTCAAAACTGGAAGTTTAGTTAACGCTTTTATCATGAAAACTAATGATTTTACCATTTCCAAGTTTAGCAACCATATTGGAAGCACAGGTAGGTTTGGAAAATTATTATCATATTAATATTTAAACCCTGGAATGTTAGTAACGCCTCCGACTGATCTGGCGTTTGTGTGTACCTGTAGGAAAAACAGCAGGGACGTGGTCTGCATCTCCAGCCACGAGCGACGGCACAATCCAGGTGAAGCCATAACCTGTCAGTCCCACAGAATGAGCCACCTCAAAGATGGTGGAAGCCTCCTCTCTTGTGCAGTAGAGCAGGATGACGGGACTCTGGAGTTTCTTCAGCTGGTTCTGGATCTTGGAATCTCCGTCATCCACTGACATGTCCAGGAGAAGGACCTCTTCTAGCTCCCAGCCCACAAAACTATTCTCGATGGTGCTGCGGACCTTGAGAGTAGAAAGAAAGACATCGATATAATCGAACGAAAGCACACGGTTGAAGGCACATGGCACAAGTGCATTTGGGGTGTGTCCAATTCATTCAAATTAGCAAAAAGATGCAAATGGCTTGCCAATAATTAAATAAATAATTTGAGGTGTGTTTTGAGTGAAAAAACACATCTCCCATTACCATCTAAGGGCCAGGTGCCCTTCGGTGTAGTGATATTTAGGTGGCGTATCCAGTAAGAAACTAAACACTTTCTTTAGCGTTTCCTCTGTTCTCAAGCTTCCTCTGTCCTGTTGAATTTGTAACTGCGATTTTTAGATTTTCTGCTTCAATGTCCCATGATATTTGCTGCATGCAGGGCCATTACTACACACATAGGAAAATGTTACAATCACTGGAAACAATTTCTCTACTCCTTCAAGTAAATAGTTATAGGAAAAAAAACAGTACAGAAAATGTCTCCTCATTTATAATTTAATGTACATTTTTCATTCAGTGAAACCAGATTGTTATTCCAACTTTGTTTAAAGCCAAAACAGTGTCACTGCTGTAACTTTATGTTCATTTCATCTGGATGTCAGATGTTCAAAGTTATCCAGGATCTCATGCCAGGCTCTTTAAACCGTCTTTGCTCAGTCTTGGAGATAAAGAGGCTCAAGCTGCACTGTGAGAGGCTGCATTCAAAAAGAAATGTTCAGCCAATCTGCCTTTTTCCATTAAAGCAATCAGAAAATGGAATTCACTACCCACTTATATCAGATGCTGCTGATCCCCAGCTTGGTTCAGGTCATTTAATCATTTACACATACACTCCACTCATGTAGTGATAAACAAAACTGAAAAAAAATCATCCTATCAGTTTATTTTAAATCAAGGAGAACTCAGTATTGTAATGAATTCCCATACGACAACAACTCCCGATGATCCTGATGCTCATTATTCTTGGTTTTTTCGAGTGAAGAGCATCGACATATGCACATCCACCTGCTGTGTCTGTGCCACATAATAAACGTATACATTCATATAAACACACGCTGTATAAACACAACTCATGTATGACATTTACCAGAGAGCCCACACGCATCTTTGTTTACCTTGTTGACAAAGTCCTGGTAGCCAGGGTAGTATGTGGTGACTATGGAGAAGATGTACCAGTCATACTCCTCCATGATGTTCAACATGACAGAGGCCTGCTGCTCAATGGATGGACCAAACTGGAAAAACATGGAGTGGTCGTCCTGGAAACCAGAGACACAAAGCCAATCAGCAAACAAGGTCATGAGTCATACATCATGAGAGAGAACTGGAAGGTAGAGCGTAGATGATTGTGGAGTGTGTCCAAGCCTCAGGAGCAAATATAGTCATGTTTCTAGCTTGGAGTTGTCTTTTCTCATTTCATTCTTTGCAATGACGCAAAATTCGATGTGTGCTTGAATGTGTTTTTACACATGTTGTATTCATGATTTTTAAGCAGCATTTTTCTCTTCCTTGCAATATCAGAAAAAAAAAAACAGTGGATATTAAATACGGACAAGGTGACTTATCAAGGAGCCCCAATTGAGCTAGGTTACCATCTTCAGCATGCTAAGGAGGGAACCAACCACCTGGTTCAATGACACACTCTTTCTAATGTAGGGCACCATGTATGTGGACAGACAGACCCTGTCATTCCTTCTCTGAGGAGAGAGGAGGAGAGGAGGGAAGAGCCTAATGTCTGGTGCCATGAATCAGGGCAGGTCAGCCACCCATGTAAAACCGCTAAGCAACTCATCAGGACATGGAAGTCGGGGTGGATTATTCATGAGTGTAAGTGACTGGAGGCGACGTGTCAGAGGGGCAGAAATGAGAACAGCATCGTGTTAGGGGTCTTCTTAGTGAATGAGTGAGATGACTGGCGGTGCTGATATCACACTGATGGCTTTTTTACTGCTGCTTTGCTCTGTAATGCAGCGTTTTGAGGAAATTCTGAAGAATCACACAGCTTAGCTTAACATAAACTCCAGAAGCAGGGAGGAGAGCGAGCTGTATTTCCATTTAATTGTCAGGAAAATTTAAAGCAAACTCTGGAAATCTTGCAAACGGGAAATGAAAATTAAGCACTATTAAATCATGCAATACATATCTTTGTCAGAAGCTGGCCGTATGACTAGGATTGACTGTAACACACTACAGAAGAGTAAGAGGTGGTCGTGAACTTCTATTAGTGAAAAATGATGAGAGGTCCTGAGGAAGTACTTTCTGTTGTCAGTGTTTTGTTTTTGTTTTGTTTTTCTTGTGCTGGATAGTATAGGACCTGTCCCATGCTGTCCGGGAATTTTGGGAATATCAGGAGAGATGCCAGCAGCAGAAATAGCTGGCGGGCCATGTGAGTGGATGGAGTTTTTAACACCCGGTTTGCAAAAAAAGACCATCTCAAGGGAGTATATTTTTTTAAGGATTTTTAAAAAAAAAATATTTTTCTTGTTTCCATCAACCTTTTCTAACGTGATACTTCAAAGTGCACATCAAACTGCACTTATGCAAAAGGAGAGTCGAAATTCTTAAAGAGAATAAAAACACAAACCAACATATTTCAAACTGTCACGGAATATATTTAGGATTTTCATAGAAGGAATTTATTTGTTCGAGCTGCTTCTTGACTAACAACAGTTGTGTGTGTGTGTGTGTGTGTCTGTGTGTGTGTGTGTGCATGCACGCGCATCATCTCCAGCTATAATGCAGGTTGCCAGATACAGCTTCTGGTTTCTGTCTCTGTGATATTGAAACTTGGCAACCTCACAGCAACAAGATTACAGGATCCTACTCACAATCACCACATTCAGCACAGAACTCCCTGTAAAGTTTGGAGAGGGCCCAAGTAGCTGTCTTTGATCCAGTTTTTATGCTAAGCTAGGCTAAACATACTCACACACTTTCATCAGAATGATATTTATCTTCTCATTAAACCCAGTAAAGGCAACAAATCAAGCAAAACTATTGCTTTCAACTGTATTATACCGGATGTCTAAAGATCCTCCTTTTGAATCAATTATTTTTCAAACATAAATGCTCCCCGGTGTACATGAGAGAAACTCTGCACTTCGTATATATGTTAGCGATATGATGTTCATGTGCATGCATTCACATAATTATGCGTGTGCATCCATGTGCGCAATCAGCCATACTTGTTAGCCATCCAGGAGGCTGAGTGTTGCTCGGGTTAGTAGGTGTGCTCCTGCCTCTGTACATCAAAGCCCATCTCCCCCTTTTCCCCCCACAGGGACAGAAATGAACTGTTACCTACTCTTCATTGTAATGAAATAATAACAGTGCAGCGTCAAGTGACGAAGAAGGGACTGGCAGTGTGGAAGTGAGTGGGGGAGGAGAGGTAATGTATGCGTGTGTGTGTGTGCGCGTGTGTGTGTACACGCGCGCACACAGGCGCGTGGGTGTGCAGAGTGAGGGTCTGACGTTTCAACCATAGTGAGCGCATGACGCTAATGAAGGCATTTTCACGTATGAGCTAATCCACCATACGCCGCTAACCTTACGCTTTGTCAAAATCCATTAATGTTTGAGCATATCAGCCATTACATTTAAATGAAACATAAAAACGAGTGCGGTCTGTAATTTACACTGACATTATAACTTGTGCCTTGTGTTTTTGGTGCCATTTGTGCATTTGTCAGTAGGATTACGCAAAAACTACCAGGCTGGTTATCATAAGTCTTGAATGAATGGTGGCAATCCATTAAATTTCGGTGCAAATCCTTTAAAAGCAGCATTTGCTTTCACTGGCCTTAGTGTAGGTATGTGCTCTCTTGTTGCACTCTAGTTATTCCATCTGTGAATCCAGTCGTTTCCATTACCCAAGTGTAACATTCTAAAGGGGATTAATCCATGGCCATTGATAATCACAACAAAAACACTGGTTCTTCCTGTTGGAGTAACGTTTGTCAAAAACTGCGCTCTCAGGGTCTTACTTTTATGCAAATACTATATGGGAGATTTCGGATGATTTGTCAATGAAACCATAAAATGCCACCAAATCATTTCAGCAAGTAATATCAAAGAATGTGTACAAATTTATAATCCAATAAATGTGATTGTGGATAATCCACCGATACTATCAACGGCACTGGCGCCTTTAATCGAAACCTCTTGAGCAACAAGGGCAAAACATTTGAAAAAAAAGATTAGTCATAAATCGGAGTTTCCCTTCGAGTCAAAACCATCCATATCCACACTCTTGATGTGACCATCAGACATCAAAAAGAACAACAAAACTTTTACAATCAGTCACATTTCAGTAGCTGTAATATAGTATAGAGCTATATGAGGATGCAGGAGAAGAATACTGATTCATCACTGCAAGAGAAACTGGTGCTACCTTCTAGAAAATGAATCAGCTTGAGCTGTTGCTGTGAAAAGAGCCGATCCATACGCCACCGCTAGAGTCTAGGCGTGTGTGCGTGCGAGTGTTGAACCAACCCTTAAATGTTGAGTTTTCACAGCTCACCTTTACATAATTCTGGGTGACATTTCCAGCTGGCGTCACATGCGGACGCCACCTCCTTTACGGGGTTAGTCTGCAGCTCCGAGTCTTGATTATTCATTTCCTCTCATTTGTACACTCTCAATTACTCGCTCAGCCCCTTTAAGTCCATCATTGTCTTGCTATCACTCTTTCCACTTTCTTTCTCTCCAAAAGTGTGCTCTGGGTGGTGTAATCACTTGTGAAACCAAACCTGCCATTAAGGAGGATCGTGAGGGCACTCCGTACTTCATTCTCTCCTTCTCAGATTATAGCTAATCATCGTCTCATTCTCCCTTCTCTTTCATATCCCAATCACTCCTATTTAATTTCTCCACTTTATTCACATGGCATTAGTGTCAGGATTTGTTCTCTGTCTTTGACCCCCCCCCCCAAGCCCCCCCTCTTCACCCTTGTCTTTTTCCTCTCTCCACTCTGTTTTAATGTCCTACAGCTCCACATCGCAGCAGCATGAAGCGTCCTGTAGGGCACAGTCTGTGTGTGTCATTATCGGAGCTGCCGCCTTGCTGCCCTGCTTGCTGCCCTGCTTGCTCTCTTTGCTGTCGTCTCACATCGCCAACACAACTCGACCACGAGGCCAACTAAGTTGTTTGTCACCCTTTTTTTTGTTTTTTTGTGCTGTTACTCTTTTTCTTTCAGTTGCAGTCTGATAAAAGCCTCCGTTTTTTTTATATAAAACACTGTTTTTTTTTAGAAATCACAAAAAAAGAGTCAGATGTATTGCAGGTAAGTTCGAGTACGTGTGCAGTTTACAGGCAAACTTCTTTAGCAGCCATGTGAGCTGAACTGAACTCAAACGCTTCTCACTCAGAAAGCTTGTTCATGACAGAAAACTTTAAGTAAAGCTGGTGACGAAGGAGAAATAGTGACATAATCCATGAGCAATTCAGCAGTTTGTTAGCACTCTGGAGCCTCACCCAGGACACTGCATGGTAGGGCTGATTCAGAAAAAAATCCCAATATTAGCAGCTGAACTGTTTTTTTTGCGATGAAAACGAGAAGAATGATGTGAAAGTTGACATTCCCTCCTACATCACACATCAAATCAGAATTGTAATATCACTCAAGATTATGGCAATTAGACATTTCAATTTTATTTTCTTAAGCCTCACTACATGGGGCTTTTGGCTGCAATTGTGGACACCTTTTCCTTTTTGTTGTTGTTTGTTTTATATATATATATATATAGATAGGTTTGAGAGTTTTCTCTTTCTGCATTCTGTCTGAATATGATTTTTGTTGAAATTTGATCAGGGCTCTGTCCTGCAGCTCCACAGAATCTAAATGTCCCACATAAACGAACACACACATGTCGACAACGGCGTCAATTGAAGCAAACCTGGTTAAGTTAAGGCAACAAAACTACTTGTTTAAAAAAAAACTGTCAGGATTTGGGTTCAAATATAACGGTTCACAACATTCATCATGTTTTACAGGTTTTCTGGCAGAAAGTCTTTTGAGATAAACTTCTTTTTGTGCTGGTCCCCCTACAACTGCACGTTGAACAATTGTACCTGATACTAAAATCAGCCAGATTCCTAGAATTGGGGTTAAAGGTTATAGACGGACAATTTAAAGAAAATAAATGAAGTAAACCCTCATTGACTATGATGTCTGGCCCTTTCCTGCTATTCCACCTCTGACGATATGTGGTTAGTTTTATCAAGCAGGCAACCATTAGAAATGCGGCAAGAGTGAGTTGCCTACTTCTGCCGCCTACTGACCAGGAGGTATAATTGTCATCTATGACACCTTTAAAGACTGGGCTTGATGGGTTTCAGTCATGAAATGTTCTGATGCACACATCTGTTCTGCAGCCTGGTGTCTCTGTGCATCAGGCCACATTTCTGAACAGGTAAATTTCATGAGTGAGACGAAATGATCCTCACAAATTTCATCAAAATCTTTTGCAGAACCTTTTGAGTTATCCTGCCATCAGACGTTCAGAGACGCTGTTGATCACATTACCCCGTTGGAAGATGTCAACACAAGTTAACAGTGTTGAGTAGTAAAGAAACACTACTTCAGACAAGAGCAAGACTAAGAATATTCTGGGGGAATATGGAGAGACCAAATAGTTTCAAGTCTTTAATACATTTTATTTTATTGTGACTCTCTCGTTGACATAAAAATATGCATACATCTTTTGTTGTTTTACAGGATAGCCCTGC
This sequence comes from Aulostomus chinensis, assembly GCF_037954235.1. NCBI lineage: Eukaryota > Metazoa > Chordata > Actinopteri > Syngnathiformes > Aulostomidae > Aulostomus > Aulostomus chinensis. The sequence continues at coordinate 17,183,263 of NC_141327.1, read as the reverse complement.
ACTTTAATAAAAACAATCGTATAAATTCATGAATAAAGAATATCGTATTCCACTGATGTACTTTCAAATAAACTTTTTTTTTTATAAAGCCGGTCATTTCCAATTAATGGACTGTGCATTATGTCACTTCAAACGCTGCTTTGGTGTTTCAGCTTCAGCATAGGAAGCTCAAAATAGTCTGTGGTAGTGACTCTGCAACAGTTAGTGGTATGAATTAGCACCCAAAAGCAAGTGAATCACTTGAGAGTTATTATTCAACCTTTGTGCAGATATGGCACCAGAGAGCAAGCTTAGTAACACAAACCTCTGTGTCTCATCGCTGCTCCCTAGGCTCCCGTAGCGCTGCCTGACATGAGTAAAACCTTCAGCGTGCTCACATGCTAGGCAGTGCTGCACCAGACACACTCTCAATGAACCCACTGGAGACTCAACGGATGACAAAAAATACACAGTACATCGTGCACACACTCATTTGTGTGAATAAACAGCAAAGTTTTATGATTTTGCAGATTGATCTCTACTGTCTGTCCTGGTCAGTGTCAGATATTTAAATGATACACATCTGCCAGTGAAGCGTCAGGAGCTGCCGCGTGATGTAAACTCATTAAGACACTGAGCATTGGGTGCATTTGATTTGGCTCGGATCGCCATGGACACTTGTTTGGATGCAGCCAGCACTGAGGCTGCTACTGCGGCTGCAGCTGCTGCGTCAGTGTGCAGTACTGTACAAGGCGAGCAAGCCTCAAGCAGGAGGGCTGAAAGGATTTGGCAACTCATCTCCATGTCATGCCAATGAAAGCCTGTCTCCAATTAGATTTGCAGAGGAAGAGCGACATATCGGCCCATTGCTCAACAAGCCCTGGTGGGAGAGGATTGGAGGGTGGAGAGACAGAGGGGGGAGAGAGAAAGAGAGAGAGACAGACAAAGAAGAAAGGGAGAGCAAGAGAAGGGGTGGCTGTTAAGGCTGAGAGAGATAGAGAGGAGTCTCGCTTGAGAAAACAGGCCTTAGAACTCACAGTCAGGGACTCGCAAACACATTTGAGCATGCACACACACACACACACACACACACACACACACACACACACACTAACACACATGCATACAGCAGCGTACGCATCGTTCCCTCCAACACTCAGCTTTTCCACTTCATCACACTCGTCTTTCTCCACCTTTCATCTTCCTCTCTCTGTCTATCTCTGCTCCTCACATTCGGAGTGCTGGCGCTGCTGTCAATCCTCCTAAGTTTGAGCCCGATGTGCTTCATCATCATGTTTCTAATCAAACGCACGCCATGTGTTAATTAATCTCATATTCTGCTGTTTAATTATCAATGACCCTGTTTCCAAGTCTGCTTCCCGGCTCCATTCAGTACACTTCATTTTAAACATCCCATAATGTTCTCATTGAATTACCCTTGCTATTTTTGTCGAGGAAATGATTTCTGAAGCGATGAAATATGATTCACTCCCACAGCATCCAGTGGAGCGATGCAGGTCCCTATACTGGACCCTCCTCTAGTTACGAGGCTCCACTGGAGGAGAAGATAGATGAAACACGGTGAGCTAGAACATTTGAAGCTCTTTGGGTTTTATTTCATTAATGCAGCTTGAATGGTCCTCCTGCATGAGGGTCAAGATCAGAAACATTTACATGAAAACCAGAAGAAGCAGACATACTATACATTAAAAACATGAATGAGGAACAATCTGATTACCCCAAAAACCCACTGACCAGAGCCTGCAAGCTCCTCTGGAATTAAATTCAAAATTCACTACAAAAGAACACACACATACACACACACACACACACACACACACACACACACACACACACACACACTAAAAACGAACAAAAAAAAGCAAATGTTTGTTCATGAAAAGTACAAGTATTCACATGAATCATCTCAAATTTACAAATGTGAAGCACAGTCAGAACTCGTAAACACACACACACACACACACACACACACACACACACACACACGCACTCTAAGAGGGAGCTTCAAATGCTGCTGTATAACTCCAGAGGGGAGAAAGCAACATCTGAAACAAGCTTTTGCACAACAAAAATATCTCTGCAGCTCCTTCAAAGCTCTCAGTGTCAGTAATTAAACTCAAACTCAAATATTCGGATCCCATATCATTTATTATTTGCTTTAACATGTTTCCCGTTCAGGGAGACATTATGACATTTCCTGCTGTTGAAATAGTTTAATAAAAATAAATCCCATTTTGATCATAATATTCACTTTTTGTTCAGACTTATTTAACGTAATGGTCATTTTGGGGATTTTTATCAAATGGATTATAATTTGAGAAATTTCGAATATGTTTTCCATCCTATTCATATGAATCGGAGGTGATAAAACATCAGTATAATCTTGCACCAGTGAAGGAACCTCTCTCCCAGTGTGAACAGACTCCACAAATCAAATCATGCTAATTATCTTGTAGCTACTAAAAAGCTGCACTATATTTCAGCCCAACAAAACTAACTGGCATCTGCATATTTGGTAATATGACTATTTACCACTGGTACCAGATGTGTGCGATCAGTCGAAGAAAGAAATACAACATGTTGTACACCAGCTGGTCTGTTTGGCACTTTGATGCGCAGCTTTATTGCCCAAATGCCAGTGATGTTCATGGTAATATTCCTTCATTTTGGTGACCTCCTCTGATCATTAGTCGAGTACCAATGCTTTTGGTATATCACAAGATATCTGAAATCTAATAAACGTAACATCATGCACATTTTTTTGACTCTTTAATCCGTCTTTTCATAGCACGTTCCGATTAAACGCCTAATTAACTCCTGAGCACAACAAATACTGATGTCTTCAATTGCCATTAAATTTACCCAGCACATTTTCAACTCAGGCATTCTAAATGACTTTCCATTTTAAGCTCACCATGCGCTTTCCTCCTGGTGCACCCTGAGGAAAAATGTCACTTTTGGCAGGTTGTCCTGAGAGTTGAGAGCACTTTCATGCTCCCAAAAATATTAACTAGGTTGAGATATTTTAATGGCGTTTCCTCTTGCCTGCTGGTCAAACTTCTGATTTAGCCTCAGTCATTTTCATAATTTTAAGAATGACAACATTTTCAGACTGTTGAGCTTCAAAGATTAGTCTTGAGGAGAGACTATTGATCAGACCCTTCCTGACCCAACAGACCACACAGATTCTGGTTCAGGCTCTTGTCATCTCACGCATTGACTACTGCAACTCTCTTCTGGCAGGCCTCCCTGCATGCTCATTCAAGCCTCTGCAGATGATCCAGAATGCAGCAGCACGTCTGGTCTTCAACCAGCCCAAAAGGGCACATGTCACCCCGCTGCTGGTTTCTCTTCACTGGCTTCCAGTGGCAGCCAGGATCAAATTCAAGGCACTTCTCTTGGCTTACAAAACAATCACAAGAACGGCTCCAGCCTACCTGGAATCCCTGATCCAGGTCTACTCTCCTTCTCGCCCACTACGCTCTGCATGCGAAAGACGCCTGGTGCTTCCAGCCCAGCGCTGCTCCAAATCCCTAGCCAGACTCTTCTCTTCTGTTGTTCCCAAATGGTGGAACGAACTACCGAACTCTGTGCGTTCTGCTGAGTCCCTTTCTACTTTTAAGAGACAATTGAAGACTCAGTTGTTCAGAGAGCACCGAGGCACTTAACCTGACTCTTCTCCTCTTTGTCCTGTGGGGTAGAATAAGTCAGAGGGTCCAAGACCCAGCACTTAGTGATTATGTAGCACTAACTGTGTTGTGTGATGTTGTATGTTTGTCAAAAAAAAAAAAAGGGGGGGTGACACTTCTTCTGCCACTAGATGGCAGTACCTGTGACCAAATCACAACTGAAGCACTTTTGCGCTGACTATGGGTTTTTCCTTAAGTCTGAATTCTTGCTTGTGTTGTACGTCGCTTTGGACAAAAGCGTCTGCTAAATGAGATTGGAGAATTGTAGAATTGTTCATTACAACAGACGCTCTGAGGTACGTAGTAAAATGGAAGCCACTCTTTTCTGTTTTGGAGGTAAATCCTCACATTTTCAAACAGTAGAGGAGAACTCAGAAAGCTCAGACTTCCGCTAACATCCATGTTAAGATTCCCTGCGAAATGAACGAAGATCCCAATACACAAGAGTAACTGAATGTTTTATAGTTTTATGAAAATGAACATATCAAGCCACTGTGTGATTGAAACATCTGTGTTTGAGTCTACTGAATGAGAGCAGCAACAATGTTCTCATACACAGAGTAGACAGGTTAAGTAACTGATTCCAGGTTATGACTTAAAATGATTCATGCGGAAATAATAACATGACTCCACACAGCAGTTTTAGTTTGATAAACACCCCAGACCTCAGGAACGCAGCCTATTCAACTGATCTGAATCAGCTGAGAGGATGCAAGTGCAGTCAGTGGTTGCCGCGGTGATGCCAACTGCTTAGTTTGTGCTGAACGAGACAAGGATTCAGCTGAGAAATGCCTCTCCAGCTCAGGCTTCTTACTCACCAACTACCTGCTATCACCGTAAGTTTCATACACTGAAATTGAATGCAATGTCAATCACTTCTTTGTTTGTGGTGTGGAAATGTGAGAAAAAAATGAGTTTTGGAGGTCTCCCACCTGAAAAACCTGGTCTAACTTTATATTGGAGCATATGGGGCAGTTGGAATTTACCTGCAAGCTTATGAAATGAAAATGAGTCTTTATATGTATAAAGTTATGTTAAAAAAAAAGAAAAAGAAGACAAATTTGCCTGGCACAAAATAAGTGTGAAGAGTGAAGTTTGAGAGTTAAACAGAAATATCAGGAGGCAGCAGTTTAATTCCTTCACCCACTGTAGACTCTGAACACCCAACTGAACGCTCTATTTCACATTGTTAACAACAACAAAAAAGTCCAGTGCATCCACACAGTGATTCTGATCTGAATATATCTGTCCTCAGGAGTGCATCTTTGACCCATGCTCTACCCCCCCAAAGCTCCCTGAATGATAGCCCTAACCCTGTCAGACAACACAAGTTCCCTGGTGGAGGTAAACATTTGCAAAGCACTTATCTATTGCCAACCCAACATCTGCCAGCTGTGCCTCATACTCACATGTTGTCTTGATGAGTCAGGTTTATCCTGATCTGTTGAGATGATACGACACTCACTAACAATGACAAGTGGGGAGAAAGCGGCTAAATCGCTGGCTGAAGAAATGAGCAAGGCAAAGAGCCACATGGCTTATGTTTGGAGAGCGTTAGCTCATTGCTGACAGACTTGGAGGAGGTGGCTGCCTTCACTCAGACAATAAAAGTCCCTGTGTGGTACTCCACTTGGTACTTCAACTTGATTTGGAGAGTCAGTTTCAATTATTGTATTTAACACTCCATTGTTTTCTGTCATTATGAGGTGCAAATATGCCAAGAGGCTTTCTGGAGGACTGAGCAGGACACCTGCACTGTACCTTTGTTTTCTCTGACTGCTGAGACAAACATGACCCGCAGCTGTTGAGAGCCAATAGCAAATATAACCATCAGACGATATACAAGTGCCTGCTACTCATAAGTATGATTACTATGATTTATACGGATCTAAACAGAACATTTTACGATCCATAAGCAAGTAAGAGCTGCAACTCACACGAATTTCGCTACTGATTAATGATTAACTTTTCACGCCTGTCCCTTTTTGACTCAATTAATACGTTCACTTTGAGGTTAAACTAAAACCCTTTTGGTCAAAAAAACCAAACCACTAATTTTGTCTGATGTCTATCTCAGGTCAGCTGCTCGCTGGATGGTTTCAAACCTTAACATGGGAGAACTCAGACAAAATGCAAAATTTAACAGATTTGTTTTATTATATTTTGCTTAGCAGAGGAGTCGGTCAATAGCGACTCCACAGAAACCCGATCGAATAAGGGATGCCAGTGTATCTGAGTATTGACAATAACTCTGATATTTCTTAAAAAATAAATCGAATGGTTATGATACACACGTGATAATGTTCCAAATAACACGCAGTCCATTAGGTCATGTCATTGTTTTTTTCATAAGCTACTGTACGGCTGTGGTTCAGGATGTTCTCAATCACTTTTTGTACTTGGTGTAATTGTTAAAAAGATATTGGGACATTTTCATTTGGTTTTAATCTATTTGTTTGTATTATAACCTTAACCCTGACCTTTCCACCACCCTAACTTCTGCCTGAATCTAACCAAACTTTAACCAGTGCATTGCCATAAATGAATATTGCTCTTCCAACTGAATGAAAGGAAAGTTCGCATTTTACTTCATGTTCTCATCTCGCAAGGTAATGCATGAAAAATTTTATTGTGCATCTTATGAAGGTTTCATGAGACGTTGTGCGGTGTATTTGGAGTGCAAAAGAAAACAAATTCAATGAAGAATTCTGAGGATGACTGTGACTGGTGGCATTTCATTTAACGTTTCTACAGATTACAGTGTAAAATCCTAATCTGACAGACTTAATTCAGATGTGAGGGGAAAAAAGAAGGCCATCATTCCCGTCTTGCTGGAACCAGGTGTAGTAAAGCCGAAATATGGACTTCATTAAAGCACCAGAGGATTTCCATTATCTTCTCCAAAAGACTCTTCCATGTCTTCAATTCTGCACCGCTAGCTACTGAAACATAATCACCAACTGAATGTCTAATTAGAACAAATTAATCTGGTTGTCTTGCAAACACTCTCTCTCTCTCTCTCTCTCTCTCTCTCTCTCTCACACACACACACACACACACACACAGGCTTCTAAGTAGGCACAAAATACTGGTTTTTGCCTCCAGCCTTCTCCACCACTCCCCTGCTATCATCACAATGTGCACCGTGAGGAAGATACAGTTAATTGTCTGATTCAATCTCCCACTGTAGCATCTGATGCTCACATCATGTCAGTCAAGCCCTAAGCCTTGTCATGCCACTGAGTGACCAAAGTGAACACAACAGACGAAGGGAGATCTGCAGAAAACTGGTTTGTAAAGATGTGACAGAGTGCAGAGAAAACGATTTCTTAAATGATATAAACACATCAGCATTAATGACTGGAAAAAAAACTCCCAAAAAACTAAATTTGTCAGAGCACAACTGGTAAGATGTGGAAGGGGGGGGTTAGAGCGAGTCAATTTAGCATCAACTTTGGCCCTTCACGCTAATGGAAAGCTCCTTCATGAGGAGTTCATTAAGCCCGTTAGCACAGCAGAGAACGCAGGTAATTAATCACTGACACACGGGAGCTCTGTACTCCAATTGGGCCCTGATACCACCAATCCAAACTAGCTATTTACCCAATTAGCTCTGAACCTGGCTGCCAAGTTACCTGGCTGACCAACGGAGATCTGTGTGTGTGAGCGAGAGGTAAAGAATGATGCTGAAAAACAAAACAGAGGAAACAGACGTAAAGGCAAGTTAGCACGGGAAAGTCATTGAAAGAGTTTGGAGTTTACCACTTGGTTGACTGTTCAATTATGGCTTCTGGGTGGGAAATTCAGAAATACACAACTTCACTGATTGAATGCAGCATTATACTCAGTTGTCCTTTGTTACTGTGTGTTGCATCCCTCATGCTGTGTTGGCTTGTGTTCCTGAGTTGTCCTGCCTACACGTAACAAGCTCCAAAAACACTGAAACCTTCATTTCTTGTCGTGCAACAAATGGAATTGCTTTGTTTTACCTTTCATGCCTTTGGAAGTCCACACTTCAGAGTGCAACACAGGCTTTCTGTTATTCTTGAGCCAATACATCCCTGTCAGAGGGAGGCTAAGGGGGACTGCTCATGGTTAAGTAAACTGAATTTAAAAGCTTCACATAATAATCATAAATGATTTCTCATATGAGTTACTAGGCTTCTTCTGTCATTACATTTGTTCTTATTATTTTTAGTAAGAACTACTCAAAATGTGTTAAAACAGGCATTGAAAGTTCATTTGTCAACTCCGGGGGTCCCCGCTAGTTTGCATTTGAGGTGACAACCAGCATCAAAATGGAGAGAGCGTGACATAACCTCACGCTAGAGGAATTAGAGTTGTACACTGCATGAAAGGTATCAGAACAGCAGGTAAATACGGTGTTAAATATGGAAATGTTGAGTTTGTTAAGCAGCAAACAGGCATCATTAGCCAATTAAAATGCTGATTCTAATAATGAGAACCCAGATTTAAATAGCATAAATCAGGAGGATTATCTCTAATAATAACCAGGATTCAAATTTATGTGTCATTCTGTCTGTAGTTAAAGGTAATGAAAGGCCCAGGCACTGGTTTGAGAATTTGAAATTACCGTTACAATGTGAAAATATGGAGGCAGATTGCAGCTCAGGTGATAAAAATGTCTTCCACTATCTCTGCATGTCAAAAGCTGCACTGCATCACTACCTGTTCCTTGTCAGATCTACAGGTGCAGGAGCTTCTAATGGTGTCAAAAGGCATGTTTGGCCTCTCTCCTTCCTCTGCGTCTCCCTCTCCCATCTAGCTTCCATACGTCCATACACCCCGCCTTTTCAATTCTGCTTTCCTCTCTTAACAAGCACACGGGGTGAGAGTGCAGGCATTGGAGTCAAGCGCACCATGCAGTGTGAGACATACGGTTCAAAACCTTGTCATGATGCGCTTTTCTCCATCACGTCTCGGATCTGTGTCTCCTCACCCCCTTTCACTTCCCCTCCAGCATTAATCTCATCCCCTCCGCTGTATTTAGACATTCACCAGCACCTGGGGAACGAGGGCGATACACACCACATTTGTACCCTACTAACTCCATTCTCTTCGCTTTGTATCTGTGGCTCTCACAATCTGTTGCAATTTTCCAACCCTCTTTTTCAGAGATCCATTTCAGCATGCATGTATGTCTGTGTCCCACCGATAAATTAGATAGGCTGGATAAGTGTGGCAGCTTGGTTACACAGATACCACAGAGAGCAAAAATCAATCACTCCTCCTTGTTTCCTTTCATCAGGAGTTTCTCTCTCCCGCTCAGTCTTTGTAGCCCTTCTTCCATCTACTCGCTCTTCTACTCGCAGCATCCTCCTCGTCATCATTATCGTTTGAATGTCATTCAACATTTCCTTCCTATTTCCCTATGTTGCTTTTGATTAAAAATCAAGTCCCCCCCCCCCCACCACCACCACCACAGCCCAATTTTTAATTTCTTAGAGAGCACAGATGCCACCCCATCGTTCCCTCACTTCCTCCAATTGTGGTGCACGTCTCCTTCAACAGCGCAAGACTTTCTGACTGACAGCAGCTGGCCTGTCAAAGACGGAGGGGGGAGACCAGATAGCAAAAAAGTGAGGGAGACACACATGGAGGAAGAGGGACTGAGGGATAGAGAAAGACATTTCTAATTCAAAGAGACGTGCAGTGTTTCCGTGGCAACTCGGTTTCCATAGAAACGGTCGTGCTAAAGATGCCATTAGTGTGAAAAAAAATACCTACTTCCACTCGACTGCACTGTATGCACAAGAGCATATTTGCTACCTACACATTAAGTCTGCATTTGCATTGACATATATGAGGAAACATGAGCAGGATTCACTCACTCCTGAGGTCAATCGGAAAAGCTCAATTATGGCGGCGAATCAATTACAGGTTTGGCCCTTGCGCGTTACCATATGAGCTTGACTTGGAGCGTAAGTGCTGACTTCTGTTGATTTGATTCTACAGTCTTTTCAGAGTGGGCTGCTGTGACCACATTCTCCATATAATTTCTCATTGACTGTGACAACAATCTGCACACACACACACACACACACACACACACTAGCGGGAGCTGAGCCAGGCCGACAGAAGGAGGCTGTATATGAAGTCCTGCTTACTGTGGGGTCAAGACTATAATGAACTGCACATCCAAGTTACGTCCTTCAACCGTCTCTGCTGCTCTCGATAGCTTTTGATTTAACATAATGAGGTCACATCACAAGAACAGCAACAGGGCTGTGTTAGCGCTTCATGGGAACCAAACATCCACGAGCAGCATGAACACTTCTAGACCCTGAGATATTAGGACCCGCTACTCTTCTTCTTTCTTTTAATGACAGACAATGAAGAATCTTTGAGTGTTTCATTGTCGGGTGGACAAAAGAAGCAATTTGTTTTATACAACGAACAAATCACCAAAATTATGGTAAAAAGATTAACTGATGATGAAAATAGTAGCTGCTGTGCTGCTTATTGGACAGGCCAATCATTTTATTTTTTTTGCAAAAAAATACAGTGCTAACATTTAGATTATTTTGCTTGTAATGACTAAAATAATTTGACAGCGCAAGAAGTAAAATGTGTTTCTTACAATATCCTAAAAATCAGATTATATTGTCTTAAAAAGAAACTCATTAATCCTCCTGAGATGTTACCTGTCTTCGTGAATACTTGTCAAGACTTTGGTCTTTGCAGTGTAAAATGTATATCACACTGTTTTGCAGGAGTGTGTATCATGTAAGTGAGCACAGTTTGTTACATAAACCTGGAGATGAATCCAAAACATTTTTTACTCTTTGTTCCAGAACTCCTGAGCTTCTGTATCTGTAGTACACACTAGCACAGATGTACATCTTGTTATTACTTGATGTAGTGTGAGTAACAGGACAGGATTTATCACCTGCTTTTGACACGAAGCAAAATAAATTTTAGATAATGACGCTAATATCGTTCCTTTTTTGCACTTGAACCGTCTTTCGGCACATCAAACAGAGAAAAAAATCTCATTTTTCTTATAAACAAGCAAGCAGCTTTGACGGGTGAGAATTTAAGCTTTGAGCTGGTTTTTGTGGAGGAGCAATGGCTTACTTTGATGCTGAACAGGAAGGAGGGGAAAAAAAGGAAAGGGGGAGATTAGAGAGCAGAGCAGAAAGACAAAGATGTGGTACAAAGATAGAGAAAAAGAGAAAGGGAGTGACAGTGAGGAATCGGCAGACACACAACGAAAATTAGGCCAGAAGAAGGAAAAGAGAGACGCACCCCCCTCTGAAGCTGAGCAGTTTGGATTCCGGCATCCCCGCCAGTGTGTGTTGACTAAACAGAATGTGTGTGATGACACTCTGCAGGGGCTAACAGCTGCAATGTCACATCGCCTATATCCTTCACAATCGTCATTATAATCAGTCTCTGATGGGGCACATAGGACGAGCTAACCTGACTCCTCACAAGCATAGCCACTCTGTAATACTGTATTGATGAAGGTGAAATAAAAATGTCATCTTCCTTGGGTCCAAACAGGTTGTTAACACACTCCTATAGCTGATTTCAGGCTCCCTGTGCGCTTGAAATCCCTTTGACTAAAAATAGAACACTGCCTGCAGGAAAACTCCTGATTTTTAGTACATGGCATTCTGTAGTAGAGTCATTTATAACTCCATCATGGCTATTGTTAAGGTGTATCAGCGACAGTTTAAACCACAGCTTGAGGGCCCTGGAAGAGTGACGGAAGGTACCTGAAACACACACAATATGTTTAGCACGTGAGAGGCATGAAGAAAAGTGTACACTCATGGCCGTCAGATGTTGTTGTAGTCCACAGCAGGAGGCCGTGAGTGGCGAGAATAAGGCCAAGGCTTATTAGAGGGGAGAGAGGTGTGAGTGCCAGTGAGGGTGCCACTCAATGGGTGTCACTCTCACCGTAGATAAAGAGCACTGAGCCGGATGTGTCAGTCTCTATTACTAGAGAGACTCACCAGCTGTCACAAACAGAATTTACTTCCTGCTCGCCATCGTTAACTCACTCACGAACGAGAAGCATGCCTGTAGACACAGATTCAGATATAATATGAACAAATTTGTAGTTTTATGCAAATTTCTGACATTCAAGCTAAATTTAAAAAAAATACTCTGTTGCATTTATTAATATATTTAAGAGGGTACTCTAACATGTTCGTGTTTCCTTGAACACAACATCGCTTTACTCTTGGAAGAAAAAAAAAATGGTGCCTTGGACAAGAGTGTCAAGCAGCAGATTTTAATTACCACCTCCCACCTAGTAGGATGAATTTTTAATCTCTGATTGTCATAAAGGGTTATTATGGCACCAGATGAGCAGACCTCGAACAAAGACTTCCATCTTGTCATACACTCCACATCCCCAACCTTACATTTTTTTGGCCTTTTGGATGGAGTAAACGATGAGTGGCAGCGGGACAGTAATGCTTTGTCTCCTTGAAAAGCAGCAGCAGCAGCAACCACAATGTCAAGGCATGTTGTAAAATCTGTTTCCATTAAATATAATCCCCTTTTTATAGCTCAACGAAGGACAACAGCACTTTTTTTTCTAAAAATGTAGCCAGCGTATCGCCAAATATCTGATAAGCTGAGGGGGGAGTGTTTCTGGTGACATTGTCTTTCAGCGGGATTTCACAAAAACTACCAAATCACCAAATATGGTGGAGGGATGTATGAGCCAAGGAAGGACCGAAATTTTGGGGTGGGTCAGTAATCGCATCACCTGGTGGCAACAAGACTGTTTGTTTTTTTGAAACTTTGATGTATTCCTCCTCGTGGGTTGACCACAGCCGTCTCATATATGGTCAGAAATTCCTTAAGAACTTGGTGATTGGTTACCATTCATTAAATGGTGTTAATGAGACAAAAGATTTGGACAGTTCACCATAAAACACAAACTGATGCCATTGGGCTCCATGTGGTTTGATGACAGTACAGAACTACAGTGCGTTGTCTTCGTGTGATGTAGCGTGAGGTCCCGCTTGGACTTGGCTCACCACGGCAGCTTATTCTGCAACTACTGACTTCACTTATGCACCGAAGCGCTTCCTCCCCCTGTCTGTCTCCCCCAACTTATCTCCATCCCAACAAATGCAAACTCATTCTTGAATGTAAATGACTGCCCTCTCCTGCTTCATGCAATTACAATAGACTCAACCTTTCTGCCTATTTGGGAGTAAACACCCTCAGCCGTCTCACTGCATTTAAGAACCTTTCCCCAGCCTGATGCAAAACCATGAAAACCACCACATTATGCGACAAGTTTTTCACCGGCTCTTATCTTTGTATCTTTTATCTTTGGCTGACTTTTTTTTTTTGTTTTTTTTTTTATCGCTGTATTCCCCAAACATAAAAAGCGCAACAAGATGAAGCTAAAATTCACGAACGATGGCAACAGAGCTCCCGCTAATACGAACAGTTTGAAGGAAAAAAAATGAACACAGTGAGAGTTTGTTTTAACTTTGAACCCCCAGTGACACTTAAAGACGTAGACAGGTCATCTGGGACTTTTTGAGGCTGCAGAGATGTGTGCTGCCCCGAGGATGTAGGTTTGGGAGCTGTGAAAAATTAAATGTGCATAAGGAATAGGGTTTGATTATTTGGGCATTTCCTCATTTGATTTAAGATTCTGAGAGCCAGAAGTAAATGAACAAACGTTCATTATACTATCCTGGTTTAATCTTTCCCCTTGTTCACTCGGACCGTGTTTGTCTCTAATTTGCAAACATAAACATCCGTAACAGTGTTGACTTCAAACACGCTCAAATCTTCAAATGCCCCAAAGATTATGTTTTACATTATTGAAGGGTAGTTTTTGTCAGTTATCTGAATAAAATAAAATGTCAACTCTGGGAGAAAAATGAAGTGTTTAATTACTAATAATGAAATTTTGATTAACCATTCAATTAAGAATAATGACGCATCTCAGAATCCCCAATGCTAAAGGCTCATGTGTTTTATGTACACACGTTTTGTGTACACAAATCGAGCAACATTACTAAGATTAAATCAACTAATTTCTCATATTTCCCCACAAATACTGCACTGAGTCAAAGCATTTTCTTAAAACCTTAAAAAAAAAAAATTCCTTATGGGATATTCCTTGTTTGATGGACAGTCAGTGTGTTCTGCCACTTTGCAGGTTGATATTTTACCACCTTCCAGCTGTTCATGAACATGCTGAAAGACTGCAGTGCGAGGCAATAGCACAATAAAACGAGACTGCATGTAAAGTCCCCCTGCTGTTGATGTCCTGACTGTGCAATAACTGGAATATTAGTTCCATGGTAGCATCAGGAATGTTACAGATCCGTCATGAAAGAGAATCCAGCGATATCGTCTACCTCAGTGTGATGTTACCCTCAGAGTTACCTCATCCATTTTGATGGAAAGAGTTTGTGTTTTTGTGAGACGGATGGTCGGGAGTTTGTTGGCTTGTTTGCTTCCCCAGCCCCAGCTTCCGTCAGCGGTAGTGCCATTGTCCCAAACACTCAGTGTCTGCAGATGTCTGCTTGCAGGGAACACGGGGTGATGTACGCCTTGACCTCTCAGTCCAAAACAAGTCAAACAACAAAAACAGTAATGAAGAACTTTTCTGGCTGCACCGAGGTGCTGCCACCTCCCCAGTCGCCTTCTTTTGGTCATTAACCAAAGGGTTGGATTGAAATTTGCCTTTGCCAGCTCATGCTAAACAAAAAGGTTGCATTTCCTTATTTGTCATGATGTGGGGGGGGGGGGGGGGGGCTTTCTGGGAGTTTGCTAACCCCTTGTGGTTTGGAGTTCAGGGTATGAGGCACTAGCTCGATTTCAGTCCTACATGTTTCATCTTTAAATTAGCACACATTATTTCTGCATTCACAGTCGCAGTCCCCCAAACTAAACAGCAAAATATGCTGCTCTTCGCTTCCTTCCAACAATTTCATTTGACTGTTTTCTGATCTGCCGTCTCTATGACATCATTGTGCCTTCAAACCCGCATGACCAAAATACTCGTTATTGGGCACAGAGCAGGCAAATTGTTACAAAGCTTACCACGCAGCAACAACACCCGGTTGTATGTGTCACTATCCCCTCCCTTATTTGCTGTTTGTCTCTTTACAGCTTTAAAGATGAAAATGGCCGACAAATTCACTGACATCCCTGTTTGCTGGTCGGCTGTGGTTCAAGTTTGGGAAGATGAGGTAGGACAAGATGAGGCGACAAGGCAGATTCAGGCAGACTGACATCAGCTGTTTCATTCCTGCTGCACAATCACTGTATCAATTACAGCTGTGTGACTAGGGGCTGACTGACAGTTTGTAATATGGCGCCTCATCCACACCTCCGGCTTATATCTTTGCTGATTAAACTAAGATTAACACTCATGTATGAGCTTGTAGGGAGTTTTACTCTCCAAAGAGATTCATCTCTGCGGCTCGGATTCTTTGAGAACCCTGTCAAGGAGGGGTTTCCACCAAATCTCGGCATTAGGATGCGAGCTCATTAAAATAAACAGTTGGCTCCGGTTCTACAGTCGGTTGCTGTTAAACCACAGACGCAGAGGAGGACACAGGAAGATGACATTGTTTGTTTTAGATATGAACTTTAAGAACAGTCTTCTCATTGGTCCGGTTTTGACTAAATTGAATAGTAGCATGAACTTTAGGGTCACATACTTCATCTACATCATGATTTATTCATTAATTTGGTTTCCATGTCACATTTTCTTTATACACCAACTTGCTCCAGTCAAGCGTAAAGACCTTTTCTGCTGTGTTTGTTTCAAATTTCCATCTTTCCTACTCAGGTTTTTACGTTCAAATGGAAAATGTGCACGATGCAGGTGGATGGAAATAACAGTGTGGTTAAAATTAAAGTGATACTTCACCCAAAAAGTGTATTCTGTCTTTAAAGTACTGACAAATAGGTGCATTGAGCTCACTACGACATTTTTTAACTGCTGCATTAATTCTTTGTCACTCCAGAATGCAGGAAGAGCCAGCTATGAGCAAGTTGGTTAAAAAGAATATATCAGCTGGTCGCGCTTGCTAGTTTTCCTAAAATCCAAGTGCTTACCGAGCATCAGGCTAGATAAAGATGTGGATAGTACTGGACAATAAGAATATTTTATTCTTTGTTCATGGACATTATCGGAAAGTTTTGCTGTTGTTTGTAGCTGGTGCTAGCAGCTTCAAGCTAAATACTGTATACTGGGCCGGCTCTTTCTGCAGTAAAAGAACATCTTTGTGAGTTCAGGACAGTCATTTCTGTGTACTTGAAAGACAGAATACACTTATTGGTTGAAGTGTCGTGATAAAGGGAGGTAAAGGTTGTTAAAGGGAATCAGCAGTAGTTTGGTCTCCCTCTGAATGTACTGCAAATTTCACCAGAACTGTAAAAAGAATATGCAAATGTATGCGTGTTTCCATCCACTGCAGTTATGCAAGTATTAGGTTTATCAGGATAAGCAGAGTTTCTGTCTCTCCTCCCTCACACACACACACACACGCACACACACACACACACACACACACACACACACACACACACACACACACACACACACACACACACTCCCTCAGTACATATCAAAGCTTGTATCGAAGCATCTTTATTGGCGTAGGTTTACCGTCAGAATCAAATTCCTGACTGGGTGAGTTTGTTACTCAAGGACTAACTAAAATTACCACTTTTATTCATCAGTCAGCTCTTCTAACATCAGTCACTACCCTTACGTTCAAAAATTTATGAAATCAACCTCAGCTCAGACTTTCTGCATGGTCTTGTGAGTGGAAATCCTTTTAGTTTTATTACATGAGTTAAATGTTTGCTTCATCCAGCCTTATTCATCTTCCATTAAGTGCACGAGTTTACATTCCGATCATGCTTCTTTGCAATACATCAAAACATGTCCTAAAAACAACAACAACAAAAAAATGCATTGATGATGAAGAACGGGAAGCAAACTCCCATCTGTCAAAGTCAAATGGTGTGTTGTTGACTCCCGCCAAAAAAAATCATTCAGCCAAATAACAACATAACATTACTTCTTACTCGTGACAGATGAGACTCCTCATTCACCAGCGGACCACTAGAGGTCCTTGTTTGATAAACGCAAATGAAGAAGCTGTTTTAACAAACAATAAAAGCTGGTCTTGAAAAAGTGAACAACCCGACCGCTACTTTTTGATATAATCTCTCCAGAATCTTTACCCCTTGTTTCTGTAGATTAGCTCAGTAATTAGGCCTCATATGCTACAATGTCGAAAGGCCAAAAAGTTTCTGCTGGCAGCAAAGAGGCAACTTAGGCTCCCAAAATCTTTCTGACAACCTGTTGCAACCAAGTGCAATGCAGAGACGTCTCCTGTGATCTCCAGAATTACTCATCCTGTCCACGCACACCACAGCCACTGATAAAATGAACTCATTATTGGGGGAGAAAGACAAGGAGGAAGAAAAAGGGAACGCAAGCGGAAAGGAGGCGAGCATTTTCGGACTATTTCAGGGGCACAATTAAAATTTAGAAGTGCATCAGGAAAAAATGATAGTGTGGAAATAGCTCATTGTGTGAATTTAGACTGAATTCATGGGGCACCGAGGGCTGGACCACATTCCTAAACAGTTTGCATGTCATTCGGGAGAACACTGCTGTACGGGAATGAAAATGAGAACGACGACGATGAGAAAAGATGAGAAACGGACGTGATGGCAATGGAAATTGGCCTCACGCCTTATTTGACCTCAACCTTGAGGCCTGATTCCAGTGTGTGAGTGTAGGACAGCACGAAGAACAAATTTGTCTCGTACCAGGAGCCCTCTGCACTGAAATGAAATCTTTAGCTGCACCTAAACTGTCAATTAAACCTCCTCTGTTTCAGCGGGAAAATCAAGAAGTATACGGGCGTAATGAGTGAAGGTCATGACTACTGTGAGCTCAAAAGACGCAACATTAAATCTAATCATTACAAATACATGGTATTCATTTACACATTTTAAAATGAACATAATTACTGTAGAGATCACATTCATTCACAATTCCTGCAAGGGTACCACAGATGTTCTCCCTCTACTGTGTGTTTGGCTTTAGGCAACAAAAGAACTTTAGCAAAGATCATGATTGTACAACCTGTAATTTGTTCTCAAGAGAAAAAAAAAACAATGACTTTTCCAAATAAAAGAATGATGATGGAGAAGATGCTTCAACAGATAGCTTAGTTCAACCTGAGTAGCTCCATCTGAAAGCAGATCCAAAGATATATTTGCCCTCGTGGCTAAGTTACACTGCGGTATGTGGACTACCAGGGACACACACAGTTTGGTGGTGCGCCAAAAACAAATCCCCTCACCCAAGGGAGCCGCAGAACTGTTAGTGGACGCATCATCTGAAGCTCTAGTCGTGACTGCTCTGTGGCTTCCAGTATGGTGTCTGACAGCACTGGTATCCATGTTAGCTGTGCCAGCCCATCCTCGCCAGTGACAGTGCAAAAGTATCCACGTGACTGAGAAGTGACTCTTACTGAGTCGGAACTGATATGCATCGTGACAGTCTTTTTGATGAACCATGAGATGCTTATGTGGTTTAATAAGACTAATTGTAACATCTTATGTGCGTTGGTCAGTCATGGATGTGGAGGGGGCACACAGCTGTTTCAGGTGGTTCGGCACTTTAAAACGATTAGAAACGACTGGACTAGAGGAGCATTTGGGCAGCAGGGCTTGGAGGTAGAGTGGCTGTTTAGCAACCGAAGGGTCGCTGGTTCGATCCTCACTTCCCCCGCTGACCATGTCGAAGTATCCTTGAGCAAGATACTGAACCCCTAATTGCTCCTGATGACCCTGCAATGGACTGGTGACCCGTCCAGGATGAACTCCTGTCAGCTGGGATAGGCTCCAGAACCCAAACGGAGCAGACAGTCCCATCAGTGTCATTCCTGAGACCCATTCTCATATCTCCAGCACAAATTGACTCACATTACAGATGCCCTCTGTTATTTTTCCTGAGAAGTATTCCTGTCTAATTATACTGACGGTACCAAGACAACTAAAGAATAATGTTTAATAATTGCTGCGCATGTACAGTTTATTATTGTTGTCATTCTCTCGTACATTGGAATAGACACTAATTGCAAATGGGGCATTACACAAGGAGGTCCATTATCCCCTCATGTACAACCACCAAGCATAATGGGATACATGGAGCATGACGGATGACAGGAGGGGGCTCATAAAACCAGAAATTGGGAAGGAGAACAATGGGATGAGAACATGAGTGCACCTTCAGCTAAAACAATCATGTTAGCGGAACCTACAGATCACCAGCAGTTGGTCTGGTTAATCTAAATTACTGTAAATGGTCCAGCGCGTCCTCTAGAGCATTCACTTCCTTGGTGTTTGCCTCACCAGATGTTCTCACAGACACGCAGAGAGTGTATAATCGAAGTAATCAATGAGTGGTAAATCAGTTCCCCCTGAACAAGAGCGCTAAATTTGCACGCCACAGATGTTTTTTACCAGAGAGGTTCAATGGCAGTTTGACCCGGTTTTACACTTTATTTTCACCTTCTTTTAATTAGTGTACTCACACCACAAGTGAGCCACAGCACTGTGGTCCATTGATCCACGAGTTCTTCTATTGACCACCTGAGAAACTGTTTTTCATCCTGTGAGAGATTTATTTTAAACAAGCAAGAACAGAAAGCCCCTTTGCAAGATGCAATTTTTGAATGGGAAAAGTAGGGGCAAGAAAAAGGAAAATTAATCAACTTTGAGGAGCCGTTCAGCTGAAATGGTATCAGGATGATTTGTGCCTCTAGGTACCTTGTCTGTGGGAAAAACAACTGCTGTAATCTCTAAAAACAGAAGCAAACAGCTATTATCATTGAACACCACCTTGCTTTACGTGTCTCATATGCACACAAATGCACAGACACACAGCTTAAGTCGCAACAATAGATCTGGAGGACCTCATTAGTCTCCTGAGCTGGAGGTGAGTGTGAACCGGGGCCAACTCCAGCTCCTATTATGCCAATACCAACACATGGCACCGCGTGAATTAATGGCTAAATGCATGCGTGCAGATTGTTGGGTGTATAATGGTCCTACGCTACCTGCATCTGTCACTGGCTTACTGATTCATTATAATCAGCTACTGGAAAGTACAATAAGGCATCCAGGTAGCGGGCTGGTTCATATGGCTTCAGCAACTCAGACCGTGTGTGACCAAAAATGCAATATAAGGATTAAATACCGTAAAAGCACACGTGTGTTCAATGTTGGTTTACATGAAAATCTAATTGCTCAGTCACCAGAAACAGAGAAAACAAGTGGATTGCCCTACATAGAAGCTTGAATTGAACGACTAAATGAGGATTTAGAGCAAAATAGGTTAGCCACAATTGTGGACTGATACGAATCCAAAAGGGATTTGAGTTATTGATGGTGGAAAATCACTTGCTCACTCTTTCCCAGTAGTATGCACACAAGCGCGCGCGCACACACACACACACACACACACACACACACACACACACACACTCGGTAAAAAGTTCATTCAACTCGTTCATGGTCATAGCCTTTCTTCAGCACTCCTAGCACTCGTTCCAACACAGTCTCTTTTATTTCTTTCTTTGTGGCAGTTAAACATTATTTGCTACCAACGTAAAAAAAAAAAAAAAAAAGGCAATTCACCACCAACACTATTCTCAGATAAAACAACAATACAGTAAAAGCATCAGTGTTTTCTTTACTGTATGTTTGTTACTTCAAATGCCCTCAGCTTTGGATTTGATCCAAATGAACACAATTCAGATCTCAGATCTGTGGTCCTTCTTGGACACATATGATACATCATTTATCAAAATAAACAAAATGTAGGGAATCCCTGAGATTGAGTTTGGTCTTCTGTGTCATGACCCCACATCAAAACTCAAAATTTAAATGGAAACTTTATCAAATGGAAGGACAATTGTTCAGCTACAAACTAAGATTTACCAAACCTGTAGGATCATATAAATCACATTTCGCCAATGTAAGTGACAATAATCAGCCAGGCCGGTCAGGCCAAAGCGAATAAATGTAAGTTTGTCATTATAATGTAGCTGTCGTGAGTCAGGCTTGCTCACTGAAATGTAAAAATCATCTTTGTCACAAATAAAAAGCAGTTCTAGCAAAACACACCGGGCAAAAGTAAAAATTAACACCACGACTGTATTTATAGAAGCAGATACGTGACCACATTCACTCAAATCACATTTTAAATACATTTTAAAGTAACCGAGTGTCCTTATGAAGCACCCTGTTTTCAACCAGTCAACCGGTCATATCCATCTGCATTTAGTACACATTGACTATGATGACACTTGACGTTTTATCTACTATCCACTATGAGCTTGTGTGTGTGTGTGTGAGTATATATATACATATATATACATATATATACATATATATATATGTATATATATACACATATACAGTATATGTGTATATATATGTATATACACATATACAGTATATGTGTATATACATATATGTGTGTGTGTGTGTGTATGTATATATACATATATACATACACACACATACACACACACACACACACAAACATAGTGAACTGATTTTTTTCTTGTTATCCCAAGAAACATGTCAAAATAACCTCCATGGAATGTCACAAAGTTGACATACAAACTGTGCTTTTCAAAATAAAGGATGTCAGACTGTAGGATTTTGTTGTTTTTGATTTTTTTTGGTGATATGACTGACAAATAAAGCAGAGAAATGTCATTCAAATTTCATCCCCCTTACTCACCCCATTTTTGATACCATTCCCTATTCCCTCATATTTCCACCTCCCTGTTGTTATAATTGAATCTAATCATTCATCTGCTCCCCCCACTCCATGATGAGGGCTTTGTCTCTCTCCTTGCACTGCTTTTATCAGACTCAGATGTATATCTCTTCTCTCTCTCCACCTCGTAACTGCTTTTTATACAGCAAGTTGAGACAAATATATAAGCAAGTGGTTGCCATGCCAACCATATCCACTGCATTCATCCCCTCGTTCAGTGTGTGTGTGTGTGTGTGTGTGTGTGTGTGTGTGTGTGTGTGTGTGTGTGTGAAGCAGAGGAAGAACATGCGTAAAAGAGGAAGAACGCGGCCATACAGAGACAATAAGTGGAAAATACAAAAAATGGTGTCAAATGATGCAGGTGCAATCCCTTGTCAACACACACAAACACACACACACACACACACAAACCCTCAGAAGAGCTTTTACATGTCTGTTACACTCCTATCTTAGCTTTCCTGCTTGTCAGTCTGAGTTTGTGCCCTCTGTCTCTCTGTCAGCTGTAAAATGCAGTAATTATATGTTGAGCAGAATTTCTCTTCCTCCTTCAGCCTTTAACAAGATGTGTTATTTTATAAACACCCCACCAACTCACACGTGCATGTGCACACACACACACACACACACACACACACACACACACACACACACACACACACACACACATACAAAAGCACACTCTTGTTTATTCCCTTGTATCTCACAGGATCATTCAATTGTTCTTTCATTTCTCGTCATCTCTACCTCTGTCACTTTTTACTGCGACTTCATTTTTTTATATGCGCTAGTCTTTCATATCGTATCACTGAAGAGAGGAGGAGAAGCCGCCGTAGGCTTTCGGCATGTTTTTGACACACAGCCTGGAGAACACTGGATGGATCCCTGTGCAGTGAGGACATTAACACAATTCTCTTTGAACTGAAGGTTCTATTTGATTCCTTTTTTTGATTCACGTGGAGAAGTAGCCTTGATTTAAATGCTCTATGAGGAAAACTTTCGACCTCCAGATTATACCAGTCAGTCTCGAGGCTCCAAGTTTGCCCATTCTCCTGCTTAATTGCTACAATTTATCACATATAGGCTGTTTTTCTAATTAGGTTGTTCAGTAAGCTGATAATGACATTGGGAAACATCTTTGTTCAGATACATGTCTTCACATTATACATGAATCACATGAATATGAAAGCTTTAACTACTGTAATTTTATGAAATCATTTTGTCTAATTAGCATGCAGATTAATGCTGCTTGGTCTCCAAATTCCAATCATAGGAGCTGCTCCACAGGAGAAAACCATGCTGTGAGAATGAAGTTTCTACAATATTTGTGCCGGAGTTATTGGCCGTCACAGGTAATCCCCATTAAATTGTAGACTAATGTTTTTAACCACAAAGCCCCTTAATTTGGACACCACGAGCAAGGGTACATTTTTTGGGTCCAGGTGCGCACAGAAAGAAATAAAGGGATTACCTTTACATACAGTAAAACATGCAATACTGATTATTCTTTTCCCAGCTGTCCGCTCTTCATTTGAGGGATTTGTCCCTCCATTAGCGTATCAGGGGAGCCCAAATGCAGCTTTGCACTGCTTATGTCCACTTTTTTTTTTTTCTTTTACAATAAACTGTGTTGAATTGTGTTTCCTGAATGTGTTGTTTCTGATTAAACAAAAAAAAAAAACAAGCTGAACTATATTTTGAGCTTCATCTGAAATCACCTTCAACACACCTGACAAACCCTTACACCGACAACAGCATTTCCTTCTTTTACTTATTAAGCATGCATCTTTTTTACTTAATTATCAGCTAAAAAGGCTTCTTATACATTGTTTCTGTTGTGTATTTGTTTGTATTCTGACACCTTATCATAAACCTATATTAAATGTACACTTCATATTTCACAGAATTTTAATTACAATTTGGACATTAAGAAGCTGGGGTATGTTACATAAGTTTCCTTCTGTGCTGTAGCAAACTGTTATTTTCTTCATAGATTAATTTGTCAATTATTTTACTGATGACTACTGTTATGCGTCTGTCAGTGCCTGCGCCTGCTCAACAGCTAATAAAACCCAACCTGAGTGTTGCACTTGAACAGATTAAACAACAGTATTCAAAGTATCAGTCAGTTTCTGGAGCCTACATCTTCCTCATGCAGCCTGGGTTGTGCCAAATCTCTTCCCACAGAGATGGTTTTTGACTTTTCATGTGTTCTTTCGTTTTTTTTTGAGTCGGCTCACTGTCAGCAGCTTCAGTATGACGCAAGGTCCATGGAGGAGGTCAATTTACAGCAAAATTCATCATCAGAGGTAAGAGGTCTCACAGACCGTGGAGGAAAATTCTCATTTTCTAATAATATCCTAAATAACCCAGAAAACCTGTGTTAAATATCAAGTATTGGATGTGGTGCTTAAATCTAAAATGATTATGACTGAAGCTCTTGAATCAAGAGTACTTGATGGTACCTATTATTAATCAGTGCAGGATAAAAGGAACCTGATAAGGATCTTTTTCATGTAAAAAAAAAAGTGTAGAGGACGTCTTCCTACCTTTGCCGCCATCACCATGGAGGAGCCTCCCCTGATGCCTAGGATGGGAAGGTGAGTCTGAGCGGAGATGAAGTCCAGGATCTGAGCGATGGCCTCCTGGTCTGTGTCGTCACCAAACACCACGCCCTGCAGCGAGTTCCTCGTCATTTGTCCACAGATCCGATTGATGATGCTCTTTGGGTCGGTCTCATTCATGGTGACCACCTCAACTTTTGGAGGGTAAGGGATGTGCAGGAAGTCCTCTTTCTCCAGCCCAGCCCCCAGGGCTACGTCACTAGAGTTGCCCACCAAAATGACAGCAATGCTGAGTGAGTTGATTAGTTTGGGGTTGATTGGGGGAAGAGCCGGAGAGCCAGGTGAATACTGAGGGGGGATGACTACACCCCGCTGGCTGCCACCTCCTCTCTGGCCACCTTGTCCCCCTGGGGCACCTCCAGGTCCTGTCCCTGGACCTCCACCCCTGCGAGACTCGCAAACAGGCAGGAGCAGTATGGAGAGGAGGAGCAGGGAGAAGGACAAGGAGAGGAAAGGCAGTGTCAGTCGAGTTTGAGGATACAGATGATGGGATGGCTGGTCTGGAGCTGGAGCAGGAGGACGCTGGGGATCGGACGTGGGGGAGAAAAAGCGCTTGTCCTGAAGACGGGAGGGAGAGAAGTGGAGGCTGACAAGCATTGCGGAGGAGTGTAAATGCCGTCCCTAGAGGAAGAGACAGACAGAGAGCAACAATAAATGAAAACACTGAATAACACTTCAATGATGCAGTCCACCAACAGCTGCATGTAAAAATACAACTGTCAGGACCAATAAATGATGTTGTTGAATCTGGTAACATTAATCATACCATAGCTGTCTGCATCATAAACTACAAAAATGCAAAATACTTCAGTGGCAAACCAAAGTAGAAATCTATAGACATTTAAATATCAATACTAGTTTACCCATCTGTGACAATGATTCAGATGGATTATTAAAGACCATCAGTCCAGCAAGTTAAATAGTGAGACTGCTGAGAAACTCACGCAGCTCTTGGCCATACCCTTTCTTCATGGCCAGCATTTGGGATGTTAAAGTATTCGCACGTAAATGCAGAACAACATTCAATACTCATTCTAGAATTGTTCTCATTATGACACAGGTATCAGAAACGGTTCCAATATTAGCTAAAAATACAGGATCGATATCAACATTTTAGTCCTGGAACTACTACTTCTGGTTACATCAGTTATGTCTGACTAATATTACATAAAGGAAATCAATATTGCTTGAAGGAAATTACACAGGAAGTTGTGCTTCTACTAGCAACTACTGTTTTAGAATGGCAAAAAAGCACTGATGGCTAGGTAACATTGGTCAGATGAAGTCAGCAAAATTTCACTAATGCGGTCATATTTTATAATGGAGAATGGAAAATGAAAATGACAGTTGACTCAGTGTGCCGGTACTCAGGTGTCAGGCAGAATCGGTATCAGGGAGGCAGATATGGAACAGAGCGGTGTGAGAATGGATCCCACAACTGGTAAATAAGTTAGCATTGTTGAAAGTCTAGTTCCCTCATTTCAAATGTCAGAGGGTTTTTGTTTTTTTTTTGTAATGCTTTTGAAATTCAAACAAATATCAAACAAAACATGTAAGTCCCCTCAATGTTTGTTTGCAATAACCAAACTGATTTTTTTTTTAGCAATATTCCAAAATTCAATTTAAAAAAATATCCCATTCACATTCGGTGAGGGAACTACTAGCGATGCTAACATCCTGGTTGGTCCACAGGAATACGCTGTTCCTGAAGCACTCTATTGGACAATACTTGATCATTCTGTAGGTCTTTTTGGGGAAAACTGAAAAGAGAAAACAGAAATTTGTGGAAAATATCTGAAGTAACTGCTCAGAATCCCATGTAACTGCCTGCAAAAATGTATTCCAGTTGTAAAAAAAAAAAAAAAAAAAATTACGATGAAAAACTTTGTTTTGTGTAATTCTGTGCTGCTAAATCATCAAAATTGGATGGCTTAATAATTAAAAAAAGCTTTGGATGAAGCCTTCTGTCCATAATCTGCATCGTTTCCTTAAAATTTACAGATACAGACCACACAGAGCAGTGCAGCTAGAGATTACTGGTGCAGCGTCGGGCAGCAAAACCAGAGAGACATGAAGAAAACTATTTGAGGAGTGAACAGCTGGAAGCAGCTTGGATAGAATGTGCATGTGAGTTTGACAACAGCAAAGGAAAACTGGAACTTCCATGCAAGAACTCTGCACTGCCTTCTATTGGATGTATTGTTTAACAGCCATGACAACGAAACCAATGCATGGAAATATGAGGGCAGAGACGGTCCCATTGTGGACAGAGGAAGCATAAATAAGCCTTTACTTCTCATCTGGTAATTAGCATCCAAACACATTTAACTGCTATCGTCATGTCACAGATAATACGATGAAAAGGTACTCATCATTGTCTTAATGAAAACCCAAAACAAATAAGTGATCGACTTGATTACAGGCAGATAGAAATAACCGGGTATCAACCTGTGTACTGAAAGTGGCCTGTAAGCTCTCACTGAGCATCAGGTGACATTGCCACGTCCATTATGCTGGGCTGTAGAGGAACCCTGTGGTGCACATTAAAGACAGAACGGGTGAGAGCGTGCAGGTGTGTGTGTGTGTGTGTGTGTGTGTGTGTGTGTGTGTGTGTGTGTGTGTGTGCGTGCGTGTGCGTGCGCATGCGCGCGTAAGTGAGAGAGTGAGAGAGAGACAGACAGACAGATACAGAGAGAGCTGCAGCAGCGCTGGGTGCATTTTGACAGATTGACAACCTCACAGCTTCATATACTAGGCTAAGTGACCATTAGACACTCAGACTGGGCTTCACTGAGTGTCTCTCTCTCTCTCTCTCTCTCTCTCTCTTTCAACCCCCCCCCCCCCACTACTTTCATTGGTTTTCTCCCCTTTACCCTCCAAACCTGCTTTCTCTCAGTCCCTCCCCCCTACCCCCTGGGATCTCTGTTCTTTGAAGTCAACTGTAGACCTATTATTTTCCATTATGGCTATTATTTACTGCTCTTCTATTAACAGCCACACAAAGAGCAACACTGTATAAAAGGAGAAATGATGGGATGGGAGAGAGAGAGAGAGAGAGACAGAGAGAGAGAGAGGCGGGGTTAAAGATGCAAGCAGAGGGAGGTGACAGGCAGGGAGAAACACAATTAGTCATAGCCTGATGTGGAAATTGTGCTTTCTTACTGTGTGTGTGTGTGTGTGTGTGTGTGTGTGTGTGTGTGTGTGTGTGTGTGTGTGTGTGTGCATGCATGTACGCAGAAGCATATCAGGAGTTTAAAATTGGGCATATTTTCTGCATAGAAGAAGACGAGGAATCTTAATCAGTATATGTTCATGCTCATGTTCTAAATTAAGCATGGAAGAGGGGGATAAAAGAAAGGTGAGAGAGGAGCTCCTCATCTTTCACTTGCACAACACCTTTGGTCATCTTTTATTTATCAAGCACTCCAAGTGTTGTTGAGTTGATCCAGTCAGATGCATCAAAAAGTGTCCAAACAATAGCAGGGACGGAAGGAAGTTTTGAGGAGAGCCCGAATCGGAGAGTTAGAAAACAGCCATAGAAAGCAAGGAGTTATGTGAGAAATAGAGCAAGCACGAGAGAGGGAAAATCAGAAGAGATCGCCACACAAAAACTGTATCTAAAAGGTCTAATTACCAGAGGTTTGTCAGCCTTAATTGCAGGTGCACATGCTAATTGTAAATGAGCTGAATCTTCCATGAGGATGCCACAGTGGATTCAAGAGAGAGAAAGAGAGAGAGAGAGAGAGAGAGGCAGGAGGAGGAGGAAGCGAGTGGGAGGAAGGCAGCAGTGAGAAGAGAAGAGGAGAGAGAAGAGTGAGGCGAGGAGAGAATAAATAGAGACATACACAAAAGAGACGGAGGTGGAGGAAGAAACAGCAATAAGAAACCCAGAAGAGGGAGGGAGAGAGTTATGGAGGGACAGCAGAAGAAAGATGAAAAGAAGACTTGAATAGGGAGATGATAAGAGAAGATTCAAGGGTTAAGAGGAGGTTAAGTTAATCTAAATAGAAAAGGGAAACCTATATGATATCTGTCCAGTGTGTTGAGGGGGAAAGGATGAAATGTTGCAAAAGGGTAGACGAATCCACTGGGAGGGAAACTATTAAAACATCTTAAAGCAAGAAGTGTGACAGGACAAGAGGGAGCAGAGAGACACCCATTCCAATATGTGCTTATGTATAACAGCAGTGCTCCGTTTCCATAGTAACAATTGAAATAAGCCTCCACATAACACCACGATGGACAGGAAGATACACACAACTCGCACAAATTCACGCAGCATGCAGTGATAAATAAAACACAATTTACTTTTATCAGGAGCTGACACAAATAAAAAAAAAAAAATGCTTGTAACATAAAATAAATAGCACTGTGATTTCACACAAATGTACGTTACACACTCACCCGCATACACACTCACACACACCGGGTAAGTTAATGCACTCCGGCAGATGGAGATGATCGAGCAAGGCGCCTTTTAGTGTACCTCACATTAAAAATGAATCTCCAAAAGAGCTAAAGGCAAATAAACAGTAATAACAGGATGGAAGGAGCAGAAGCTACTGTGACATTTGCACTAATCAGACCTTTACAACATCTCCACCGCCATTAACCGACCCCAATTAATAACATTTAAATGGAAGGTGTCAAGAGTGGATCGTTTACTCATTGCGTAAGAGAACAACAGTAAACTATCCAACACTGAATCTAAGTTGATGTGGATGATGGCACTCATTACAGCATTTACACAGCAATTACCATCGCGTAAGCAGTGCCAGGAAAATATAAGTGGCTGCAAAACACCTACATATAGACAAGTACTATACACACATGCAGGAACTAGCTGTGCAGATGATGTACACAGTAGGTCAAGCACTGTTTGGGTCCATGTATGATGACACCTGATCCCGCGCTCCCTCACCTATGATGTATGCAGGACTTCTGCTTTATTCAACAGACGTGCCCTTACATGCACGCACACAAAGGATTTGTGTGCGTGAGGCAGGCTCCTGACAGTAAGAATGAGCCATCAGTCTTATGGCTCTTAACATTTACAAAGAGCATTGATCAAGAACTCTGTCAAATGGCAGAAGTCACCAATAGAATAACCAGAGCTGCTTGAGCCGTGCGACGGATTCCCTCTCATGGACTTCCAATCTGCCAATAGAAATTCAACATGATTCATCAAACCGTGAAGTGTGTGTCACCCCCTCCCTCCCCTCCCCACTAATGAATATACGTGGACATAAACGGCTACGTTTGTTTTGTTCTTTTGCTTTCCATGTGAACAAACTTTACAGAGACATTAAAAAGTGCCGCGCAGTTTTAAACACGTAGGCCATCATTATCAGGCTCTTCTACAGTAGCCCTCCAGATTTGAGGATGTGGGCAGCACTGTATAGCATTTGAAAGGCATTGTGGATAACATGAGTTGACAGGCGTATCTATTAAGGAGCCCATTTACATTAAGTGGGTGGTCAGTTACAGGTAAAAGTGGTACAGATGTCTTCTCCACTGAGCACACACTGCACTAGACATGATTTATAAATAACGAATCACGCTAACGGTGTGCTTTAACTAATTATACAAACTGCGACTGCTTCAATAGATGAGAATAAAAGAGATAATTTCCCTTGAATGAGAGGGATTTTTTTTTTTTTAACCATTTGAGGGTCTATATCCCCCTCGAGAGATGCAACAGCTGGTGACAATGTTTGACATTTGAATTTATTGTCCCAACAATATATTGTGAATAATTCAGAACCATGTATTATTTACAAGACTGGTAGTCATATGCTGCTTTTCCTGCACATCTGCCTGAAGCGTGCCCTGTGACAGATATTTTAAAGTACAAACAAGGAAACTTGAAAGCACTCAGAGAGCGCATGTCTCCACCGAGGAGGTTACGTGCATACAGAACATGAACATAGTATTGTCAAAATTCATTCATAAATAGATCTTCCGGATCAGTGATGCAGGTACAGATGGTTTCTGGAAGCTGAAATGTTCTTTTTCAACTGTTTTACATAAACTCAGTAGAAGTAATTGCAATATCCTGCGAATGCATAGAGCGGTCGTCTGGATCCACAATCCACTAGTTTATCATTTGTTCCCACTGATTTTAATCCCAAAAAAACAACAACTTTAAATTAGTTTTTGAGGTTTCCAACAAACCAACATTATTTCCATTGTGGAAGTAACTGTATCACTCTGGCAGTAGCGGGCTAAACGGTGGTGGGGTGTCTGTATCGAACATCTATCCAGCTCCACTAAACAACACAACAGAAAAATCAGCAATGACTTCACACAACTCACAGCCTGGAAACGCAGTGAGAAGCAGGCAGTCAAATGCATGTTGCAAATGAATGCAATCAAAGAGAATGAACTCCAATGGAATAAAGGAACATTTCTCTTAACTCTCCTTCAGTAAGAAATCCTCACAATGCAAAGAAATTTTTAATCACCTGCACCAGAAATCTGCCACCGTATCCAATATATGAGGTTCAGTCTGAGCTGTCAGTCAGAGCTGCGAGACACTGTTGGCTTCATTCAGGTAATCAGACGTCACGCAGCTATAATGAGTCGCCCCGCAGGGTGAGTGCAAGCCAACACATGCTCTATTTACATCCTCAATAATTATTCAGTTCACTCACACATAGTCAGCTGTCTGTGCGAGCTGAAGTTTTGTTACTAAGTGTTCAGACGTGTCACCACACTGCACCAAAACCAACAAGTCAGCCAAAGTTTTTTTTTTTTTTTTTTTTAAATTGCTTCACATCACAAATTTGTTTTAATAGGAACAGTTTTCCCTGTTCAAAAACCTGATTCTGATAAGACAGAATGCAACACAAGAGGGATCTTAAAGATAGAAAATCGATATAAACGACTGATTAGCACGGATAAGTTACAATGGTACTTGGACTTCTGCTGATTTCTGACCCTCCAAACCTGTCAGCAGCCCAAAGCCCATTCAGTCCCTGAGGGCATAAATTAACAAAAAAACAGGGAACGTGGTCTATTTTTATTAGAGGACATTTGATACTCTGAGGATTTCCAGAGGACATGACGTGTATGTAAAGGAGACATATGTCACCCAATGCTTCACTGTGGCTTTTTCATGTATTTCCCGTGTGTCTGGGCAACAGTGGAGGTCTATGATGGCAGAGAGGAAGAAGTTATACCAGGATTAGCATGTACTGGCATTACTTTTGGAATATGTTTATTTTTGAATGAGAGAAAAACATCTGATGCTTTTTTCCCCCTTACCGACACCAATTCTGATACCCGATCTGCAAACTAATCCACCAATATTATTTAGCCTTAAAAGAATATTCATTATTCCCGATATAGTCACTCGATCATTTTTAAACATCACTTAGTTCTTCTCTCGTCTCTCGCTTTCTTTAAACCCAGCTGGTCGAGGCAGATGGCCGCCCACCTAGAGCCCAGTTCTTTTCCCTGAGTCTGATATTTCTGCTCATTAAAAGGCAATTTCTCATCTCCGATGTCAGTAAGTATTTACACATGGAAGAACAGTCAGTCTTTAAAATTGAATTAAATTAGAGTATGGTTCTAGACCTCGTCTCCAACAAGAGCACGGCACAATTTCCTTTGTAGGTTACTGTTTTAGAGCGGCGAGGAATAATTGATTTCTTCTGTTTAATATTAATCAGAGCAAACTGAGCTAACAACTCAAATACTTTAGATCCTTCTGAATCATTTGGATACTCAGTGACTTTAAATTTTGCAACACAAGGAATGAGGCAAAGGAAAGATACTGTTGGATAATTAGACAAGCAAAGCATGCAAGGGAAAACTCGGGGGAATTGAAGATATAAGAGGCAGTAACCAACATGAGCTTCGTGACAGTACGTACTGTAACATGTAGTTTTACTGCAGGAACAAAAACCTCGCTTTGTCCATTCATAATCCGCCACCTCACACTGTCTGGTAGACGGGCGAGAACAGTAGGGCGAAAAATCACTAGTTTATTGAAGAGGGTCTTGGGTGTTTCATTAAGTGCACTTTAGTCTGGTCAAGAATCCTCTCTTTGCTAATTGCACTTCTAATGAGACGCACTTCGGATCTCTACTGTCATACTGAGGCTGCCTCAGCTCCTTAAATAACATAATATGGTCTCTTCATGGCAAATAAACTGACCGAGACAGAGTGCACACACACATAGAACTGGCTGTTCCCCCCCCCCCTTGCGCGCGCACACACACACACACACGCACACACACACACTACTGCACCAGTGCAATACTGACACACATAATATACACACACAGAAATACACATACTCAGAGAGACGGGGAGGAAGAAAATGCGGGGTTGAGGCAGAATCCATCTATCCCCAGGGTCTTCATTACCTCATTGAAGCCATTTATTCCACCGAGGTTATATCTCCTGCTCTGGACTTAATTTAGCAGCAAAGTGACGTGTCCCTCTCTGCAGAAATACAAGGACCACCACTGTTTCATACACAATGCATGTAGACCTACAGTATGTCAAGTCGCTGCTGTACGTACAGTAGGTCATACTACTGGGTACGACTGGTTTCCAGGCCCAGTTTCTTATGCAATATTTTAACCCTTTTTATCTGAGGCAGCACAGTACCTTTAATTCACACGGCCCATAAAGTATTTTCTATTACAAGTTTCGAATTGATAGCAGGGTCTTCTGTCCATATTCTCCCGGCAACTGCTTATCTGTGACTGGCCAAATCTGAGCCTTCAGCTGCTCCAGCTCTCTTAAGGTTTCAACAGCATGCCTGCAGCACCTTAGACTCCAGGGACCAGTTGTAATAATAGATTCACTACCCAGTGTGTCTCCTCTGCAATTCCTTTAATCACCTTAAGCCTCAAAACCAATCCAAGTCCTTTTGACTCACCCACAAGCTGTCCTCACACCTCTACCAGCACCAGTAGCTGCGCTGCCTACCAGCACGCCCACTGCGCCTGTTTGTGTGATTTGGTTGAATATATTACCTCCGCCATTATGTGTTCAGTGCAGTTTCTCGGTCTGTCTGGAAAGGTAGTGATTTACGCAAAGTCTGGCGGAGCGGAGGAACCGAAGAAGAATGCGTGAGACACGGGGGGGGGGGGGGGGGCAAAACAAAACAAAAAAAATTGCAAGTTGTCTCCTATATTATCCTCTCCATTTATTCAAAAACCTAACTGCTCGCGAGTGCAGCTCCTCCAAAGAGTAATAGGTAGTCAAAAGAGCCCCATCAAATTAGAAATTCGTCGCGTTATCAGACGACACCTCTATCAGTAAAGCAGAACATTCAGTTTCTAGGAATGAGAGGCATATTCGACATGTATTCGGTTGCTTCTAACTTTCTTCCTGAAGGTTCATATTTCGTATAGCTGACATCACAACACCACCCTTGTACTTTAATTGTGTACATGGGGATTTTGTCAGACAGTGTTATAAAAATGAGACTTTTAGTAGTGCTTGGAAGGCAGTGGAGTTATTATGGAGTTTAATGGGCTAACGTTCTCTCCCTATAATACTCCTCCCTTTTTCTAACAAGACCACAAAAAAATATGTACTAAAGTACATCTTCATTATATGTGAGCATAGAAACTAGCAGAGAAGAAACACACATTAACTTACTAGTTTTCAATTTCTCTGGAAATATTACATATGACCAAATCTAGGCAGAATTCTAATGGAAATACATTTAAATGGGTATTATGGTTTTAGTTGCAGATTTGTAAAACTAAAGAGGGGGGGGGGGGGCAAAACACTCTGAAAGATTCAAGCTATAGTTCTACAGGGATGCCCACTGAAACCACAGTACGGAAGGACAAGAACGTGTCCAACAGCATGCCTGAGAGATTCTGTGACATCTCCATAAATAGAAATCTCTCTGTCTTCAGGTCTCCTACCAAACATCAGCCGGACCACAGCTGCTCTGACTTGGGGCTCAGTTTTAATGGGCATGCAAAGAGACGTCACATGAAGGACTACGACATGTTACTGTCTGAAATGTAGGCTTCCTCGTCCGTTTGTTTGGGTCAGTTTGTGTCCTGCAGAGTACGCCTGACTTGAGACATGTTTGTTTTCAGCAACATCACAACATGTCACAGCACTACATGTTCAGGTGATTACCTCAGGAAGGCAAAGAGCACGTGAGGCATTTACTGAACGAAGTATACAACTCACACACTGGAGTGTCAATCTGCAGCGTGTAGTGTGCTAAAGATGAAGGATTCTTAGCTCATAAGAACAAAAAAATTATAAATTCACTTCCACAGAGGACACAACTTGACCGATGATCGAGATTCTTGAACAGAGACGTACAACTCCTGCACACTTTTTACGGGCAACAGGCTTATGAAAATATTTCTGTTCACCAATTTTATTCCCAATTGTCAGCAGTTGTCGACCTGCCACCATATAATGCACTCTTCATGAAAACATTGAGAACTAGAAGGCACTCTGAGAGCACAAACTTGCCCCAAGGCAAACTTTTGCCCCCTGGCACTTTAGGGCTAAGGCACTAATCAAAGCTAGCGAGTGATGAGTGGGTCCTCACGCCCCACGCGTGCAGTAAACCTAATAATGTTTGATTTTTGAATGAAGGAGCAGACTAATTTGTACACTGTGGTACAAATGTCACTTCCTGCATCCACAAGGTGGCGTTAAAGAACATATTACCTGCTATACAGTATGTTGAGTTGCAATTCATCAACATTCAATTCAGCTCATTAATGTTTCCAGGTTTCTACCATGTGGAGTTGTGTTCTATGGAGAAATATCAAAACTGGCTGCCTCGACATGGAAACTAGTTGAACAAAAACTCAGTCTTCCTGTTAACATGTCACCAAGTTCTATAAGCTTTCCTGACTAAATTTGAGATGAACCTGGAGTACATCAAAGTGCAAATGTTCAGTTGCCAGCAGGTGGCGCTTTGATTTATATGCCCCAAAATTGAATGGGTTCTTCCTTAAAATCAGCAAGAGCATTACTTCCTTGATGGAGGGAACTAGAAGGGCACTTTGAAACATCTGGTGTTTATATGAAAGTATTCAGATCTGCCCCCCCCCCCAAAAAAAATGTAACGGATTCTTCTTCCTCACAACCACCACCATCAACCAAGAACAGTAAATACAAAAGCGCGTTTCAGTTTAATAAATAGATGGAATTTGTGATTAAATTTCAGAATAATATATTTATACTGTATAATGTATGAATTCAGGCGGCACGTTGGTGTAGTGGTGAGCACAGTCGCCTCACAGCAAGAAGGTTCCGGGTTTGAGTCCCGGCTCTTTCTGTGTGAGTCTGCATGTTCTCCCTGTTCCTGCGTGGGTTCTCTCTGGTACTCCAGCTTCCTCCCACAGTCCAAAGACATCAAGAGGGGACGAGGCTGATTGATACTCTAAATTGACCGTAGGTGTGACTGTGAGTGTGAATGGTTGTCTGTCTCTATGTGTTGGCCCTGTGATGGACTGGTGACCTGTCCAGGGTGAACCCCACCTTTCACCCGTAGCCGCTGGGATGATGAGAGTCATCTGTTCAAATGAATTGGTGAAAATTGAAGGGGGGCTCAACTGAGTAACAAGTGAAGGACTGGATGACAATCCCCTGCATATCTGGATGCTACTCTAGCTAGCGTAGCATCAAGGGCTCTGAAACAATGCAAGCTGCATCGCCATCAAGGGAAAAAAAAAACCACATATGCACTCCTCTTCCAAGCCTTGAGCATTTTTTGATGCGATTAAAGATTTGGGTGGCCTGCAGAGGAGCTGATTACTCCAAGACTCACTTATAGCGACAATATCCCCTACAGACAAAGCCTAAACGCCCCCCTGTCAGAGCCCCAGATACATGATTGTTTTCTCTTCCCCCTGAGAGGTTACCTCTACATTTCAGTCATACTTCTTTAACACTGATCACCTGTTCCTCCACATCATTAGCAGCTCCTTCCCACTGTGCCTGTGTTGTTTGTTACTTCATGTTCGAGCCTACATACGCGGATGGGCAATTTCATCCTCACTTCTGCAACTGTCAGCTCTCCAAGCCTACTCCCAATTTCAAGTCACTGCTAATTAGGTGACAAGTTGCCCCCACTGAAGGTCAAATGGAGACATATTAATTGGAACAGGTTAGCGGGCACTTTCACGGGAGATGTAAAATAGACAGCAACAAGAAAAAGCTGAAATAAAAACAACAGTACACAGATAGAAATAGGATTTTAGCCTTAATATTCTGACAGGTCACTTATTGCAGACAGAAGGGGAAAAAAAACCCAGATAATTTCACTCTTTCGGTGTACAGCAAGCTGCATTTGTGAGTTAGTTGGCGACAAGATCCAAAAGCTGGCAGAGCCTCATCCTCATTCAAGTAAATTAACCTTCTTTCAACTCATCAAATGTTCTTTTGTTCAGGCCTTTCGTTTCTTCATAAATAGTAATTAAAAGCCTATCATTGCGTCTTAGCAAAGCTGTCTGAATGGGGCGAACATTTGTGAATCCTGATATCTGTGTTGTCTGTGCGCCTTTTTGAGGGCGCGATCATCATATATTACTCCGTCACATTCAGCTATCAAACCCTCCATCATTTCCTTTCATCTCGGCACCTCGACCCTTTTCTCAGCTCGCAGATTTTTTATTCCATCAGGCTGTTCCATCTGTCTGGAATATCTTTTTAAAACAAAAGAATAACCCTCTGACATGACACGAAAAGTGACACTTACTGATCAATTTGCCGCAATGTGCCAGCCCAGATATTCTGATTATGTAATTAGCGATCACAAGACTGAGCTCCATTTCAGTGACTGATACCTAAATGTAGCAAACATTCCTATGTGCTGTTACTTTCGTAAGTACCAACATATTTAACAGAAATCTGGTGGAGTGCCTGCTGACTAGAAGAACAGAACGACACACCAAGAAGCTGAGCAATGTGGGTAGAGGCGGCATCACAGCGTTGGGCCCCCTTTTCTCTATTCTTAGCTCTTCCTCCTTCTCTCACAGTCACACATGACTAGGTGTAGAGAAGGAGAGGTAGCAGAAGCATCCGCAGAACTGGCTCTCATAAAAATGGGAGGGTATTCACACTCAAATTCCAGTTGTCAGCCCGAACTTGCTTTTTACATGCGCAGAATTTTTTTTTTATTTTTTTTTTATTTTCTGTTTCTTATACCAACCTGGTTAAAAACCAAATTCTCAATGTTGTGTAGAATTAATGGAGCTATGGGAGTTATACAGCATATTTTAGGGTTAGCCAGCCTAAAAGAAAAAAACAACAACACATGCATTCCCCCATGTTTTCCACGTAATCGCGTGGGGAACAGATGCCCCCCATGTCACTAAACACCCCTTGGAAGGTAATATGTAATAACATGCACCACATGTTGTAAAATGTCACAATTATTACCCATTTTCAAACTTTTCCCATAAAAAGTCTAGTCTAGTTACTGAAAAAATTGTCAATTGCCTTTTTTAAAATTATCTAAGTAGGGCTAGAGAATACCGCTCAGTGTTTCCGTGTCCTGCATCGTCATCTTTTCTTCCAGTGCAAACTTCATAACGATGATCCTGTTGTAATTAATCAGCAATATCTTTCTGTTGTACGGGTCAAATCAAAACATCCCTCCCCCTAAATTTCTGCCCTATATGCACAAAATACAGCTATGAAAAATAACCCAACAAAAAACAAGATTAACTAAAACATAGCCACTTGTTTTGCAGCATTCCATCAATGCCTTCAGCTGTGACAAATACTTTTTTAGGGGACCCACTAATTTCCTCTTTTTGACACTTTGACTAAGAATGACTGCAACCTCAGATGGAGCCTTACCGCTGAGCTCAAAGTTTTCCGTTACCCAGTCTTACCAAGAATTCATTATCTTTGTGCGATTCTTCACCGTTTCCACTATTCGCCCCGTTAAACAACAAACTCGACACTAGCAAGCTCGTAGCAACCTGAAAATAGCAAGTTTTGATGAAGATTAAGACCATAAAATAAAAAGAAGCTCCTCCAAACATTATTTTGCAAGGGCACCATTGCCTCTTCGAAAGCTCAGCACTGCTTACAACGATGATAATTGGCTTACAGAAACACAAAAAAAGACAGAAATTCATTTTAAAACACAATAGCAGAATGATAATAGGCTACCAAAACATTACCCTGTGGTGCCAAAACGCACTGAGGGGCCACATAGCTGAGCAAGACTACGTCTAGACTGACTAGACTGTCTCGTTATTCAGCTTGGAGCCCAATTTTTTTTTTGGTTCATCTTCAATGTCATTTTCATGTAGGACTTTCGTGATTGGAGTTTGTTTTTGTCAATGCAGAGCTTTAATGCAGAAAAAAACTATGACGAACAAAACAGTAGTGAGTAGACAAGGAGACGGGAAAATATAAAAAAAAGCAGGATGCTAGAGGCAATCCAATGAATGGAGCGAATTATTAAACTAAAAGAGTAAATATAGGAAAGAGTGAAAACTGTGAGCTTCAGTGAAGGATTGAGTATCGTGTGTCTGTGTGTGTGTGTGTGTGTGTGTGTGTGTGTGTGTGTGTGTGTGGGTCAGTTTTCTGGTGGCGCTTCACAAGTCGATACGGTTCAATTCACATTCAAACCCATAGATTTTCACCGGTAATCTCCTGGCTTCCACATGGGCATTTCTATGGTTTTCACATAATGTCCAATGAGTTTCTTATAAAGTGTGGTGGATTTCACAAGCAGCCATGCAGATTTTACATGTAATCCTACAGATTTTGGACTTCGCCATAGAAAAAAAACTTTCAAATAAAAAGATGAATGTGTGTCTAGTTTAACAGTCTTCAATAAATTTTCAAAGAAACCGTGGTGCCGAAGAGCTGTTTACTGTTTAGGAGGTGTTTCTATTCAGTCCGCCCTCGCTGATGGGAACTGGGGAGAAAAAAAATATACAAACAACTTCCTAAAACTCCAAAATGAACATAAAGTTCAATTACCTACCTTCTAAGAAAGTATCATCAAGGCACAGAGCTGTTTCGCTCTGACGGCATTATGAGCATGTCAAGAAACATGTAATTGTCTTTGCAAGGTAAGAGGAAAGAGTTGAAGGTTGGGCTAAGATGTTTCTTTTAAATGTAAAATAAACAGTATGACTACATGCACATGGATGACAATATTCCAATCACCCATCGTGCTCTGTTATAGTTGGTACAAGCAACAATCAGCTTAAAACAAGTGAGGTATTCCAAACCTCATTTTTATCTTGAATTTGCTTGAGCAAACTGCTTGATGAAGCCTGGTCCTGGCGAGTGTAACAAACTCAGCTTGAGGCAGTTTTTCTGCATTATTAGCAGAATAATACCTAATACCCTGTCGAAGTCTAGGGAGACACTTCAGCTTAGAATGTTCTGATGTAATGTTGATAAGCATCTTTCGCCGTGAGTGGGACTTTGCTCTGAAGCCCGTCGCTCAAGTTAACTGAAATACTGTCTTATTTATGACTGCCGACCGTGCAAAGGCAGCCACCGTCTCTGAAGGCAGTTAGAGAAGCATATTTCAACCTTTAGTCTTCTTTTTTTGTAACCTCGTGGAAACTGGCAACTAAGTGACAAATATATTCTCCTTTTTTTAGACTTTGGTGCGAGGATCATTTGTTGTAAAACTGATGAGAGAGGAGTTTCTGAGTCACTCTGTAACTACTTTGCACCCCCCCCCCCTTCTCAGTCTCAGTAAACAAGAAAACACCAGACTGCTCAGCACCTGTAATCCTTCAACGACTCAATCAACATTTGTAAAGCTGGTCACATGAGAATCGGATCCAAAACTGACTCAGCCGGCTGTCAGTCCCGGCGTCAACATCTCCATGCGCCTATATTCATGCCACTTCCCAGTCCACTGATCAGAACAGGGGCCGTGCCGCGCGCCTGAAAATAGAGCCAGTAATCCCTTCAACCCGGCCCGTACTCCATAAACATGTAGCATCAGGACATACTATAGCACATCCCTCCACGGCCGTCTTGCTTACGCACTCAGAGCTACATCTGTCTACAAAGCTGCTTCCTTCATCCACTGTCGGTGAAGTTCCCTCTGGATTTACCGTCTGCGTCTGGATCTCTGCCTGTCTGTCTCCTTTTCTCTCTGCCACGCCTTAACCCCTTGCTTGCTCACTACCATGTGCGCCCCATCTTCAATTTAAGAGAAAATCTGCCCACTAAGTTCACTTGCAGCCATTTCAGTCCTGCAATGTCAGACCAAATAGTTAAGGAGGGCATCAACTTTTCAGGGAAATCTTCTGGGGGGGGGGGGTTAAAAGGATTTGGGAAATGATGAGTGTGTGTAGAGCACATAGGATATGGTGAGGTGAGTTCAGTGCCGTTATGTTGTGAGGGTGTCTCACACTTCCTTTTAGTCTGATACATATTCATAGACAGATGCATCAGATTCTGGTGAATGCAAATGTGGGGGAGCTTAGTCTAGATTGGCGAGTAAAGTGTAACTCGAAGCTGAATAAAAAAAATCCAGCCAAGAATCTAATCCTCAAGGCCACTAAGAGACAAATCCTGGAGCTGCTCCATTGGCCTAGCTGGACATTGTGACAAAACACAGGATTTGTGGTGTTTTCTGTTTCAAAAGTATTAAGACACTGAAAACCTCCACCAAGGCTGAAAAATTCCTCAAACCTACGGCATGAGAATCCACCAGATTATATTTGCTCATACTGAGCATTTACCGTATGCAGCTAATGTAAAACAATGTTGTTTATTGGTTTGTTCAATGGATCTCCTCAAATCACGACCCACTGTTTGATCAACATATCTACGTTTCAGTGTGTTATAGATGTGAGGAGCAGCAATGTCTTCATTCACAGGGTTCTTCTCCCATTACTGACTCCAGCTCATTACATAGCAGATGATGAAGCAATGACATGAGTTCAAACAGAAGTTAGATTGACAGAAAGTCAATGTTAGATAACAGCTGAGAGGGTTCAACTGCAGTCAGACGTTGCCGTGGTGACGCTAACTGCTCACTTCTGCTCGGTGAGACAAGGATTCAGCTGAGCTGCTGAACGCTGGCTTATTCCTCAGACTTTAACTCTTCAAATCTATCGCTCCATCCCTCCATGCTTAGAAACAAATGCAACCAAGGACATGGCCACGTTGGTGGAGGTGAATAACTGAAAAAGTCACGGCGGTTTTCCTGTGTTCAGGAGGTTCAGTTCAGTCAAGGCTCATGAAGGCATACTGACGGTTATCTGTAAATTCACCTTCTGAGTTGGTTTATCTCTTCTCATCTACTATTTGTTTCTGCCTCTTCACATTATCTTCACACACCCCTCTAACTTTTAAATGTGCCCTTTATTCCTGAACCACCGCTGAAAGGAGCTCAATTTCAGCAATAAAACAGGCTCCGGCCTCACCTCGCTCTCTCTCTCTCTCTAGTTTTATATACGCTTAAAATTGTCTAGACTTATGCTCCCCTATGAAGGAGCGCAGCTCATCGTTTTGATGTGTTAGCGTCTCGTTATCCCTTATCTTAACACTTGGCTCCTTCACAAAGCACAGTGAAAAAGACAAAAAAAGACTATTTGTCTTCTCCTTCTCAGTTTTCCTCATCCTCTAGTCCTCTGTCTCCTGCACTGGCTTGCATTGAAAACAAATGGCAGTCCATACATGTTGGAGTTGGTGCTAGGTTTCTGCTAAAACTAAATTAGTTCGACAATAAATCAAAGCTCACAAACATTTGCCAGTTTCTAGAATACATTGTGAAGGGGAAACCTTTCATTTTTCAGGAAAAATAAAGTTGTTTTCCAAAACAAACCATGGGGCAGATCCTCAGCCAGGGTATTATCTCATGAAATTACAGAAGAAACCAAAATGCAACACCTGTAAATTTAATTACTGTAACATCTTCTCATTTGAGGAACAAATTTCAGCTGAGACTCACAACAGCAACTATTTTGGAAGCGTTGTCACACACACACACACACACACACACACACACACACACACAAATACAATCCAATTACTCAAATCACTGGCCTACCTTGAACATTGCCAGCCCGGATCTCCTCTCTACTCTTCAGAACTGGCATGATGGAGTGATCTGGGATTCAACTCCTCCTCTCATAGCCTCGAATGAAGGGATGGTAGGCAGATGAAGTCGCACACAGAAGGGGGTCTTGCAAGGTGAGGGGAGGGCGAGTCTTCGGCCGAACGTGGTTGAGGCGTATTAGGAGGCAATGAGGACGAGGACAGTTGGAAGGTGTAATAACACGGTCAAGAAGTCCAACAATTCTGTCTTTAAACCTGTTACATAAAGAGTGTATGGTGGCAGACGCTGACGATGTTCTGTAAATAGGTTTGAAATGATGAGCTCACTCATAAAAGGGCCAAAAAATTAAAGAAGGCAACCCACGCGAGTTTAACTCAGATCTTAAAACGCTGACCACCAACTCTCAGCTCTGAGCGTAACCGAAAAGAAAGTACAAGATGACAGATGGAGGGCGATGGAGGGTGATGAAGGGATGTTCTTTCATTCGCCTCTTTCCATGCGGTTCTCTTTCCTCTTCCTCTAAATATGGTGGTAACGCTCGCTGAGGTCTCCTCCCAGAAGTCTACGAGTATCTGAACACGGTTGCCGTGGAGATGGGAAGATGAGCAGCAGTGTATGTACTCCTCTTCTTCCCTCCCTTCTTTTCTTCTTGACTTCGCTTGCCTAGCCAGTCATGATCATCGGTTTGCTCCTCTTTCTCAGTCTGGAGGGGAGAAGAAGAGAAGGACAGAGTCAGACTGCAGAGGGCTGCTGCAGAGGGAGGCCTTGCTGGTGAAGGCTGAGTGTCACAACTGCCTCTGAGGTCAAGGCTTAGCTCGGTCTAGTCACCGTGTCAACATGCCCCTCTGCTCTGCAATATCTGTGGCTATCCACTAATATTACAGCTGTGAATGTTTGTAACACATTGTACTTTTTTTCTTAATCAATTTTCATTAAATATGTACACCGACCTACAGGTATTCTGATAATGGTTGGTAGTTATGATATAAAACAAATGACAATGAATTCATCGGTCAAACAGATTTTGTCATCTGGTTCATACAATACCTTCATTTATGTTGTAAGTCACCATATCTGTTATGTAAATATTCAATCAGTTTTTGTTTTGCGGTTATTTCTTTTATTCTGTCTATGTAAAGCAGTTGGTTCTTCCGGCCTGAAAAGTGCTATGAAAATAAAATTATTATTATTATCGTTTCGAAGGATGTCAACATTTCAGAGAAGTAGGGAGTAAAATGATCAATTTTCTATATCATCAAACATGGAGTGACTATCAGTTAGCTAAATACAATTTGGCTTGAATAAGTTTTAAACTTTTTAAACGCAAAAATACCAATAATGCTTGATTTTGACCTCTGCCAAGGATTTAACTGTTAGTGATTTGTGGCAGATCACAAAAGATCAAGTGATTCACTCAATCTGCGGTTTAATGAATGGTAACCACGATCGTGGAGTCCTGATCTTCTCCAGCCTAAAAACGTTGTGTTTACGCTGTCAGACGATCAAAGAAAGTCTGTAGAATCGTCCTTGGCTCCATTTGAACACGTCTAGTCACTACATATGCTCCGAGGGATAGGTCTTTATCCGGGTGCGTGTTTATTTGGGTATTTTGAGGAAGTTGTGTTATGCAGATACACATAATGTAGCCTTAGGAAAATTGTCAGAGAATATCTGCATGTGTCGAAGAATTTTAATCCTG
This sequence comes from Aulostomus chinensis, assembly GCF_037954235.1. Classification (NCBI taxonomy): domain Eukaryota; kingdom Metazoa; phylum Chordata; class Actinopteri; order Syngnathiformes; family Aulostomidae; genus Aulostomus; species Aulostomus chinensis. The sequence goes on along the minus strand of NC_141327.1, from coordinate 17,139,405 downwards.
TCTAGCAGTGTAATGAATTATTCATTCACCAAATTTTATTTACAAAAATCCATCTTTCTCTCTGACTTGTTCAACGTCTCATTATCTATTGAAATGACACAGATATCTTGACTCATGCAGAATAATACAATGTCTCTTTTTGTTTGTTACTTCTCCGTGAATCACACGTTTTAAAAACCCTTTTCTGTGGTGTTAAGTCATTCCTGACAGATATTTTATTGAGGTTAAGGGTTTATGCATGTAGCCTATAGACGATTTTCTAGTTCCATTCAAGTGCACAGTTGTATTTCCAGATTAAAATCTCAATCTAATCAAAGGGCCCCATCCTGGAAAGAATCTTTGGCCATCACAATTTATAAACCTCCAGTCAAAAAGGGAGACAGTAGTTATTGTTTTGTGCAAAAAGGAATTAGGGTTCTTAATAAACTTCAGTCTTTATTAGCTCCTCTTTTAAACATAAATCCTTCATTAGTCTGAAACCCAGGAGGTGGTCATGGCCTTTTAGGTCTTTATATTTAAACAGCTACGTGTTGTCAGTGTGGCAACACTACAGCATGCTGTTAAAAGTTGTTGTAAATCATTTAGTTTGTTTGGGCATAGAAGTGCTTGCTTAAAACCAAGGTGAAGCCTTTCGCACATTCAGTGGAGAATATGATTGTTGCAGCCTTAGCCTACTTGTACTTGTGTTTTAACTACGCATCAGTGTCTTGAAATCTGATGATGACTTTGAAACATGTGTCAGGGACGATGTCTTACGGCATAAACTGTTCTGTTTCAGGAAGCAGCTGCCTGACACATGGTTGTAGATAGGACATGATATGATATTTCAGTTTGGTGAATTTTCCATCCATCCATCCATTTTCTACCGCTTATCCTGTTAAGGGTAACGGGGGGGGGGGGGCTGGAGCCTATCCCAGCAGCTTTCAGGTGAGAGGCGGGGTTCACCCTGGACAGGTCACCAGTCCATCACAGGACCAACACATAGAGACAGACAACCATTCACACTCACAGTCACACCTACAGTCAATTTAGAGTATCAATCAGCCTCGTCCCCTCTTGATGTCTTTGGACTGTGGGAGGAAGCTGGAGTACCAGAGAGAACCCACACAGGAACAGGGAGAACATGCAGACTCCACACAGAAAGATCCTGTGATGGAGCCAGGGGTTGAACTCGGAACCTTCTAGCCATTGGGCAGCAGCGCTAACCACTGCACCACCGTGCCTCCCTCAACATCTTTATTATTAAAAAAAAAATATCTGAAAAGGAATCTGATTAGCCAAAGTGTAGAGCCCTTCCTGGATTTCAGTTATGCAACTTTTAAATAAGCTTGTGGGTAAACTTTCTATATTTCATGTGTTATTACATGCTTTCTCATTTTGAGTATGACCCTCGGTATTTTAATAGAGGAGGTACTTTGATTGATTTTTAGATTTTCCTGGACAATTTTCCGATGTAAAAAAAGCAAAGAAAGAATCTTTGTGTCTTTTTTTAAATATGCGTGTAAACTAGCAAACTAATAAGAATGATATTTTTACTTAAAGGAGCATGCAAACCTTTTCACAAATATGCAAAATGTTCAGCATTTTTAGAGCCAGACAGTCAGATAGATGCCCTTCTCTCCTCTCAGGATGCATCACACAGCCCCAGAACCCCACCACACGGCTGACTGCTAGTTAGCTTAGCTTCAATGAACACGAGCTATTGAGCATACAAGCATTAGCTGTAAGACACTGTTGCAAATTAAAGATTTTATTTCTGTCAGACATATGCATGGATCTACTTTCCTGATCGGAGGCAGTGATTTGATGCAATACCTCAAAAGCGCCACAGTGTACACAATAGCTTGGCGATGACTATAAGAGCAACTGCTGCTACTCCTCATGGTTGAGAGGATGAGGATTAATTCTGAACAAACCAAGATCCTGATCCTGATCCTGATCCATTTGAGCTGGAATGTACACAGAGGAGGAACTGCAGTCTTTGGAAGTTGAGAGAGCAATGAAGGAGGTGGAGGTAGCTGAAGTAGTCCCAGGTACATATCTTATAAATTGATCTCATCATTTTCGTTTTGTTGGAGGGAATGCTAAGCGCAATCCTAGTTCCTTTAACGCAGGTAAAGACCATTTTGGAGAATATTTTATTTGACTTTTGTGATGTGCTCATATGCCCCACCGCGAACACTGACTGAGGCTAAGCTAACTAGCAATCAGCTATGCGATGGAGGTCTGGAGCTCCGTAATGCATGCAGAGAGGAGAGAAGGGTATCTGCTTGTCTGACACGGAAAACGCCGAACAATAAGTATATTTCCCAAAAAGTCGGCTCGTTCCTTTCACACTTCAAAGTTAGTTCAGTTTGTCAGATAGTGTGTCATGGGGATACTTGCACGCTTGTTATTTTAATTGTTAGTTAAATTAGCTAGTTATGTAAGATTTTTCTTCTTTAACTTAATGGCTTGTGCATCTGGTTGGGAAAGAGCTAACGCTGTACATTCATCTGCTATATACATAACACTGTGACACATACAGTCTGGCATGTCAACTGTAATACGCAGTGTTAAGGAATGTTGAGGACTCTTATACATCAAAGCTGTTGTTTGAGTCAACATGGGATTCAGTTCCAGGGATCCATCAAGCAGATAATGAGAAGAAACGTGGTGAGGGCATCAACATAAAAATGGTTGACAATCCTGGAAAAATGCAACCAAAAAAAGATGAGGAAAGAGAGAGTAGAGAAGGGGACTTTAACGCATGCATGTGAATGCATGCACCTGCCCGATACAGCCGACTAATGGAGAGTGCCAATTTATGTAAGCTGACAGAGAGAGATTAAAAAAAAAAAAAAAAAAAAAGAACCTCAAGCTGGTTTCAACCATGAATTAGAAATGCTCCATGAGTGATTTTTCTCTGAGTCCTACAACATGAAATTCACAGAGATACAGTAGAGGACGTATCTAGGAAATGAATCAAAGATTAAAAACTGGGGCCAGATAACGACCGATTAGTCACAGCAGGGTGAAGAAGGGTTTACCAGTACAAGCAAATACCCTTCACACAGAACCTGCTGATGAAAGTTCATGCAGAATACATTTCCATCATGCACGCTCGCATACTGTGCACGCACACATACACTCGTCATGCATGTGCATACACTCGGTTGCGAAGAAATGAGTGCTATATTAATTCACTACTCACCTAATTAACTCTTTTCTGTAACACATAATTTATAGACTGTAGTGGAGATGTTTTACAGAGGAGCAGAGTTGAGACACAAAAGCAAAGACAGAGCGAGACGAGTGGTCCTTCATATTCCTTCATGACGGCATCCCACTCTCAGAACAGTAAAGAAAGAAGTATTTAACAAAGCCCCTTTGACAGTCCGTAGAGAAACAAGAAAAAGGAGACTACAGTAGTTGGTGTGAGTCTATGTTACTGGGTGTTATTTCTTTTTCACCTTAAGGCTCAGTGCACACGCAATTTCGGGTAGCTGTCCATAGGCTAAAATGAGGTAATGCTTTAAAACAGTGCTCCCAAAAAGGTGTGGCAGGAAGAAGTAGGGACGAAGCAACAAATACAATGTAAAGAAAAGGAGGAAAATGTGACTCAGAAGGGAAGTGATGAGATGGGATATCAAATCAGTTTTTATCTGTCTATCGGTCTGTCTCTATCTACAAGCTGCACACACTGTCTTCAACACCTCCAATCCACAGCAAGGCCACTTAATCCACTCTTCAACATCCAACTAATGCCAGCGGTCTCTCCTGCCTTGGTTGAGGAAGAGGATGAAGACAAGTGAATGGGGAAGAGCTTTGAGGATGGAAAAAAAATAAAATCCACTTCTGGATGAAAGCTGTCAAATTTCAGGGAAAATAGGGAGCCATGCAGAACCACGGAATTTAAATTTTAAAGAATATATTGGTGACAGTACGGAGTGGCTTTGAAATAGAGGTAGAAAGGCAGAAACGGAATTAATGGCTGCTGATAGACAGGCGGAATGGAAATAAGCACAAATCAAGCATGAAATACTGTCTCAATGACTCAATATGGTCACTGGCTCTTTACATTGAATGAAGCACCATAAATAACATGAAGAGATTTATTCAATAGCCCAAACTTTGCCCAATTATAATAAAAACTCAAATGACATGCCTGAAAATGTTCTCTCATTTTCCATTGGGACTTTTTTCTCCCGTGTTACTTAACAACATGTTGCACAGACACACTCACACACACAAAAATGGTATTTTTAGATGGCAAAAGGGACATGACAAGAACAATTAAAAGTGGGATGACTTTGTCGCGATGAGAACACGATGGCGGATGTAAAAACAGTGTGAGACCAGACCAGTTTCAACTCACTGAACATTCTTCATTTTAGTGTGAGGGCATTTGTATGTTAAATGTGTGTTTTATATATAGGTAAAGCACACAAATACACACGGACAGACAGATAGACAGACACTAAACGACTGTTAACCTACCTAGAGTAACATTTAAGAATCCCGCAAGAGTGTGATGCAAAGAAAATGGGTGTGGAGGGACCAAAAGAGAAGGAAAAGGGGGGAAAAAAAGAGTCATTCATGAGGAGTTTTTAAGTTGTCTTTGAAGAAAATTCATCCAAGTTCATAAAACATTCGACTTGAGAGACAGAGAAAGGCGTAGGATGGTCAGTGATGAACTGATGGGAGCAGTTGGGAATGAAATGGTAAGGAGGGATGGACAGGTATGATGTGGTTTGGTGAAAGAGAGGGAAGGAGGAGGAAAGAACACATGAAAATAAAAGAAAATTCCTCCCTCCTTTCTCTTTCCTCTCGATCATAAATAGAGGAAATTGTACACAAGGTAGATGGAGAAATAGATGAGGAGGCAAATTATGGAGAGAGAGATTATATGAAAAGATGAAGCACCTCCCAGCACCGCGATGAGGAATAAGAAAAATATAAAACGAAAGAAAAAATTGAATACTCCAAAGCCTTCCGTTTTTGCTCTGTTAGTGAGGCGAGGAGGGGGGGGAGCATTCAGTTTGACCCCCTCTCTCTCTCTTTTTCTCTCTCTCTCCCTCTCTCTCTCTCTGCAACTGGTCAGTCTTCTTTGATCTTCTTTTCCTCCTCAAAGTAAGATGCTACCTTCCCTTTAGATGAGCTGTAACCCTTTGCCAATACAGCTGTGAGACATGGAACTCAGGCAGGCTGCATGGTGGGCTCTTGTTGCTGCTGCTGCTGCTGCTGCTGCTGCTGCTGCTGCTGCTGCTGCTGCTGCTGCTGCTGCTCAGAGATATAGAGTGCGGAGCTGCAACACACCTCTGACTGGCGTGAAGCGCAGAGCACAACTCAAACTGTGCTCACTCTTTCTCCTCCACCTCCTCTAGAGAGAGAGGGGTGGAGGGAGGCAGGGAGGGAGAGAGAGAGAGAGAGAGAAAGAGTCAGAGACAGAGAGAGAGTTGGGTCTCTCTGTAAGATTCTGAATTACACAGATCCTACAGAGGAGCTGTTGCAACAATTGTCAAGTAAATGATTTCCAAACCAAAAGCAATGGCTCCCTCTATTGTTGCATGGTGGACCTTTAAATCCTCCACCGAGCTGACAAGGGGAAATAAAACCGCAGACTTAAATTTAGTTGGAAATGTATTACAAGAATAACACCTCTTAAAGATTCATGCACTTTAAACAATTAATGAAGGTACATGAAATCAAAAATACGCAACAAAATGCAAGTAAACATGTATTTTGTTCTTTTGTACTTTGTCCCTCCCTCATACAGAATACAGGAGATTCCAAAAAATTTAAATAAGGTTTACGAGCTGTGTTGAGGTTATGAGAGGAACAAGAAGAATATCTTTACAGTCAGTTCATATATATGATGGAATTTTCCATACCTGCCTGTGGATCTGCTCTCGCAGGTCAAAACGTCAAATTATTCCCACTGTAATGCAGCTTCTGTAACACGGATGGGGGGACCATTATAGTCAGAGCTCACACAGACTCCACTCAAGTATGTGTGACTTGTAAAGGTCAGGCTGGTCTAAATGGTGTGCCAGCTCCAGGGTGTTCAGATAAGGATACGACAGTGGACAGTAAGTTACGCCGTGCCTGCTGTGTGTGTGATTCTTGCGATAAAATTACTCGTAACTTATGCTGAAGCAACAAGTTTGTCTTTCACAAGTGCAGAGAGGGAGGGGGCCAGTAATTACACCATGCTTATGTGGGACATCTTCGCCTTGGTGGACATGCTCATGTGATGTTTGCATTGATCTCTGCTGGGTCTCTTCCACGTGCATTGAGCATGAAATAAATCCCTCGGCTTAAGACATTTGATAACTCCACGGGTCTCCTGTCAACCATCTCATATCCTGGAAACTTTCCCCACAAATTTGTAGAGAACCCTGCATTGAACCTGTCCACAATGGTGTGGAGGGTGGCACCCATGCAGGGACTAACTCCAGTTTTTCTTGGCAAAGAGCACTCCCAGGGCCAGGAACATGCTGTTGCTCCACAATGTCCCATATATGTTCAATAGAGAACATATCTGGCTAATAGGGATGCCACTGGAGGACACAGATGTTTTCAGCATCCAGAAACCATGTGAACAACCTAGCGAAATGAGCGTAGCCAAGCATGTCATGTATAAAGGTGACGTCAGATTGATGACAAAAGCCGCAACAATGGAGGACAGAGTCCTGATATCCCTTGCATTCATGCTGCCTTGGCATACAGGTCACTCTATAAACAAAATGTTCACCAGCAGAACATCAGTAGGGCGGAGGTGAAAACAAGGGGTGATAACAGGATGAATCACTTCTTCTATGTGTACATCAAATATCTGTGTATTAGCCCACAGAGGTCCATCCCTTCACTGGACAGCAGTCAGGTTAAAGCCTCTGTTGGGACAACAGGTATGTAAGATAGCTTCTCCCAGGCGGGTGTTAAAACCACCCGCTTCAGCTCTCCAAGTAGCTGATCTTCCAGGATCAAGTTGATGGTGGCAGATGAAAATTCAGATGCTGCAGACATGCGGCTGATTGGCTATGGTGCCAGTACGTTAGCTGTTTTACAAAGATGGCAAAAGCTGACGAAGGGCATTTTCATACGATGACAACTGCTTTGTACTGTCTGAATATGATTATCCTCCGTCCCTCAGCTGTAAGTGTTGTTCCACACCAAGCACCCTTGCACGTCTGAACACTGAAGGATCCACTAAAAAATACAATTAAGGATCTTACATACCCTGAATAGCAGACCTTCCTTCACAAATTCCAATGCAACAACAATAAACTGAGCTCACTGACCAGAAAAAAAAGAAAATTTGTATGTGTATACATATATATGTATACTGGAAATTAATTTATCATTATTTAGGGTCTGTAAGACAAATCAAGGCACATTTCTTTACATATAAAAGGTGGTTGGTCAAACACACCAACCACCTTTCATATGTAAAGAAATGTGCCTTGATTTGTCTTACAGACCCTAAATAATGATAAATTAATTTCCAGTACACGGTGGTCCAAAGTTAACTGTTCGTGTGCCGATTCTATCGACTAGCAAACTGGAGAATGCCTAAAAGTTGCTGTGTGGTGGGAAACTATTTAAACTAAAGAATTTGGACCACATATGTAAAGAAATGTGGATAAATCACGGTTATGTTTGCTAGTGCCTTAACTTACAACAGTAGCATGCTAACATGTGGCTCTACTGATTCAAACGGCGACTCAAAAGGTTTTTCCTCCGCCTTAGTTGTGCTACATTGTAAAGCACTAAATGAAAAGCTAAGACTCCCTAGTTCAGTTTCCCTCCTAGCTCAGAAACATAGGAGTGTGTGTTGATGTTTTCAGCCTGCTACAGGTGTGTTCAGCCCGGTGAACATCCAGTGCTCACAAGCAGCCAAACGCTAAATACAAACCCCCAGTCAGCAGCTCGTTGGTTAACACTGTGAGAATTTACCGGCTAAATATTCTGGTACTTGCCACCTCATTCACAAGACAACTTATCCAAAAATGCAGCTGTAAGAGTCTGTATTGGACTTACATTCTTTTGGGTACGAAACAAGACTTTAAACTGCTGAAAATAAGCTAGCTAAAAATTCATCGTGTCCATTTAAAAGTTTAGTTTTAACGACTTGTTTCTGCTGCCCCCAAGTGGCAAGAAGAAGAAAAAAAAAACTAAAGGCAAGTTTTTAGGGGCAGTGACTTGTGTGGTTCAACTCTTACTGCGGTAAAGCAAAAAAAAAAAATCTAATCTGTCCGAACAACGATCGTTGTTACCTGCCTCCACCGAGTAGGTGATGTTTGCAATGGCATCTGTGTGTCCGTCAGCAGGGTTACACAGAGACTATGAGGCTGGTTTTCTGCAAACCAAGCGCAAGAGCATCAAATGGACACAAATCACACTTATGTAAGTTTGGGGTTAAATAGTCATAGCACCACCTGGTGGCAATATTTATTTGCGTGTCAAAGATTTGGCTCCAAGAGGCAACTTTAATCTGTTGACCAGAGCCATCTACAGTGATGGGTTACTGTCTCGAATGAGGGTCTTTTGTAAGCAATGATGCCCTAGCAAGGTGGCCAGTTCACCAAAAAACAGGAAATTGTTGAAACTGGTCTCCATGTGGTCACGACTTTTCCAGACTGTTTTGATGAGATTCCTTGTCTGAAGACGTTTACTAGCGGAACTTAAATTGTAGTCATAGCGCCATCTAGTGGTTACAGGAATTAAGAATGATGAAATAAATGTTGGATTTGTAAATTACAGGTATCTTCCTGTGAGGTACAGTAACTCAATAAATGTTCTCAAACGCCACCTAGTGGACAAAAGAACTAATATTTGCATGACAGCTGTTCGTATTAGTCTGCTCTTTTATGTGAAATCCAAATATCAGGTTTTACCACCCTCTTACTGTATGGGATGGCCTCAAACTGCAAGTAGCGCAGGGAGTGTGAGGACCCACTCATAGCTGTTTGCACCACATTTGTGCCAGGAGGATTGGAGGAAAGATGCACTTACAAGGTTCTAGTTCTAGTTTTTTTTTGGGGGGGGGGGGGGGTGGAATTGGAGTGTGGGATGTGTGTGTGTCTGTGTGTGTGTTTCTAATCCTGACCTGTTGACAAGCAAGGAAAACACCCTGCTCCCTCTAGGATTTTCCCTTAGAGGAAGCAGCTCCTGTAGGAGAGAAGTTCACCCACCCAATGTGGACATCCCGACAGCTTAACACTCATGATCCAGGGGAACATGATTATCTGCCCCCATAACTATTATTTTGGTATTTATTATTTTGATTTTTGTAAAGCCATAACCCTTCCCTGCAGATATATGTAATATATAGAAAGATTATAGATATTTGTACTGACCATAACGGTACTTTTAGTTCAGTGTTGACAGTGTGGGTATATAAATGACTAACCACATATTTGCCAGTTCAATACCAACTAAAAAAACTGAAATCCCGTCTCAGCAAAGCTTGTTTTTAATTTGGGTCTACACTTCATCCAAATCCCCAGATTTTATCTCATGCCTACCAGTGAACTGTTCATGTTCTTTCTGTTTCTCAGGTACCATAAACTAGACTCCTAAATATGCAAAAACACTAGCATGCAGCAAGCTGAATCATTTCTTATCTAGGGATTTCAAACATTCCTCAGGGACTGTGTTCCACTTTCAGATCTGTGGACAAAATCTAACTACAGCTACACTGATAGACTTTAAGGAGACAAGAAGTATCTCAAAACCTCTGTGGAAAGTCTCAAAAATCTGTTTCATTTGACAAAACTTCATTTTGGCTTATAATTTTAGTGGTTTACATTTCTGATGTCTGTATTTGGAGAAATTGAAAACAAGAAACAGCTGATTATATTTGCCAAAATCATTAGGCTGAGACTTTAATAAAACCTTTTTATTGTGTTTGTCACAAGTCTGGTTGCCAGACAAAACTTACAAAAGTTATCATTCAGTTTCTACCACACATTTATACATTTCTGTGCAATTCTGTGTATACATGGATAAACCTGTCATCAAGTAAAGCAAACAACATCTGGGTCAGAGTAACAGGAGTCAATAACATAAATATCTGACTGGTAAAGAGGAAATGTAATTCAATTATATACAAAAGCTTAAGTCACAAAAAATACATTACATACATTAACCAGACAAAGCGCACCGGTTGCCGCTTCAACTTTCCAAGACAGTCGGAAGTCATGTTGTTATGCGGAGATATATACAGATACTCTATGTCTACAACACACAATATTTGAGTTCCTAAGACAACGAATAAGTAAAAGAAGTAATGAACTGTCTGAACTGTTTGTTTCCATTCTGTAACTCTTCAGCTTGAGCTGGAACTGATGACATTTGTGCACTGGGGTTCACAGAAGGCGCCAAAACGACCATAGATGTCTTTGGCTCGAACGGCAAAATGATATGTGGAGCCAGACTGGAACTGGGTCAGAGTACAGGCCATAGGCAGAGCGAGGGCCGTCACTTCCCCGATCTTCTTCCAGTGCTGCTGAGCTGCGTTGCTGCTTGAGTTGTCTTGGTGGAAGGCATAGAGGTGATAGCTTTCTACAGCTGCACAGGTCCTATCAGTCTCTGACACACACCAGGAGAGCACAATACCAGTCTGACTTGGCACCAGCTTAAGCTGAAGCTGCTGAGGTGGTGAAGTGCGCTCAGCCTCTGGCGGTAAGCGTGGAGGCACGGGTGCAGCAGGGAGGGGGGGTAATATGATGTTGGTGCCCCGACTTGGCGTAGTAGTAGTTACAGTACGGGATTTCAATGGAGAGTCCTACAATGAAAGTATAAATGTAGTTACCGTTCCAGCAACAAGGTGGCTAAATAAGATTAGAAACACTTTGTGTGATTTGAGGATATTGATCCAGAAACTGAGCTGAGATAACTCTTCACACACCTGGCCAGTGAAACTCTATTTTGTCAAGCATGTTACATGACATTATCTAAACAACACTTCATATTATATGCAAATAATATTTACTCAGTTATAAATTAAAAGATTACGTGACGTGTCAAACAATTTAACAAGCAGTTTCAAATCCTCACCAGTGGGGGGCGGTGATGGACCGTTAACTGAGGAGTGCTGGAAATGCTTTGACTGCTTTGAGGAGACGACCTTGCTCCTGCACCTGAGGACAGAGAGAAGACACTCAGGTTACAGATGGACAGAAACGATACATAGACGATGGCAAGAACTTTCTTAAATCCTGTGGAGGTTGTTTTTTCCCCCCCCAGTAAATACATTTTATCAATAGCTGCTCTGAACAGCGAAGCAAAGGTTCATGTGTTTGACAATGTTATGGGATGATGATGATGGTCCTCTTACTGTTGGGAATGCTGACGACTGGTAGCGGACGCTGGGTTGGTGTGGGGGCTGCAACAGTGGCACTCTTTACTCCTGTCACTGGATAGAATAAAGTACAGCTTTAAGACTCATGGCTCCTTTTCAATATTTTACAAGTACAGAGAACAGATCATAATATAAAAATCTAAACTGTAGGAGGGAAGAACAGGCGCATCTGAACCTCACCTTGCACATCATCGTCATCCTCGGTGAGATCGATGACGGAGCCTTTGGGACGTCCAGCGGGAGTGGCTGCTTTGGATGGAGCGGATCCTGTAGCTTGATTGTCTGAGGAAAAAAAATAATTACTTGTTAAGTGGTGTACTCAAAGAGCACATCCCACAGATGCATGATTGGAGCTCAAGGGAAAGCTCAACAACTCCAACTCAATGCATTCCTCATTCCCATTCCTCAACCTTTTTCGGCAGTGTGGCAGGGCACGTGCCATCTCGTCCCCAGTTAAGCCACGCCCACATGTTTGACGTGAGAAAGAAAATGCGATTCATCAGACCTCCTTGTTCACGCAACAGATGCTTTCGGCGGTGGACAGGTGTCATTGTGGGCACTCCGAGTGGTCCCACACATTTTTATTTTAACCCCAATTCCAATGACATTGGGACGTTGTGTAAAACATAAATAAAAACAAAATACAATGACTTGCGAAATCTTTTCAACCTACGTTCAATTGAACACACTACAAAGACAAGCTATTCAGTCTTCAAACTGATAAACCTTGCTTTTTGCAAATATTCACTCATTTTGAATTTGATGCCTGCAACATGTTTCAAAAAGCTGGGACGGGGGCATGTTTACCATGGTGTTACATCACCTTTCCTTTCAACAACACTCAAGAAGTGTTTGGGAACTGAGGACACTAATCGTTGAAGCTTTGTGGGTGGAATTCTTTCCCATTCTTGCCTGATGTACAACTTCAGCTGCTCAACAGCCAGTCTCCGTTGTCGTATTTTGCGCTCCATTATGCGCCACACATTTGCAATAGGAGACGGGTCTGTACTGTGGGCATGCCAGTCTAGCACCTGCACTCTTTTAATATGAAGCCACACTGTTGTAACACGTGCAGAATGTGGCTTAGCAAAAAGACGTTGCTTGGATGGCGGCACATGTTGCTCCAAAACCTGTATGTACCTTTCAGCATTAATGGCGCCTTCACAGACGTGCGAGTTTCCCTGGGCACTAACACTCCCCCGTACCATCACAGATGCTGTCTTTTGAACTTCGTGCTGATCACAACCCGGATAGTCCTTTCCTCTTTGGCCCAGAGTACACAATGTCCATAATTTCAAAAGACAATTTGAAATTTGGCCTCGTTAGACCACAGCACACCTTCCCACTTTGCATCAGTCCATCTCAGAGGAGCTCAGGCCCAGAGAAGCTGATGGTGTTTCTGGGCGGAGTTGATATATGGCTTTTGCTTTGCATGGTAGATGCATGGTTTTGTTTTAACTTGCAATTGTAGATGTAGTGATGAACTGTGTTTGCTGACAATGGTTTTCTGAAGTGTTCCTGAGCCCACGTGGTAATATCCTTTACACAATGATGTCGGTTTTTAATGCAGTGCCGCCTGACAGATCGAGGGTCACAGGCATTCAATGTTGGTTTTCAGCCTTGCTGCTTGTGTGCAGAGATTTCTCCAGATTCTCTGAATCTTGTAGAATCTTACAGATTGTGGATGACGAAATCCCTAAATTCCTTGCAACTCTACGTAGAGAAATGTTCTTAAGTTGTTGGACTAATTGCTTATGCAAATGTTCACAAAGTGGTAAACCTTGCCGCATCCTTGCTTATGAATGACAGGACCTTTCAGGGATGTTCCTTTTATACCTATCATGACATGTTCCATGTGGAATGTTCCAAACAGGTGTTTCGTTTCTTCGTTTCTTGAGCAGTCATCAACTTTCCCAGTCTTTTGTTGCCCCTGTCCCAGCATTTTTAAGCTCAAAATGAGTGAAAATTTGCCCCCCCCCCCAAAAGGTTGAAAAGGATTTGAAAATCATTGTATTCTGTTTATATCTATGTTTTACACAACGTGCCAACGTCATTGGAACTGGGGTTGTAAAACCAGCATTAGCTTTTTCAGTAGCTCTTAAGTGGGATCAACCAACATGGGGCAGCCTTCTCTCACAACACAAATCCGAGCCTTGGTTACCATAACCCTGTTGCTGGCTCACCAGGTCTCCTTCCTACTGCTACTATTGGCACAAAGTTGCCACCGCCCACCAGGAGCACCCAACAGGATCTGCAGTTCAGGAGATGCTCTGACAGTCGTCTAGCCATCACTATTTGATCCCCGCCTGTCAGGTGCTGTTGTAATGAATTAATTAACATTCACTTCACCTGTCAGCAGCCATAATATTATAGCTGATTGATGTATATTTCTCATCATTTACTCTTAATTCTTCATATCCTGGATTTCTTTCCAAGTCTGGCACTTAAAGAACTGGCAAGTAAACAACTATGTTTGTTCTTGCAACCTTGTACAACAAAGCACACCCTCACCTGTCTTTGATGTCAGGGATGTCCCTTGTGGGGGTCCTGGAGCGGTCGAACCTGTTGCTGCTGGTCCAGAAGTTGCAGATGAGGAGGCTGAAGACATAGCTCCAGCCAAAGAGACAGTCTGAGCCTGTGGCCTAGCTGTGGCCACCGACACCCCAGCATTGGGGGTAGTTATGCCACCAGCACCCCCTTGGAATACAGCTCGGGCAAGAGAGATCTGAGACATTTGACCAGCTGAGGCCTGGAGAGCTGAGACAGTAGCAGCCGTTGGGGCTGAGGCTGCTGCTGTGGTAGTTGCAGGGGCAGGCTTGATGATGAAAGTGGCAGTGGAAGCAGTGGTTTTGGCTTTATTGAGTGAGCTGGCTGCAGACAAGGAGGAAACAGGAATGTTGACAAGCGTTCCTGTCTGGCCATTGGTCATCGATAAGGGCAGCTGAATGAGGAGGGGCTGGCCTGTAGCCACCATGCCGCTCCCAGGGGCTGTCTTCAGGAGCAGGGTGCCTGTGGGACTCTGAGTGGTGATGCCAGTTGCCAAACTGGAGGCAGCATTGGAAGTGGAGGTGATCAGCTGGAGGATGGGTGTCTGTGGAACTATTGCTGTCGAGGTGGATGTTGGAGGTGGAGCAGGTGGGGCAGAATTTACTAAGAAAAATGGGAGAGAAAAAAAAGGTTTCAGATATTGGCAACAAATGACAGATTTTCAAATGAACTTCAATGTGATTCTAATGACTTACATGCCATTTAAGAACAAGTTTGGGCAAAGCGATTAGGAAAATATGTCTAATTGTGATTATTTTGATTGATATTGCTGTATGATGTGCAATATTGGAGGCAATGTTAATATCTTTACATCAGTATTGTCAATGTCATTGAAAACACATTAAATGATTGTCTGAGTTTTGGGGGGGGGGGGCATCTATCAAACAAAAAATATTTCAGGTATGCAGAATATGATGAGCTGGCAGAAAATCTCAGGAGCACCACAATGTTCAATTTAAAATGCTACTTTGACACACAGTTACTTTTTAACAGATATTATGCAATTCCTTCCTGTGATTTTAAAATTGCGCAAGGCCTTAGAGTGATTTCAGTTGATTGTGCAGCTCGAGAGCAAGTCAAAAACCAGAGGCAGTTATTTCCATCCATTGCTGACTGCCATTAAGGGTCATGTATCCCAGTGTGGTGTCTGGGTAACCTGTAACAACACAGTGCAGTTCTTTTTCCACTAATAAATAAATATATATACATACACACATATATAAAATATATATATATAAAATATATTATATATATATATATATATACATATATATATATATAAAATATATTATATATATATATATAAAATATATTATATATATATATAAAATATATATAAAATATATATAAAATATATATAAAATATATATATATATATATATATATATATATATATATATATATATATATATATATATATATATATATATATATATATATATATATATATATATATATATATATATATATATATGAACTTGCAGCATGGTTTGGGAAAAGAAAAAATGAGCTGAACAGCAGATTAACAAAAAAAAGACCCTGTCTTCTTAGCCAAAAACCTTTTTCCACTAATAAATAAATATATATACATACACACATATATAAAATATATATATATAAAATATATTATATATATATATATATAAAATATATTATATAAAATATATTATATATATATATATAATATATTATATATATATATATAAAATATATATTATATATATATATATATAAAATATATTATATATATATATATATAAAATATATATTATATATATATATATAAAATATATATTATATATATATATATATATATAAAATATATTATATATATATATAAAATATATTATATATATATATATATATATATATATATATATATATATATATATATATATATATATATATATATATATATATATATATATATATATATATATATATATATATATATATATATGAACTTGCAGCATGGTTTGGGAAAAGAAAAAATGAGCTGAACAGCAGATTAACAAAAAAAAGACCCTGTCTTCTTAGCCAAAAACCTTGGGATAAAAGTGTCTATTTTAGTGGAAATCTCAAAAAAATGTTGTGGTTACTGCAGTGTTCCCCAAATTTTATTCTAACAGAGAAGAGCATAGCTTTTGTGCATTGTTTTGTTTCTGAATTTTTTTCCCCCTCACTGGGATTACACTGCAGCATCACCTTTATGGATTAGTATTTTGACACACTTGTGTCTTCCAGCAAGTATTGTGTTTCCTATGTTTTGGATATTGCACTAAGCCATATTACAATTTTGATAAGTGTCAATAGGCCCCCCGTTCACAGCATAGATCTGATACTCGTGTGTATTTTTGCAGAAGTTGACTGGTTTATGTTTGATCAAGTGAAGTAAGTGGCACTGCCCATTTTCATTGTAATGAAAAACATCATTGGTCAACACAGACAGTAACCACTTAGTTAATCCAAAGTTTTGATGTTTTAATGGGACTAAAATATGAATACATCGAGGATACAGGAAATGTACTCAGGGTTGAAATCTAAACCCACAGGCTTCCTCTCTGGGAGATAAACGACACTGCAGACTGTGTTGTTTTCACCACAATGTTTCCTGAATATCATCTCATCTGAAATAAGGATCAAATGTAAATGTAACTGAAAGATGTTGCAACTCACCAACTGTGCTGGATGATGAAAGAGTTGCTGGAGTCTGCTTTACCTCCATGGAGGTCCGGACCGTCCTGTTTAGAAAGATCGCTTACGCTTAGACTTTTTTTTTATGTCTACAACAGAGACACGACTGTTTGCGTTTAGGTTCTAGCCTTTTGTTTATTTCAATTCCTTTGAACAATAATATTCAACTGCATAATTGAAGTACATGTTTCATAAAAGCATGTCAGCATGTAAATATAGTGTCATGTGTGGTACCAATTCCACAATATTTTGTGTATGAGTCACCAGGATTAATATTCCTTTCAATATGAAATTAATTTCAATGAACACTGACGTGAATCTATGTGCAATGATAATATTTACACAGTGTTAAAGTCAATGACGCAATGACAATTGTCCCAGTATGCTTCTGTTCCTGTAACATAAATTGGTCAAAATGACGCAGCAGTTCTTTCTTCATATTCGCGAAAAAATTCCGGTCTTCTCTTCACTCGCAGTATTTCATTGATGGCATCACGAATCTCTCTCCAGCTGTCACAGGACAGTTCAGGGAATCTATGCTCAATGTACATCTTCATTGTCCTCCTTAAATTTAAGGGCAGTGCTTCCTTGCCCATTAATCCAACATAGTTGACCCTTGCAACCCAGTCACAGTAGACATCATAGGGGACCAAGTAGCGGAATATGTATGATGCGTAGCGGTCGGCCCTGGGAATCCCTGAGCTTCTCTTGCAGTTGACGTACAGCACTTTCTCCAAGTGGGAGTTGATCGTGCGGAGTTTAACATCTGCTCTGCATTTTCCTTCACTGTATTCTGCCAGTTTGTTTGCCAAGGCAATGTGGCGTGACATATCTTTCTCTTTTTCTTTCTCTTTCTCTTCCATTTCGTCTTTTTCCTTCTCCTTCTTGACAGAGAGTGCAGGAGTCTTCCCATCAGAGGGCGCCACTCCCTCTCTGGGCACTTCAGGCTGCGGCTCTACTGTCTGCCGACGGAGCACGCTGTTGAGAGGAGAGGTGCAGTTTTAACTACACTCTGCACTGCCTGAAGAAATGCTCAGGCTTGACATTGTAGAACGTCACAAGACTCAGGACCTGGACCCATGCGGGGTTACTTTGCAGGTGAAAACACAGACTGGGACGTGTGTTTCTTTATTCCAAACCAGTCTTAAGAAATATTTGGAGTTAAGTAAAGTGTTTAAAAAAGTTGATCCGGACAAACCGAACAAGGGACATGGAATCTTGGTTTCCAAAAGATATGGATTTGGAGGAAGTAAGGGTTCTTTTTTCTGTCCATTAGTTTAAAATTCAGCCTCTAGAGGTTACAGATAGCAACCCGGGACAATGTCAGCTATTCACGCTGTGAACGACTCCATGTGTAGAACTGGCTTCAGTCCGGTATTGTCACGTTCATACAAATATACATGCAAAATAACAAAGTGCAAAGTCTGCTGTATGATTAAAAAAATAACAGGTTAATATACATTTGTGCTGTGAATAGTTTCAGGTCAGAACATTTTAGTCAAATTATGAAATACTGTGGCAAACGTGAGCTTGTAGCAAAGACTGAATTGCTTCCAAAACCTTGAGATACTCCTAACTCACTATATCAGCGCTCTAGATAAGAAGCTGCTCTGTGAATGGACACACTTACCGCTGAGCTTGAGGGTTGTTTGCAACAGCTGAAGTCTTGGCAGCAGTAGTAACAGTAGCAGAAGCAGCAGCAGCAGCAGCAGCAGCAGCAGCAGCAGCAGCGCCAGCAGCTCCAGCAGCAAGCGCCTGCAGAAAACAAGACAGGATGCCATCAGAATATTTTCAGTTAGAGTCACATCCATGCCACAGTTGTTAGAAATGAACAGAAGGAAAACAATTTCTTACCTCCTGTTTCCTTTTGTTCTCTGAAGCCTGATTGGCCTCTCCAAACTTTTTGGCTAGTCGGGCTATCTTGGCCTAGAAAATGGAAGAGAGGGATGTGGACTTGAAAAGTGTGCCATTTGGTTAAGAGTTTCAGCAGCTCCTTCACTAAATGATGATCAACAGAAGGGCATTTTACAATGCTGCAAGAGGTCCTAAGAAAAATGCTGTTCAAGTCTACTTACTTGGAGTGTGTTAATGGCGGATTGGTGTTTAGTAGCACAGTCGATTTTGTCTACTCTGCCCTTCAGCTCCAAAAAATGCTTCTCAAAGATGGTCAACTCCAACACCCTCAATCGTTTATCCACTAGCTGCTGCACAATCTGAAGAAACATCAAATAAAGGAAAAGAAATTTAATTTTCCATATCTTCTGGCAACAGAATTTAATTGGTTTGCATGTTGAGGAAAAATGCAGCAGGGTAGCTGTAACCTGGTGAGACGTCTGTATCTTACAAGCTCTGAAGTTATACACATATACATACATGTGTATATATACACATGTATATGTGTATGTATATCTATCTATATATATCTATCTATATATATATATATATATATACGTATATACATATATGTACACACACATATATACACACACGTATATATATAAACACACATATACATATATATACACGTATATACGTATATATATGTACACACATATATATGTACACATACATATATGTACACATACATATATGTACACATACATATGTACACATACATATATGTACACATACATATGTACACATACATATGTACACATACATATATGTACACATACATATATGTACACATACATATATGTACACATACATGTATGTACACATATATATATGTACACATACATGTATGTACACATATATATATATATGTACACATACATGTATATACACATATATGTACACATACATGTATATACACATATATGTACACATACATGTATATACACATATATGTACACATACATGTATATACACATATATGTACACATACATGTATATACACATACACACACATATTTATACATACATACATATATATACAGACAGACAACAGATATTATATATAGTCTCAGTCCCATTAAAGTGTGGAGTACTTTTCTTGACATACAAGCTCGTAGAGCTTTAAAACAAACATGTGACGCCATTATATGTTAAAACCAGTCAGAGGACTGATGTAATGTAAATGTCTTTTTCAGTCAAGAATCTGTTATTTTACTGTCATTGTTTAATAGCTGTTTTTGAGTCCATTTCTGCAATAATTCCACTTACAGCAGTTTATTCTGCTAACGTTAATATTACCACTTGCTGCTTTAAGCGATGCTATTGTCTACTACTGTTTTGCCAGCAGCATCGTCAACTATAAGAACCAACCAGGAACTACATTACTGTTGGGAGGCAGAGGACCAGCTTGACCCCAGTTCTGATTGACTCAATATCTTTCTAATTTCTCAGAGCTTCTAGCTGGAAGGGGTTCCAGACATAGCTTCAGACATCAGCTCTAGAGCTTGTCACAAACGGATGGTCTCACCAGGCTAGAAAAGTTGTATACCAACCTGTTCAAGCTTGTGGTGACTGCCAGCTTTTGCAGTAATTTTAAGTTCCAGCTGTGCCTCAAGCTCTTCACGCTCCATCTTGGGTCTTTTCCCCTCTCTTTTCACAGTTTGTCCATCTTTGTCAAAACCTTCTGATAAAGTGCGCTTGAGTCCAGAAGTGGAGCTCCTCTCTTCATGCACTGGTTGGAGAACAAAAACAAAGACTGGCTACTACCTTGTACCATTCATCATGTAAACAAAGTATGATAAGTCATCATGGAATGTTACTCAGTTGGAGAAAGGCCTAACAGAACTCAGTACAACACTAGCTTTGAAGGAATTCTTGCCTCTGCCTACAGGCTCCTGATGTCACAGAAAAACAGATGCAAATGTACTCGTCAAAAAAAAAAATCAAAAAAACTTTATTCAAAATCAACTGTTCCATTATCTGGTCTGAAATCAAAAAGACTGAGTCTTTGCCCGCACATAATTTTTCCTTGAAAAGAAGGGCTACGACCCTGCTAGAGAGTGCTACAGTGCTGGGAGATGGCATGAGTTTTGTATTTCTCAACTTAGGACATATTGACAACTGCTGTTGATAGAGGAGAAAAAAACCTAGGATGTGTGTGTGTATGTTTCAGTCTTTCTCTCTGCTCCAACTTCTACCACACTCTCTTTGTTTTTAGTTCTCTCATACCAACATTTCTCACAAGAACCTCTGCTTAGACAATGTTCTCCTCTGTTACAATATCTAAAATGAGATGGACTGACACTTTCTAGGTAATGGTTATGTGACTGAAGGTTAATTATGAGGGCTGATTACACCCAGGACGATAACTGCACAGTGGCTCTGTTTTCCTCTATTTGCTTACTTAAGACAAATAATGTGGTTAAACTAGTACAGTAAGAGCACGCTTCTCACTTTGAATATATACTGCATTATGCATGTTACGGCACAAGGTTTTCTTCTCATGTTTTGTTTTTTTGGTCCATTACCAGAATGACGAGTCACAACCCTGAATACATTCTCAACACGAAGAGCTTGGAGTGGTCACATAAGAAGGCGGAACACTGATCAAAAAAAGATGATGGGCCTACTTTTTGTCCTTGAGGCAATGGCAAACAGCTGCAAATGCTCTCTCTTCATGGGGGACATGAAAAGGAAATGCTACGTAGAAACAGGCCCATGTGCTTTTCTACTTTAACCGTACACAACCCATGTTAAGCAGATGACATTTCAGGAAGCACTTTCTGGCCTTAAAGTGTAACACTCCAAAACTTACTACCTTACCTACTCAATCTAAGTTGCCTGATACACATTTCATGCCCCTGAAAGTGATGTTATGATCCTCATTAGATTTATTTGTGTTACAGAGTAACAGATTTTCCTTTGAAAATACTTAAAGTGGAACTTCATTTTGCATGTCAAAACCAGTTTTATAAAGTCTTCTGAGACTCTGGAGGATCACCATGGATTTGGGCATTTGGGACTGACAGTAGATGTGGTGTGTGAAGGGGTAGAGTTTCTGAAACGATGTAGCAGAGCTGTATTATGAAAACTTATGGATCCGCAGTTTCTGGAACTTAACCCTTGAGGACACAACTGCCAGCACAGCACTGATTTTCATCTATTTTAAAAGGGAATCAAAAGTGTCTGCACTATTGGGTTTGTTCATTATTGACACAAATCAGAGTTAATATTCTATCATTTTTCTGAGTGGTGCTGAATGTCTGCCGGCTAGTCTGTGATAGCAGTTATTTGCATGTATATCTAATGTATGTTGGCTCAGCTTGTGTCCTTTTAATGTCAGTGGGTGGTTCCATTCTATCATGACCATGAACAATAGACTCTGCTGCATATTAATTACATTTACAGTGAAGTGCTTTGTGGTACATATGTGATCCATGAATGATTATATTTATAGTTATTCTATGTTTAAGCTAAACTTAAACAATGTAAAATTACTATCTCCTCTCTCATACCTGTATTAGATGGTGGAGTGGATGATGGGCGGGATGGCTTTGTGATTTGTCCAACTTCAGTCTTTTCCTTTTTGGGCTCCATTTTCACTGAATCCACCTCCATCTTTTCCTCTTTAGTTAAGTCTGTCTTCATGTCCGCTTCGTCAGGCTCCTCCTCTTTTATGTCCTCAGCCACAATTTCTTTTTCTTTATTTAGATCAGAAGAAGAGGGAGGACAAGGAGGAGATGAATCAGTAGTTGATTTAGGGGAAGGAGACCTTTCATCTTTTGTTTTGGCAGTAGGGGGCTCTGTGTCATTGGCGTTTGTAGTGTCACTGTCTGTTTCCAACGGTTCTGTGCAATCAGATACTTGGGGTGGCACAGGTGAACATGGAACTGAACCTTTATCTGAATCCTTCGCCAAATCCACAGCTATTTCCTTTGTTACGGTCTGGTCCTCCTGAGGAAGAGAAACATGATTGAATTTTGCGGACTCCCAATTACATCAAAAGTTAGTTCCCCTATGACCCTCAGTCACTGAACCACTTCAATATAAACCCCAGGTACCAAATTCTGTGCATTTACCTCAGTCTGTTCCACCTCTGGATTCATCTTGGTATCACTGTCCTCCTGTTCCTTGGACTCTGCTGATGCTGGAGAAGGGGAGTCTTTTGATGAGGAAATCCCTTTCTTTTCCTCTTCCTCCTCTTCCATCTTTTTAAGTTCAAAGTTGAGAGAGTGGAATGGTGAGGTGGGAGATGTAGCACATTCTTCCTTTTCTTTTGGACTTTGTGAAGAGACAGGAGAGGGGGACAAATTCAGGGACAGGAAGGGAGACGGTGAGCTCAGAGAAGTTGGAGAGGCAGGTGATGCGGCACGGGGGGAGTTTGAGTCCAAGTTGCTGTTTTGCTCACTGTCCCCAACTTTTTGTCCATCCTCTTTGTGCGTGCCATTCATTATTGGTGGTGGAGATGGTTCAGACACGCTTGGAGCAGCTGTCAGGAGAGTGCTGTGAAGAGCTTCCAGTTGCTGACGGTCACTAATCTTCATGGTTTTCCTAGCACGGAAAATCTTCTTCTTCTCCTCTGTCACAAAAACTTCCATTTCTGCCTGTGAAGGGACATTGAGAGATTAGATGCCATCAGCAGTGGTCAGTTGATGACCCTGAAAAGCTCTGATCTTTACGCTCTGCATAGTGAAGAAATGGTTGCAGCTTGTGAGAGGAAACACTAGAGGTCACTCTAGAGCCCTATGGATTTCATGTTTGTTCTTTTCCAGAAAGTTCTTTCACAGATCAGCATACCAAACTGGATGGTTCCGATAGCCTGTTGCTCTCTAGAAATCTGACTCAGAGCTGCAATGGTTTTCTGGGGATCAATCTGTTAACACCCTACTGTATCTGCCCTGTGGCAAGTGACAACAGTGAAAAGTAAAGCTCAATCTGCCAGGAACCCTTTGGTTACAGTCAGCCAGGCTTTACCTGTTCAGACAAATTCCTCCTGCCCTATTTTGCTGTTCGACCTATAGATTCCATATTTACATTAAGCTCCAATCCAGTGGACAGAAATGACATTGACGTTAACAACAGCAGCAACCCAACCTTCCTCCCATCCCCCCACCTTCCTATTGGTTCAAACCTCAGCGAATCAGAATGAACAAACTGAGGCTGTGCTGGCAGCAGCAAAGAGGTTATGCAAAACCTGAAGGATTTTCCGTACGGTTTTTAGTGTTTAAACACTGTATTTCTTGGGCTAGGTGTCAAATTTTAACTGTGTCCGCTTCATGTATATGCATTTAACGTACACATACTGAATATATAAGGGGGATTTAAACTGATCCACAGTATAGACACAATTAGAAATGCATGTGCTGTAGGAGACTGAGCTTAGATGAGAAAAAAAAATTATATATATGTATATGTGTGCGTGCATGCGTGTGTGTGTGTGTGTGTGTGTGCATGCGTGTGTGTGCGTGAGCGGTAAAGCTCACCTTCAAGACAAAAGGTCCCTGGTCATGGATTTACCCCAGAGTTCCTCAAAAACCTAAAAAGACAAGCAAATGTATTTTTTAGTCAGTTTTAAATCAAAAACTCCTCATCATTTAAATACTTTCTCCATCATTTAAACTGTAACTTAAACAAAGAGTTCGGAAGGAGAAACTTAACAGAGGATGACATACTAAGAATCATAATATTGACACATGCCTTGCAAACCACTACACAGGCCAAGTAACATGCGTGTACCCAAATGGACTAGCTAAAAGAGTTAAAACTAATCCCTTTTTCTTTGTTAGCAGAAAAGGAATTGCCTATTTTGTTGTTTTATTCATTTCAGTCATTGTACCCCAAAAACAGCATCAACAAACAACAGCGTAGAAAGTAGTATAGATAACAATGGCAATATTTTGATGGTAAATATTTTATATCTTTTGCTCAGGTACATTTCTCAAACAACACCAACTCCACGATGTAGCAGCGCTGCTTGAACGCAGACAGACTGAATTGATAGTCAAAGTGACAAAAAGATGCAAGACGTTACTGGCAAAGGCAACAAGCTTCCTTTTCCTCTGTAACCCCTTTCACACTGCACCAAAAACGCGGATGAACATGGGCAGCCTGAAAGGGTCGACTCTACATTTCGACCCGAGTCCACCGACCCTCTAAGTGACCCGGGTGTTTAGCAGCTAGCCTCGGCCTCGCCTGAAGTGTGAAAAACGCAACCCGCATTGTCTCAGGTTTCCCGCGACCTTCCCATCGCATTCTGATTTTGTCACTGTACCGCCTGTCAAGCTGTCATTATGGAAGCTCCGGGAAAAACAAAAAATTTTAAAAATTGGGCTGCGCTGTGAGAGATGCTTACTCATCTCTCAATAAAGTTTTGGCCTCTGCCATAAGATCAGTCTTCCTGTTGATGTCCCCGATTCTATTTCACTCCTTCTTTTTCAAACATATGACGTGTATGATCTTACATGAATTAATCTATGCTTGGGAACTCCCACCAATCGGGGAACCCTAACGTGAACTGCGCAGGCGCGACCGTGTTTATAAACAACAACTTGTATATTGATCTTGCACATCTTTTTTATCGATCATGGCAGCGCACTGGCAAGATCGTGAAGACTGCAAGCTGCTCATCATCCATGATGAAGAAGAGATCTGGTGGCAGATTTCTGGAACCGTAAGGAACACGGTGATTTATGGGAATGTCACTGGCATTTTGAGACACGGCGCACTTTCATGCATAACAATGACGTAGTCAGTGCGATGACATAGTCAGTGCGATGACGTACGAGAGAGAAAAACACAGGCATGCAGCCCTCACAGCGGGAATTCAGACCCGCGTCTGCTGGAAGCTTGAATGCCCCCTAATGCTGAGCAAACGCGGGTACAAAAACCCGCTTTGATCCGCACGTTTCATTGTTAAAGGGGTATATGTTAGACATTCTTCTTAGTGCAGACTGGTAGGCTTGACATGTGGCCAATTACAACATTTAATTGGGTTGTGAGTTCACACCAAATCCGATCCAAGCAGCTAAATGCTCATGTCTACTGCATAGTTTTTGGAATCAGGACTACCAATTAACCCTTTTCTATTGACAAAGCAAGATGCCAACGAGTTTCTTGGCCAGTAGGAAAATGGCTTCAGATTCTAAACACTTTACAAACCCATTCTCCTTGGGAATGTGAACTCTTACAGCACATCCATCAGAGGGGTTTGTATTTTTTTTTGTCAATGTGTAGCGTATGCAATAAAGCAGTATGTGTTCATGTGTTCGTAATGTTATAAAGAAAAAGCATATTCAAGTGACAGACACTGCATTTTAATAGAGCTCTGGCAAGCTAGTTTCAGCAGACATAATGCCAATCTCTAGTAATTACATCTTGTATGGTGAGAGAAATAACCTGACTTAGTTTTGTAATGTAACGTTGGTTAGCTATACTGCAGTGCAGACTTGCAAGACTCCTGCTCCAAAGCCACCTGAAAAGGCCTTGTTGTCCTGACTGAAACTTTGGGCCATGTGTACTTTTCCACTTTGCAGACTGTCATGTGTGTGGACAAAAGCAACACGCACTGAACTTGCCTACATATACAGTATACTTCACACTGTAAACCAAAGCAGCATACTGAGACACTGCCACTTAAACACAACACTGAAAACTTTGTACCTCAGCTTTCATGTATCAGCAAGACTACTTCCTGAAATGACTCTAAAGTACAATTGTTTAAATAGGTAAATAATATTTCACAATCAAGGCTTAAAATTTTAACTTCCCTCCAAAAAAACATAATCAAAAATGATGTCATGAACAAATAGAGAGCGATGTGAATTGTGAGCACGATCATTGGTACACTTCACATTCCAATGTTATTACACACTGCGCAGAGCACAATATCCCCCTCCCCCCATCCTACGGCTTCATTTACTGCGCCTGGATATAGTGCAGAAACTCAAAATGGCCGTCAGCTCTGCTGTTTGCTGCCAGAGAGAGCTCTCAGTAGCTAGCGGAAGAGGATTTCTCCATCAGATATATCAGGTTGCAGCAACAACACTGCAACACCGAGAAGAATTTTAGCTTGAGTCTGAGATTTCATCAAGTTAGCAAAGGAAACACAAGATAAATTGCATGAATTCACAAGTTCTTGACTACGTGAAACATGATTGAAAATTCCTCAAATAACCATCATTTGTACAAACATCAATTTTTACAGCTAATCCCTAACCACTTGCACTGTGCTGTAATTTTTGTTACATATATCAGGCATAAAAACAGTGAAAAAAATAAGAACTCAGTCTAGATATTATTTTTCCTGTCAGAAGTGACCTAACTAAATCAGTCCATATTTAGATATTAGGCAATGTGAAGCTATATACCCAATTCCTCTGCTCAACCTGACTCGAGAGAAATGCAGTCATTATCAAATGAACATGCACAGACTGGGTGTGGCAGTAAATGTGCACCTCAAGTTACGTCACAAAAATCAACTTTTTCTGACCACACTTGTATCTCATCTCAAAAACTGGATAAGCACACGAAAACGTTAATTTCAATCTAGTATTTGTGGTACACATAACGGATGTTTCAAAGGTCAATGTCCTCATGTGCAACAGATAGTACTGACTGACACATGTCATACTTGTATTATGTGATGCGGTCCATATGAATAATTTAGTTAAGGGGGGGGGTACACTTTAAATATTGTGTCGCAATATTTCATAGGAGTCTAGAACAGAAGCACCGTTAAAAAATGTATAAATTTCCTAACGTACGGAGAGCTATGTAAACACTGAAAAACAACACTTAAAATGACCACCATCACATCCTAAACAATATCAAATATGCTGACAACAAAATTTGAATTGATGCACAACCCAAAAAATTCGCAAGATGAACTAAAAAAAAATGGTCTCTATATGTAACTATACCAATAGCAATTCAATGCCAATTTTGAAATTTTTTTATATAATCCTAGTTGTAATGCAATAACAACTATATACTCTGAATGATTTAAAAGTTTCGCAACTTTTTTCTTAAGTATTTTCTACTCTCAGAACTTTGCCCTTACCCCAGTCACTCCATTTATATGCAGTTAAGCTATGCATATTTAGAGTTCAATAACACTATTTAATTAGCCTACTTTTGTTCTCTCAGTATGCATGAACATTGAAGAATCTATTTGTTCGCCTCAGTTTGTCCACCTCCAGAACAATGGGAGGTGCTATGTGTCAAAACCAGCTGGTCGCAATTAGACTTTCTTTCTTTCTTATGTAACAAACAAGTTAGCAAGTTGAAATACAAACAACTCCATAAGCTGAGACGATATTTGTCCCCTGGTCTGCCCAGAAATGCGCCGTTTTCAGCAAACAAGATGATTGCCTGCTTGACCATGCAATGTTAGCCTTCTGGGATTAACAGCGCATTGAGGACTACAAAACATAGACAGAATACAGGGCCAATTTATGGCAGATTAAACCGTATGTGTGCCTGAGTATTTTGATTACCTCTGCATTATCTAGGTGTGTTAGTCCTACTTTGAAAAATGTAATTTTGTAAAAAAAAAAAAACAAAAAAAAAAAAAAACCAACAACAATGAACTGAAAAATATAGACAGACAACATAAACATGCAGGACTGAAGCATTTGTCAATCCATCCATCCATCCCTTTTCTATTCCGCTTATATGGAAGCAGAATAGAATATATTGGGTCACAGGGGCGCTGGAGCCTATCCCAGCTAACATTGGGCAAGAGGCAAGGTACATGGTCACCGGGGAAGCGAGGATTGAACCAGTGACCCTTCGGTGTCTAGACGGCCACTCTACCTCCCAGCCATGCCGCCCTCGGACTGACGCATATATAAAATAAAATGTTCTCTATACCTGTGTGAAGGGAGGAAAGAGAATTTACTTTCGAGAAAGTATGTATTCGTAGTCGCGTACTCCGTACCGCAGATTAAGTGTCTCCATCAAAACTACTGATCCATTTGATTAGGTTAATCAAAATTACAGCAAATGTTACAATGTAACATAGAATTTACAAAATGTATGTTAATTGTAAAAAAAAGCATTACTTAAGCCCACGTTCTTGGACTAGCATAGTATCAACAGATAGCTAATCTTGTTACGATTATGAAACCACAATACGAAATAAAGAGTTGACTTAAATGATATATA
Organism: Aulostomus chinensis; assembly: GCF_037954235.1. Classification (NCBI taxonomy): domain Eukaryota; kingdom Metazoa; phylum Chordata; class Actinopteri; order Syngnathiformes; family Aulostomidae; genus Aulostomus; species Aulostomus chinensis. Next base: position 17,110,757 of record NC_141327.1, on the reverse strand, counting down.
GAGAGATAGTAAACAATAAACATGCTTTAAAAACAAAGAATTGTCAACCTTTAGCAGGATGTGTGGGAGCAGGATTTTAGCAGGATTGAGGCCTTCCATGTATTGTGTGATTGTGGGAGCAGGGAATGACTGAGAGGCCAGCAGGGGAACATAAGAGAAAGGAGGAGGGGCTCTTTTTGGACTAGTCTATCTTGTTCCTTGCAGGGGTGTGTCCTATAGTAGAATGTGTGGTCTAACTTACTCGATAGTACATGCCATTTCAATGATTGATGTAAAAGTCATAACTCAGAGGGAGAAATCTGTAAAACTTAAAAAAAGAAATAACACTACATATCAAATATTTATTTCTGACAACACATGTGCAGGTTATGCAACATGGAGACTACAATACACACATAAAAAATTGTATGTCTATATCATATGAAGGTACAACGTAGTGTTTGTCAACTGCAACCCTAGCTAGCAGCGCACAGACAGAGGGGAAGTAAACTGCACAGGCAGTTGCTTAGCAACGCCCATCCCCCAACTCTAGCACAAAGTAGTTCACAGTATGGAAATCAACAGCCAGCAGGGCCAAACCATTCTGACAGAGGGAAGGGGGGGGGGAATGTCCTTTACAAAATATAATGTTAAGTAAGATAAATAAAGGTAAAGAACAATAGTGTAACACAAAAGATGAATAAAGCACAAGGACAATACTAATGCAACTCAAGTCCTTTACTTGACCTTCGTATATTGTAGCCCGATAGCGCATTTACAACCTGGAAATCTTGAATGCTTTTTTTAGTCCACTCATGTCATATAACAGCTTTAAGGAAGCATTTGAGGCTGCAGTTGACAAATTTATTTTCATCATAATAAGTCCTTCAAATGAAAAAGATGTTTCCTCCACTGGCATTTCTACTTAGTCTTTCACATGTTGGATCCGAAGAGCGTGCATACACAATATCCTCACTGGAGTCACTATGTCCAATAAACCGAGCAGTCACTACCATTAAGCAGAGAACTGAGTTAGCATCTCCCATTCTTATACCTCAGATAATTCAACCACTGCGGTCTATTGAGGACCTTACTCAGGTTGTAAACTATCCCAGATGTGAGCACATATTAATGCTAAGTCTTGACTGAGCACCATCCTGGCATCAGGGAAAATGCATCTATTAGAGGAATCTAATGATGAGACTTAATAATAATAATTCTGAACCTCTTTGCATCAAGTGAAATGCAATTGATAGATCTTGACAGTGTTACTTTTAGGGGTATGGCTCAGAAACACAAGCTCAATTGTGTTTAAATCCTGAACTATTAGAAATCGTATACATTCCCCTCTGGCCTTGATGGCCCTTCCTTTCATGGGTAACCTGAGCTGTTCCATGTTCGCTGCTTCAATTGGGTCTTGCTTGTGATGTTTCATTTCTTTGTACTGTTTACCAAATGACATCCTCCTCGCCCCTGCAGAGTGGGTTACTCAAGAATGTCTTCTGTTTTAGTTCCACCATGTTTCCACTTTCAAAACAGAACAGATCAGTACTCAGCAAACACTGTCTGAATGCAGAAAAAACAACAGAGAGAACCAGACCCCCACCCACACTGAAAAAAAAAAGCACATTGCATCAAATATATAGTTTGCAGTACTCTCTCCATCGCTTACACAGACTGGTTCACAGAACAGAAGAAATTTATAAAAAAGACAGCAAAAATGCAAAAGGTTCAACATTTTTATGAACAAAACAAATTCTTTCACATTTTACCACAGGAACAGAGAGAGAGGCTGATCGTTACAGGTCATACTAAGATTTTGCTGAAAAACATGCCACATGGCTAAGGGCCAGATAACGCACAGAAAGCAAAGGGGAGGAGCCTATTTCAGACTGTACCATGTAATTGAAGAGCAACATTTTTTAAAGCAACTGTGCCCACGTATCGCTCACCAAGAATTAGAAAATCTTATTGTACAAGGTACTAACCAATGACCTCTAAAAACATATAGCAGACAACAGTATCGAGACTAGCTAGCAGTGCAAAGCCAGCGCTAAATTGCACATCCACCACACACTCAACCTTTAAGCAGCTGCTTCCCTTCCCCAGCTCTACTGCTCTCTGTCTCTCTCTCTCACTCACACACACACACACACACACACGTACACGTTCTTTCTTCCTCTCACTAGAGCAGCCTCTCCTTATCACACATGGACTAAACCATTCAGTTGGCGGGGGCCAGGTTGCAAGGGTGGGTAATTAAAAATACATACAGAATAAAGTATCCAAGTAATTAAAACAACAAAAATACCAATTACAAATTTTATAAACAGGGGCAATGAAATTTCTTTTGAGTTTAGACAATATAATAAACTAATGCTGGATACTGAACATTTGCAATTATTACAAAATACCAGTCGATATAAGCCAAATAAACGCATTGTAAAGAAAATGATTATTTTATCTCGTGATAAAATAGCACATGGGAGCTTTAAATAATATCTCAGTAAAAACTGTTTTTTTGATTAAGGTTTCTTTACATTCTCAAGGAAAAAAATAACACTTTTCAGCCAAAGTCCCATGCTAGCCATGCAAGGCAAGAAATTAGAGCACAGCCTGAAACACTAAAAGCAGCCTCCATCTGCCCAGCCTCTCCCCCAGCCTGGGAGGGCTGTTGTTGAACGGACTGAACCATTCCAATACAGGGGTGACATCAACTTAAGAGCAACAAAGAACTTCAATTTAAAAGTGTGTTTGTATATACTCATTAGATTATCTTTCTTAATGAAGTCAGCAACAGTGGTTTCTGTGCAAAATAATTTATTTGAGGTTATTTCCGGATCTTAAAGTTGAGACTTTGAGTTGACAGAAATATATTAAGTATACATACATACATAAAGGAAGATTACTGGAAATGTAGTTTGTGATTACTATCTGTTTTTAAAATCTTGTTTGTCTTCATCAATAGTCCTTGCTGAGAGAGTAAAAACCACCTCTCTGTGCGTTCTTTGCCCATCCCCCTCTGAAATTGCAGAAACTCAAAATGGCCACCAGCGCTGCTGCGAGGAGCATGCTGGGCACAGGCAGGAGCAGATCATTTAAAAAACTCCGCCTCCTAACCAGGAAAAAAACGTTCTGTGTATCTGCAGAAATCTCTACCTGGGTTATGAAGGAAAAACTGACAGAAACATAATCATTGACATTATATTTAATCAAAATCTTTCAAATAAGGTTACTTCTGCCAAAGTGATCAGCTGTAAATCATAATTTGTTTTTCAGTGTTTACAGCCCAACTGTCATGGGCTCAATGTCAAACACAATAAGCTACAATTCAAGAGAAAAACACATTTCTTTAAAATTTTCACCCTACAGGTTCAGAGATGTATTGTTAAACGTTCTGAGTTTAACTTGAGATAGCTGGCTTCACAAATAATTAAGGAAAATCAAAAAAACTACATTAACCTTCCTCTCCCGAAGGCTACCGCAAATGCTTCAAACAAAATAACATAAATTTGACACTCAGCTGCCTCAGACTCACAACATTCAGACACAAAGGATATTATGAGAATGTATGTTAAAACACATCACTAACATTTTTGTTGTAACAGTTGACATTAGATATTTCTACAGAAGCTAAAACGGTGGACTAAAGAAGTCAGGCAGTGAGAGCAGAGTCTGCATTCCAACATTACTGCGCACAGAGCGCCATCCTCCCCTCCCCCACACAGTGCCTGCATCTGGAATCACTGAAACTCAAAATGGCCACCCGGTCTGCTGTGCGCAGTCACACTGAGCCTCCTGAGCCTCCTATATAGAGCATATCCTATGTTATTATATTGTAGCAGCACACCATCAATGGAAGTAAGACTTATGTGTAGTAATGTACAAAATTATTGTTATTTTTCCCACCAGGAGGATAAGCAAAATTTAAAGGAGAGATCGCATGTTTCTTCTGGGTAGCATTCTTATGGGAATTTATCACCAATGCTTGTTTTGCAATCCCATAAAAATATTGACGCAACTCACATGCCATCATATTCGCTGTTTGTGCAATGGTTAAACTACAGTGACATGCTCAAATGCATTTGACAGTTTGGCATCTTTTCATATTCTCTTGCTAACTGAAAAGAAACCCTTGTTGAAAGCTGAGATTGTGTTAAGAAAACAATCCAGAGGTGGTCTCTTTGTAAGAAAGAATAAGGTCCTCCATAAAATTCAGCCTAGATTTTAAAGGAGTTGCTATGTTCTTCCCCTTTCTATGTTTCCTAAGGGAGGTCTGGTATCCAATCTCAGTCCAAAGACATGCAAGTCAGGTCTTCTGGAAACTCTTGATTGCCCTGAGGTGTTAATGTCACACCTTGCCTGTCTATGTGTTAGCTCTGCCATCGACTGACAACCTGTCCAAGGGCATACCCCTGCCTCCCACAAAAACCATTAAAAGTACAGAAAATAGCTTGTGAATGGATCATGTATCACTAAGGCAGTTTAACTGACTAATTATGTACAGATTAACACATGAAGGGATCCAGACTCAACCATTCCTTCCCACTTCCTTTGTTCACAACTGACAGAGAACTGAAATCTTCCCCATAGGTATCATCTGCCACCTACAGTCGTCTGTTTTCATGCTTTCCCACAGGGTCAGATGGTTATGCCTTATACCTGCTATCCTTCTAGTCTAAACCAGACAGAGCTGAGACTGACTTATTCCAAGCAACAGCTGAATATCAAGCTTTCCTCTGACATTTATTCATCTATGTCTATTTGTGTCTCATTTTCCATCCAGTCATATGGGTATGCAGATGTTTAAGAAGGTGAATAACCTCAAGTGTTACTGTCATATAATTATTTTTAATCTAGCATCAACATGCATTAATCGGTTGCCCAAGTACAGGCATCAGATTTGTCAGTGAAATTAAAGTGTTCCAGGTAAGCAATTTACAAGTAATATTTGAACTTAGCAAAATATACTATCAAAGTAAATACCTCTTCAAATCCTGTGTGATTTTTTTAAATAATTCAAAATCTAAAAGCATTGCTTCCTAGCCTGCCAAATGTTAGTACGCGTGATCTGGATTTCTCTTTTTTGTTCACTGATGAAGGCTAGCAGGAGACGGGTAGAAGGAAAAGAGGGAAGAAAAATAGCAAGAGGGTGGGGGTGGGCAGAACCAGGAGTTCTAGTGTGAATCAGGCACATGGTGATTATTCTTTAGCCATGCGCCACTGAGAAGCCTCATTTCACGGCTGCTGCGAGAAAGCAGCAAATGTTGACCAGAACTACAGAATAAACAACAAACATTGAGTTAACATGAGGGTCACTGACGTTCCCTTTGAGAGAAAGAAATAAAAATAACCTTGGTTAATATAAAAGTGAGGTATGTGAATGCAATTACTCCATTTTTGGTTAAATTCTTTTATCCCTAATGCCTTGAGGCAACTACAATTGATGTATGATCTGGTAAGCTATAGCTAGCGCCACTCAGACTGATCTAAAATCAACTGCCTGACACAGAGCGGCAATACCCCTCCCCCACACAAGCAGTCTGCTCCAGTTTGGAGTTTTACAGCCGAGGATGGACTAAACCACTGACGCAGAAGGGTGTTTCAGCAAAAAAAAAAAAAAAAAAAAGGAAGGGAGCTAAAGAGAAAAATGACATTATGTAGTCAAAATGCATGTTGCTCAAATTGTCTCATAAGTTAAAAACTATGTTGGTGTATTTGAAAGAAAACAGCAAAAACAACCCCGTCTGTGAAAGAACGCTTCACACTGAGATATGTGAAATAATATGTCTTTTTAGCAATAATTTCAAATTATGTTTGAGTAAAGAAATGGCGTATTTCCCTTCTACAAAATTTTCCCTCTGAAGGAAAAATAATCATGCTCTCGACCAGGGTAAAGCCATTTCTTTAAACCTTTTCCTTCAGCTTATATCACACACTTAGGTTCAAGTACAGAGGAGCTACAAGAAATTTTATGAAATTTTCTATGAATTTCTGTGAAAAGTGGCATAACAAACTGCAAAAACTAACTTGAGCTTGATGATTTAGATTAGTCAACACGCTAGCCTACTCGACATTTCCCAACCCCCACTCCTTTCCTTTGATGGATTGCTTGCAGTGAATGCTACAGCACAAAATGGCTGCAGCTGCTTTATGCAGTTACAGCAGAAGGAATCCTTTTTTACCATGGACTATGCAGACTTTGCCCATATTTGACGCTATGTTATTAGTCCAAAGATATGTTTTGTTTCTCTCCCATTTTTGTTTTTATTTCCCTTGAGTTCTTTTAATGATACAAAATGGAAATATTTTTTAAGTAAGGAAGATAAATTTGCCAATTTGCAGCACTTCGTGAAAAAAATCCCATGAACATATGTAGGGAAAATGACTTCAAACCCAGCCTTTCTTAAATTTATGCAGTGTCGTTGACCTATTTTTGCCACAGCTTGTCAAACAGACTTCTGTTGGCCATTGGCAAATGTGTTGTACCCCTTTCTCATAGCAAATACTTGCATATATGTAGGTTTCCTTTAACTCTGGTTGATAAAACCCAAGTAATACCTTTCCCATTGTGAGTGGACAAGTTGAATATTAATCCATTTTCTCTATCTTTTGCTCCAGTCAGTTCTGCAAGCTCAGTACAGACTGACGCTATTTAAACACAGGCAGGTGGAATTTAAATTACATCATTTAAACAAAAGCAATCGTCAAAATGGGCTTGCGTTGGCATATTTTGTTGGTGGCAAAACCAACTGTACATTAAAGACCCTTTTAGTTAAGAGAGCTTGGATCAGTTGGTCTTGAATGCATCTGCATGTGCGAAGGTTTGTGTATTTTCCTGATGATGGTGGAGTTGCATGTGACAATAAGCCATCTGTTGTTGCACATGCCCAGACATCACACCCTAGCCAAGGTTGGTTTTCACCACCACTAATTACATTTTTCCCATTATTTGAGAGACAATGCTCCCTTGATATTAACAAGATTTTCAAGCAACTGGTGTTATCAATGCCTTGTGGTAGAGGGCGCTATTGCGGTATTACGTCTATTTCCAATAACAAGCAAACATGAAACTCTGGAAACCATAAGACACTGCAGACAGACTGATGTTTCAGTTCTCTAGCGGGCCTGAGGCACTGTACTGGGCCGACTTGCGAGCACTTTAGTCAGGCACAGGAGAGGGGGCAAATATACTGGTTTTCTGGAGAGGCCCAGCAACCTACTTGTTGTTCTTTCTGAGACCAATAAGTGAGCTTCAGGTTGGATTGGTTTAATAAGCAACAAAAATACAATCACTGACTCAAGTGAAAGCACATTTTTTGGTCATGGACAAAATTTCGTTATTTTTTTTAACTCGCGGTACTACAATATATCTGTACGACTACTTTGTGCCAAAACTACTTAAGGTCAAAGAAGTTATCATTGGAAGCAACAAGCAAAACCAAGGCTACAAGACATTTGTGGGTTCCAGATTAGAACTGTCAGAGGCAGGTCTCAAATGAACACATTCCCTCTGGGTTTTGTGTTAAAATCACTGCTGGCTAGGACCGATAAATAACTACCAAAACCCTTCCCAGTGCAGATAAAGACCAGATGTTGTGGGTGTTAGAAGGGTTCTGACCAGTAGGAGAGAAGCGCAGGTTAGACGATATGTAGGTTTTCAACTTCAATCTCAAGCTTTCAACTAAACCATCCCAACCATCTGTTGCTGTCGTAGGTAACTTTACAGAGAAAAGTCTTACAAAGCTAATCTTGGGTTGATGTGTATAGTCAATTGCAAACTCTCTACCATGGGACAGTATACAACATATCACCTTGCCTTAAGTGCAACATCAAGGAAAAACATGCAATTCACTTCTTGCAGAAGGCCCTGCTTCTGACACTTGATCATTCAAATACAACCAGTCCAGAATGCTGCTACCCACCTTGTTGCAGCTCACATCCAGTCCAATACTCGTTGCACTTTACCTATACTCTAACACTGTCAGTACTGAATCAACTTTGAGGTAAACCAGAGTCCTACTTTTGAGCAGTTGTTACCATATTCACTCCCCAGACCGAGATCCCAAATAGAGCCCCAAATGCCAAGGAAACAACTCACAATGACTGCCAGCAGCCACAAAAGATCAATGTTAACTCCTTTGTCCAATGTTGCTACCTGAAGCTACTAAACAAATGTTGTACTGGGGAACCACTGTGCCAATTGCCTCAAAACTCCTCACTACCTAATACCTTGGTAAATCTGTAGTAAAGCAGGGAATAACCCTCAATGTATACCATCAGTTTCTGGGGAGTTTGGATCTGTTACAAACAAATTTCACTCCCACAAGAGGGACAATATGCCTGTGAATAGTCTTGATCATTCAGGTCATGGTACACCTAAGTCCTATATGAAGACAACTACAGTTGGTTGAGGGGATTTTATATGTTTTTCCTCTCATACAAACAGCCTCATCAACTGACTGATGAGTACTCCAAGGTTTTGTTTTTTTCTTCTTTTTAATTTTACTGCATGTTCAGGTCACATGTGAATAAAGTAAACATGAAGGTTAATTGTTTGGAACAGGAGGCAGCATGGTGGTGCAGTGGTTAGCACTGTCACCTCACAGCAAGAAGGTTCTGGGTTCAAGTCCCGGCTTGGGCATGGGATCTTCTGTGTGGAGTCTGCATGTTCTCCCTGTGCCTGTCTGCATGGGTTCTCTCTGGGTACTCTGGCTTCCTCCCACAGTCCAAAGACATGCAAATGGACAATAGGCTAATTGGATACTCTAAATTGATGAATATGAGTGTGAATGGTTGTCTGTCTAAATTTGTTGTCCCTGCGATGGACTGGCGACCCGTCCGGGGTGTACCCTGCCTCTTGCCAGAAAGCTACTCCATGCCTCTCCATGACCCTTAATCGGGATAAGCAGAAGAAACTGGATGGATGTTTGAAACAGTCAATCTTTGGAAAAAACAAACAAATCAAAATCAAACAACAATCAATGAGCAGAGAAGGAAGGCTACAGAAGCACTTGATAGCCACCTTCAATGGGGCCCCAAGAGAAGGCATAGAGAGACAAATTTTATCAACATCACATGTAACATGGTTTAATACCCTTGGCAGTCCACTTCACAAGGAATAACATGGCAATCAAAAGTGATCGCACCTTAATAAAACTCTGTCAGGCCAGGCAGAGGCATATAGAAGACAACAGCTGAAGTATATTGGAAAATCTTATCAGTATGAACACATGCATTGCAAACTGAAATCAGATCACTTACACCATCCCCTGGGCTGCACATCTTGTGGCCATATCATTTTAGCAATGTGAACACAAACAGGACCCCAAAAACATACAAGAACCGCCTGATTAACTTCTGGTATTGTAGTCAAAGAGCAATCACAGTCAACTATGGAGACCATGAAATGTCTGTGAAAATTTTCAAAATTATTAGTGATAAGCCCCTTTCGCACTGAGGAGTCTTCTAGCGGCAGATTTCTCGAACCACACGGGACACTGATTTGTGGGAACATCACCAGCATTTTGAGACACGGCGCACTTTTATGTGTACTGATGACGTTGTCAGCACGATGACGTACGAGAGAGAAAAACACAGGCATGCAGCCCTCACAGCGGGAGCTCAGACCCACGTCTGCTGGAAGCTAGAATGGGCCCTAATGCCGAGCAAACACAGGTACAAAAACCCGCATGTTTCAGCGTGACAGACTAACCAAGAATCTAACCTGGAACAGGAATTGGTTGGAGTCAAGTTACAACATTACAACAGCCTTGACCGTTGAGTCAATTCAAAATGTACATTCAACTAGATATTAAGTCTCATCCTGTGTCAACATAGGATTTTTTTAGTGTCTGAAAAGCTGGGCAGGGCACTAGAGTTCACTGTGATGAAGTGCCTTAACAAGAGTGGGAAACTCCGTGCATGATGTATCATTTCTATGACAAAAGCCTCACTCATTGAATGGTACACCAGCAAAGCCCCTTTACTTTTTCTGCCGATTTGTAACAGGGATGCATCAATCAAGACACTGCGCCAGTACGCATAATCACAAAATGACTCCATTACCATCTCACCTAATACCATGTTACGGCAGCCTGACCGTAACCACTTAACAGGTAAGCTGCAGAGGAAGTGCAATGTCCACAGTTAGGAGATTGTTTTAAACAGAGGAAGATGTAAAGAAAAGCTGTCTGCAAACTATGCTTTACTAAGTTGTCAAGAGAAAGGGCAAAAACTAGCTGATTAAAGAGGAGAAATCTGATTAAACATCTTAAGAACCAGGGTGGCACGGTGGTCAGCACTGTCACCTCACAGCAAGAAGGCTCCGGGTTTGAGCCCCGGCTCAACACAGGGTCTTCCTGTGTGGAGTTTGCATGTTCCCCCTGTGCATGCATGGGTTCTCTCTGGATACTACGGCTTCCTCCCACAGTCCAAAGACATCAAATGGGGACTAGGCTAATTGGATACTCTAAATTGATCATGGGCATAGCTGTGAGTGTAAATGGTTGTCTGTATGTGTTGGCCCTGCGATGGACTGATGACCCGTCCAGGGTAAACCCCATTTGTTGCCTGAAGGCTGCTGGGATAGGCTCCAGCACCCTGCAACCCTTAACAGGATAAGCAGTAGAAAATGGATGGATGGATGGATGTTAAGAACCAATACAATGCTGAGTTCAAGGATTGTGCCATTGCTAATGCTAGCAGCAGCAGACAGTGGCACGTAATCAGCAGCAAAGCACTGGGTAAGAGCCTGTGCTACTTTTGTTGCCTGCGGGTTGTCTCTGGAAATCAGTAGCCCAGGTTCTTACTCAGTACATTGCTGCTGATCACCAGGCACAGTCATTTTTTTATAATACAGGATTGAGATTCCAAGCAGCCATGACATCAAACAGATCGTGCTACCCAAGCTTTGTGAAAAAGCACATTAAGGCCTGTTATTTCTTCCCACAGATATTAATGTTCGTCAGCTTCACCACTGATATTTGGCAGTGTCAGTCCAGTGTCTCTTAGAGTAAGTACATAGTGGATCCATGAGGACTTTACCCTGCAGAGAGTTGTCATACATGTGAAACAGTTTTTGGGTTTGTACACAGTCCAGGCAATCGCAGATGCATTTGATAATATGCTTATAACAGTGGGGCTTTCTCAAAAGTTGTGTTCACATTTTGCTAAAGGATTACACCAAAAATTTGATTAAGTCAGGTGTGAACCTGGACTCCCTAGTCTTTCGTCAATTACACTTATACACACACACCATGCAGCTAGCGGAAATCCAATGAATGTGTTAAATTTCACCCTGAATTTCCATCATGCATGACCACATTGCTTACGGCCATCACGTCCATCCTCTGCTAGACTTTGATAAGGGCAGCAGTGGGTATTACATTATCTAACCCAAATCACAAGGGAAGACCTCAAGAAAACTGCAAATGCTGGACTACCCAACAAGTTGTTTCAGTCACCATCCAAAAATCTGTGAAGCCACCCACATCCACACTACAAAGCCTGAAGTGAAGGAAGTCACCTTCAACTAAACACAATACCAATCTTTTCTGTGTGCCCATGACCATTAACTCCAGCAAAAACATTGTAGTATGATTCAGCCACCTTGACTGTCATGTACATGTGCTATCAGTAACAGTTCCACCTCTTCATCAGCCCAAGCAAAGAAATCAGTGCGGTATGTCTACAACTGGCCACTAAGTAGCTTCCGGTTTGGAGCAGCACATGTATGCCCAGTGTATGCTGTCATGAAATATGCGGTGTCAGATGTTACTGTAATAATCATTTCACTTCGACATGGATGCTAAAACTCTTGTGCGGACTTTCTGTGCGTACAAGAGTTTGAAAACCCCAGTGCAAAATAAAACCTAACTTAGGCCAATTCCCACTTGGCCTTACATGTCTTGCAAATTATGAGCTTGACCCCAAATGTCCACCGGCATGGCTGTGCTGTGTTACAGCTGCAACGCACATCACATCAGTCCTCCACACAACCGCATTTGCAGGTGCCTGCCCAGCTTTTTTCACTTGTGTAAGTTCTGCTGATTTGGTCATTTTCTCTTGATTTATGTGTTTCTAACATGTGCTCATACAGTGTGTGTTCATATAGTGTCCTTTTCAGGTCTGTTTTTGTGATACAGAGCCTGCGTATGGTGTTTTAATTGAAAATTTACTGGATATACAATGCCATTTGTGTGCAGCTTTCCTGTCTGGCTCAATCTGCTCTGTACAAATTTACATGCCGTCTGTCTAAAAGAGACTCACTGCACTTCCCAGCGAAACAGCATGTTGTGGAATAGGAAAAACTTGACATTGACTGGCCGGTTACTGGTCAGGCTGGCCATGCTGAAAACTGGCCAATTCCGATCCCTGGCTGGACAATAGGTGCATCTTTACCTGCTAAAACCTGGCTTTGTTTTCAATGGGAACCGCTTTAATCAACAATCATTCCAAGGTCAAATAACCCTGCAGTAGACATGGGTTCTTATCAGCAATGATTGGTATCGATGGAAACACAATGAAGCAATTTACACACAAGCGGTCGGGACTCTGCCATCAACAATGCACATGGAGGCAATGAAACTGTGTAACCTCCGCAGGAAACATACACAACCTTGTGTCATCTCATGAATTAAACCTCCTTGTGTTCAAGCAGTGACATGCTCCACCTTTATTAAAAAACAGAAACAGTAAAAATATTCAATAGTCACTAATATTGATGTTACTTTTACTACAACGGCCTAACATTCTGCTGGTGTTGAAATAAATCTGGTACAGCGAATGGGTTCAGGACACATCGAAACAAGCCAAACTCCATGTCGACTCACAATGGGAACAGGATCAATTTGCTTTTTGAATTGGGTTTATATTGGTTTAAAACAATAACAACAACAAAACATTTTTGAATAATGTATTTGTGATGTTATGTATTCAGGGTTTGAGCCCTGGTCCGAGCACAGCGTCTTTCTGTGTGGAGTTTGCATGTTCTGCCTGTGCCTATGTGGGTTCTCTCTGAGTAATCCGGCTTCTTCCCACAGTCCAAAGAAATGCAAGAGGGGACTAGGTTATTCAGATACTCTAAATTGACCCCAAGTGTGGTTGTGAGTGTGAATGGTTGTTTGTCTATATGTGTTGGCCCTGCAACAGACGAGTGACTCGTCCAGGGTGAACCCTGCTTCTTGCCTGAAATCAAATGGGATAGGTTCCAGCCCCCCTGCGTCCCAACAGAAAATGGATGGATGGATGGATGAACAAAAACAAATTCCCACGTTACAGAATTTGTAAACATCGCCATGCACAACTGCACTTTTTTTTTTTTTTTTTTAAATCAGCGTTACCAGAAGCAGCCGCTTCGCAATTACAAAAGAAAACTTTACTTTTATACCCAGGTTAGGCCTCAGTGACATCAAAGGATTGTGTAACAACAACTCATTCATGACACAATATTGTTTGTGTAATCTCAACATAAGGTGGACACCACATGAAACAATATGAATGACAACACCTACACGCCTTTGACGACTAATGAATGAACATCACAGCCGGCACGGTAATGCAATGGTTAGCACTGTCGCCTCACAGCAAGAAGGTTCCGGGTTCGAGTCCCGGCTTGGGCACGGGATCTTTCTGTGTGGGGTTTGCATGTTCTCCCTGTTCCTGTGTGGGTTCTCTCCAGGTACTCCAGCTTCCTCCCACCGTCCAAAGACATGCAATTGGGGACAAGGCTGATTGATACTCTAAATTGACCATAGGTGTGAGTGTGAATGGTTGTCTGTCTATATGTGTTGGCCCTGTGATGGACTGCCGACCTGTCCAGGGTGAACCCCGCCTCTTGCCCGTAGCTGCTGGGATAGGCTCCAGCCCCCCATGACCCCTAACAGGAATAAGCTGAAGAGAATGGATGGATGGATGGATGGAATGAACATCACCAGCTATATATGCTTTAGCAGTCACAGGATACCATATGTGGTGATATCATCTGTTGAGTTACAACATTAAAAAAAAAATGTGTGTTCGTGTTCATTTGAAAGTGATTTTCGGAAAGAATGACAGTCACAGCTAGCATGTTTTTTCGGGTAAATTATCACTGAAGGCACAAACACTTGAGTGATTAACTTTGGGCAGTTAATGAGAGCACAAATTTATTCCATGTTCAATCTATATGTTAGAACAAATGACAACACTTTTCTAAGAGGATGTGGAGCTGATGCACAAGTTGGACTGGCTGTAGCCTGAGAGCTAGCTGTAGCAATGGTCTGTCCGTTGTCATCTAAAATTGATGAAATAAGATGCTATTTTCACAGCATTAGTTTAATTTACAGTTTTAGCAAAAGAAAAACATCTGCCAGGGATGCCTCCGTGGAACTTATGTGTATGTCACTTAAGATAGTTATCAACGTTACGAGATAAGCTACTTGGTTGGGAAGCCATGACACTTTTGGTGGGTAATTTAGGCCCATGTTTTGCTGAAAGGTGTTTCGGTTTACTTGAGGTGTTTCAAATCTTTTTTAAAATTAGTGTATTACAGAGACAAAACTAAAACTCGCTATCATGACTCAGGACGCACCGTACTTTAACATAACATCGGAACAGGTTGTTAATCGGAACTGTTTCTTGATTCCCATCTCTCATTAAAACCTTACAACATTTAACATAGCAACACCTTTTTGACTTAATGAGAGAGCACATTTTCATAATGTAAAGCCATCTCACAACACCGTGCTCGGTCACTGCAGAGGCAGTGCACTGCATAAAGAATATTGACTCACATTAAATTCCTGTTTGCTCACTGCTGCAGTGTTTTGCCTGTAATTCGCTCACAGGGATTGTAATTAAGAAAACAGAGAATAAACAGAGGAAGAAGAATCTCAGAGTATTGCATTGTTTGTACGAAAATGTTTCGGCTTCTTTCTTAAAAATCGGAAAAACTGAAAAATGCATTCACATAATGCGCGAGTATAAGTGTTCTTTTAAGGTAATATTAAAAAGACAGATCAATTGTTCTTTTAATATTAAATAATGTTTTATATAATATGTTAATATGAATAAGTACACATAATTGGCCCTGGTGTGGGGAAAAAATAAAAGATCAGGACAGACAAGTGGGGAAAAAACATCTTAGAATACACATAAAAATGTGGAAAGGACAAGTGTGAGATGCAAAGTACAAATTTTAAACATGACAAACCTTCTAATTATCAGCATGGCAAAATAGATTATTAATAGCAAACAGGAGGTGCTGTGAAACCAAGACCTTATTTCTTCATATTTTCAAGAATCAGATAAACCAGTCAGTCCAAACCAGCTGAAACCAGTTTGTATGGACTTGACTTAAAATCATAACAAGCTAATTCAAGAATGCATTTTCTCAGTAGCAAAAGTAAAGATACAGGATTGGGTACTGCTATCACTCCTGCATTGATTAAGAGTTGTAATTTCTATAAAAACTTATAGTAAAATGTTACTCAAATGTGTCACCTCAAATTGCAGTTGTCTTTTTAACATGACCAAAAGAAAACAATTCTCAGATTTACACGGTCGAAAAACTGAAGACCTAGTTTAGAATTCAACATTTACACATTAAGGGACACATTTTATCTATGCATTTGACATAATTCACATTACTGAAGAATTTATTCCACTGTAAATTGCTAAGCAAGTCTTTGAATATTGCACATATGCCATGACATTTGTAACTCCAAGTTATGGAGGGAGCCTTACTACCAACAAGGTACAGAGAGCACACAGTTTGTTCCATGTACTGGAACAGTAAAAAGCTTGCCTGCGTGTGTGGACACGTATAATTTCTCAGTTGACATACAAATTATTGTATTCCTCTTTTTACTGTCACTTGCACCAAGCTAACTTTGTATCTTCACAAATCTCAATACTGTGTCTAAATTATCGGAGACCAAATATTATAAATGGGGATTTTTTTTAGGTGTAGTGAGTCATGGACTGACAACTGCCAAGCATTGGACAACATATCTGTATTAAAACCAGGGTAAAAAACAAAACAAAAACATGCCACTGAAACTCCTCTCTGTCCCACGTGGTAAATTTTGACATTTTCCATTAATAATTACTGTCAATTTGACTGTAGCTAGCACTGCACATTGATGTAGCTGGCTGACACCTCACATCTACAGGAAAGCTTCTGGAAAATGTAGGTGGAGCTTTTCAAAGCTGCTTCCTCTTAAGCAGGGAAAATACACTGTGCAGTGAATTACATTTGACAGCTCCACTATGAATTGACTTAACTGAGTCCAAATTATTAAATTATCATGAATATGCTAAATAGTCCACCTCTGTGCACTGGCTATAATTCCCCAAACTGTATGCGGTTGTACTGTGACTGACTCATGTGTCTCATCCTCATACTGAAAACACTCATTTAGTCATATATCTGCAAATCACTTTACATCATTTTACCCAAGAAGATGAAAAAAAATTCTATTCTAGAAAACCACAAGAGGGGCAAATGAAAAACTGCTTAACTCTTGTATTTCCAATGAAATTAAGCCACACCCACTTGCTAGGCCAGTGTGGTGCATGGAAAATTACTGGACTGTACCATTTCAGACAGAGGGGGGAGGAGGTTTAGCTATACAAGGAGGGCAGCAGTTTCTTCCTTCAGTGTTAACTTATTTTTCTTCTCTCTACTCTTTTCATTCAGTGCCATGAAGTCCATAGGAGGGTGTGGAGTGTCACTTCAGGTAAACCATTATAATCTAGATATTTCACCAACACCAAAAAATCTTAATTAAAAGTCCTACCTAAAAAACTATGAAAGCCACAAAGAAAACTTGCTGTTTTTCTAGTAACTTTGTTACATTTTAATTCAGAGGCAACATTTCATCAAATTTTGTCTCTTTTTTGCCCCTCCCCCAAATTTCCACCTCTGCAGAATGTTGGATAAGCTTGCTGCTTGTTCTTTTTAAAAACACCAACCCCACCATTCTCAATTGAAAAATGAGACACAAAGACAATAAAAATGTTGATGTGTATTAGTAAATGCGAAACAGTCACTAAATTGGCATGTTTACAATTACCAGTCTATGCACAAGAATTAGCAGAGCACTAGCCCACAAGTTTGCTTTTCTTAATATGGCTAAATTTTATTTGCGTGTAAATATTATTTTAAATCAACGAACCACTGCTTTGTATCATGAACATCATTAACTTTTAATGAAAAAGCAAGGAGCAGAAAAGTAATTTCACACACCTCCCACTTAAGCTAAATCGCCAAAGCAAACATTTCAAATAATGAACATTAAAGTTATTTTTAAATATCAAAGCAGTTGCAAAACTATGAAAGAGTGCAAAAATACAAAAATAGCCAAGGTTCTTAAGTAAAATGCTTTATAGGCTTTCTTCATGTAAAGCACAGTGTCTGCAGTTAAGGAATCGTTAACCTAGCCTCTGAACACTTAACAATCTGGTTAACATTACTTTCTGTGCATGCTACAATACCACTACAAATCTTCACAATTCACTACATACATATTAATAACAAAAAAACCTAAGTTAAAGGAAGCATCTTATGTAAATTAAATTACAAGACAGAGCATCTTCGGCTAGCATGCTAGCTGCAATACCACCACTCACCGTTTCTTCGCGTCGTCAAACGATGTTCCCGCGATTTTCAGCCCCGTGATTAGACGCCTGTCTCCTCCTCCTCCTCCTCTACACGCTGCCGTTCAGTACCGTCGTATATAACTGTCGCGGTCAGGATGTACTGTCAGAGGGACTTATAGTCCACCAGTTTACACATTCACATAAAAAAAACAGTGAGCTCTTCCACTTGTGTAGTTGTGCACTGACAGACTCCACCGACTGTCTCCCCTGTCGCTCACCGATAGACTCCTCCTCTTTTCGTTCAAAGAAAAAAAAAAGCCGTCGGTAGCAGGAGGGGGGGGGATGGTCGACAGACGTTAAGTCGACCAACCGTTGCGCTTAGCCTCTCTACAGACGGTGGTGCAGATGTGGTTAGCTTAAACCACAAGGTAGGTATGAACTGCTCCAAGGTGTGATAGATGGTCGGCAGGACTAGTTAAAGAAGCAGCACCCCTGCCTGGAGAAGCCAGACTGCAGTGTAGCTGAAGCCACCTCTAGCAGGCAGTTGGAAGAACAAGAAGGAATATTAGCATGGAATGGGCAGGGAGTGATTAGCCTGGACAGAAACCGAGGGGGAGGGGTTATATGTTGGAGGGGGGAGGGGCCAGCTGAACGACAGTTAGAATGTTTGTCTGTGAACTACAGACGGTGGTAGGTCCACTTTTGTAGTTTATGCATCACAAGATATGGGTGTGTTTGTGTTTTGGCTCCTCTTTGTGTGACCTTGGTGTGCTCATTGTACATTCACGACAATTTAATTAACAATATACATGAGACAGACCAACCTGAGGTTAAAAGGGGGAACCCTGAGTGGGTGTTGTAAACAAAAAACAAGCAAATTTTCTTTTCTGGACTACTTTTAATCTACTTTCCAGCACTCTAAATGAAAAAGCATTATATGGATCAGGGTATATGGAGTAGTTTTCCAGTTTGCTTACATGATACAGCAGTCAGCCATTTTGTAGACTGGTGTTAAACATGTAGTTCCCCAGACGACCACCAGAGGGGGTGTCATAGTGATCATAAACATTAAATTATTTCCTCCAGTCCATGATGAGAAATTTTTTGGAACCTCTAGTGGTCAGTGTCATACTCCAAAGTCAATGCTATCAGGAGTACGTATGTAGCTGTAGATGCTCCTTGCCCTGTGCCTTTCTGTCTTTCTCACACACTCACGCACACACCTGACCTGCAGTGCTAGTCTGTTAGAGAAGGCATGAGGATTGGTGAGTTTCAAAATGCGTGAAACTACTCAGCTAAGCTCCATTACAACTTTTTTTATCGTTATGGAAGCATAAAAAATGAGAAATGTATTTAAATTTGTACTTAAGTTGGAAACCCTTTGTAGCCTACACGCTTGGTTAGCCAGCAGAAGATTATTACAAGAAACACTAAATCCTGTCTGTTTGTTGGTAATTCTTCAAAATCTACACCAAAAAGAAAAAAAACTGATGAAAAAAATGATGAAATGGTACGAATAAAGCCAATTAAATAAAGATTTTTTTTTCAGATGTGTATTTTTGATTATTACTAAAGTCACTGTATGGTGTAATTTAGCACTTCCTTGGACCAAATCCCTTTCACCGGTAAGACTTTATTGGTGGTTGTTGTTTTTACAGGTCACAGTTGTGATTAACAGGAAATGTGGGGAGGGTTCAAGGAGCCAAAAATAAGAAAATCAAACTCAGCCATTGTGATTCCACGGTATGCATCTTAGGCCACAACCACCCTGGAGCTAAGCAGGGAAGAATAACTCAAATACGTCCACGGTTTTATCCAATAGACCACACAAATCATGATTTCTTACTAGCTTAATTGTGGTTTGTAAAACGTTTGAATGGTACGATCATCATTAACAAATTTATGTTTCTAATTATTGCCCATTATTATTATTATATAATAGAAGACTGCATAATTTAAATTTTAACATGGTTAGGAATTACCAGAGGAAGACAGATATTCCCCACTTTTTAAAATGGAGAATCCTTGTCATTTGACAGCAAAAATCAGTTAACCCTTTAAGTGATAGCCTGTTTTAAAAAGTCCAAAACTGATGAAAATAAGTACCCTTTGAATAACTGTTTCTCATTTATCGCTGACATGCTGGAGGATCTCGCTAAACTGACAGCTTGATCAAGTTTACCTGACCCTGCTTGAATACATCTCCAGTGTTCTTTATGTGTTGTGCTTTGAAAGGACGCAAAAAAACAAAAGGAGTTTTGTGACATCACTAATTGGCTATGCAGACCAACTCTACAGTTCTCTGTCACAGAACACCTCTGTGCTCAGTTCAGCAGCGTACAGTCGGTCATGTTGCTTATACTCAGTCTCGTTTTTCACGATTGCATGTGGTGTCCTCTGTGCTCATCAAAATGGCTCCACAAGAAATCCAGTAGCAATGATTAGAGGAAACACGCCTAGATGTCCTTGGTCTAGTGACATCTAGAGGCAGCAGAGAGCCTTTCACTTCCTCTATGACCCACTGATTTTCCTTTTTTCTTCTTTTTCCTCACAACACTGGAATTGAAGGTAACATAAGAATATCAGTAACAAGTCATTTTTTGAATGATGCTAAAAAGCTTACTGTTTGGATTATCTGCTTTATGTCCCATCATTGTAATTGCGATTCCTTTACAACGGATTGCATTTGCCAATGGATCTCGACGACAATGAGGTGTATATGCGCAGTTGCCTAGCAGAAGAATGGCTTGTCTTTCGGATTGTTTCTCTTCATATTCTTTCTTGGTGATGTTAAAAAGTATAAGTTCAATTCTAACAACATGCAGATGATTTCACGTAGCCTAATAACATGTACTGAGTCTGAAAGAAGACCAGATGTTCCCGTTCGTCTTTAACAAGAAGCTAGCTAATTCATCCCTTAACACTGGCTACCGTGCAGCATCCAGAATGTTCCGATTTTACCCTCTGAGGAGCATGAATCTCCTGAACACATTTCACATCAAACGAATGTTGTGGCCCCTTCTTTTCTAGACCTGGTTAACAGAGGATTCAGACAACCAATATCGACTCGGTATTCAGTGTCTTTATTGCTCCTGAAAGGCAGATATCCAGAGTAGATTATCCTCCCTGTGCACACCACCACTTTATGTGCAAAGTGCTGTGCAAGGACTTTCACATTTCCTCACCCATAGGTGGTTGTTGCTCTGAGAGTAGAGTGAGTCATCCATTAATCTCTAAGTTAATGCTTCCAGCCCTGGCTTCTCCTGTCCATCTCCACGTGGAAGAGTCCATGAGGAAGACACCCAACCCTGAGGTACTCCAGATAGACAAGCATGAAACTTGCATGGTAGTTCCATTGCCACTGGTGTGAGTGTCAATGAGAGGCAATATTTCAATAGTTTGAGGACCAAACTTCATAAATGCAGACCAATCACTGTTTAATGTCAAAGGGAAATTGTGTATGTTCACAGGAAACACAACCAGGAGAGTGGAGGTTCATGACTACAACTGTACAGGCATCTGTAGAGTGATCCCTTTATCAGACGGGCTGTGTACCGAACCTCGGTACGTTTATGGTACAGACCAAACTTCTTCAAAACCATTGCATATTAAAAGATTAAAAGATGCCTTGTCATTCAAGAACAACTTTCAGTTCCTGATGAGTAAATGTACTAGTTGGGATCTGGTTTTGATGTTTTAAAACCTTTACCAGAAAAACAGGATTGTGGTTATTTGGTTTATATTTCCATGTTATGAAATTGTTTTTAATAAATGAAATGGCCAAGGAGCAGCAATATATGCATTTTACGTTTCATTGCGTCAAAATGGATTTAATCTGGATCTAAAAGTATATTGTTCAGAAACTGGCATTTAAGTCATGATACAGTTCATTTGTGTGTATTGAAAAGATGTTTTAAAAATGTTATGATTATATCGTGTAACTTTCTGCTCCAGTGCTATTTCTCTGCCACTTCTCCCTCAGCCTCCAGCCCAAAAGTGTGTATGGATAATGTGAAATAGATGTGCATAGCCACAAACCTCACTGCACATTCTTTTTAAAAAAAAATAACACTTGGAGCTTTGTGGCTCTGAGGTGGAGTGGCCTTCTAGCAGCTCACAGGTCGCTGGTTCGATCTTCTCTTCCCCTGGTGACCATGTCTAAGTGTCCTTTAGCAAGATACTGAACCCCTAATTGCTCCTGATGGCCCTGCGACAGACAGGCGACCTGTCCAAGGCGAACCCAAACCTCTCGCCCAATCTCAAATAGGATAGGCTCCAGCCCCCCCCCCCCCCCGTTACCCTTAACGGATAAGCAGTATAGAAAATGGATGGAAAATAAATACCTGTTTCGATGTAGAAAACGGTGTTGCATGTCTTTGTGCGTACATACTGTGTATGCATCTCAGCCAACTTGGATGCTACACAGTTGTTTTTGTTTTTTTGCAAAAAAAATCCCATTGAGATGCTCTTGTTGAATCATCTGGATGCCCAGAAATGGCAGGCACCAGCTATACAAACACAAATTCCACATTATAAAATTCTGCATGAGTACACGCTCATATCATATTCATTTATGTCAAGTGTTCAAGTATGGATTTTGGCTTAATGATGGTGAAAGTGGAAACAGTTATACACTGCTAATTGTATTTTATTCTTGATGTTGTTTGGATGAATGGGTCATGAAAATGTTTAGAAATCTTCCTCTGGGTTCCTTGAATACGCATTCCAAATTTAATGGAAGTCTGGCCTGTATAATTAATGCGGTATCTGTGAGGATTGTATTGACAACCAGACTGTCTCATGAGGAGGAAAGAAATACCTCATCTGTGGTGAACTGTCGTATGATCACCATTATTTGTTTGTCTCCAAATTCACTGATAACAGCCACATGTCCAAAGGTCTATTATCGCTTTAACACTTTAGCTGAAGAGAAAGTGAAGAAACTTTAGATTTAACTCAGAAAATAAGTATGAAAGGAAAATGTGGTGCCCATCACCAACAACTGCATCTGGAGTAGAGAAACAAACAAACAAACACAAAACAACATACAAAATGAAACGACAAAAGAGGAAAGTTGCATTGTTATAGTGCCACCACCTGACCAGTCAGTGTAACTTCTCCATACTAAACTGATTATGTAACCTGGACAACAATCAGTCACAAAAATGGGACTCAGACCTCTATAGCCTCACTGAAAGCAGGTTATTTCTTGATTTGGAGCTAAATGGGTAAATCGTTGGGTTTCATTTATTTAATTGACCTGGTGTAATGATGACATCATTGCAGCAAGGACCCTGCTTGTCTGTGAAGTTTATGTACAATTATTTCAACAAATCATACATTGATTTATGTTCAAATGGTATACATTGTTTGGGAGTAATACAGGTCACTGCACTGCTGGGACGTTTGTAAAAATACGTTAAACCTACAGCGTGGAGGTTTTGTCTCCCCCTTCTGGTAATTACAGTCATGACAAAAACACTTGACGCATGAGCTAAGCCAACACCCCCCCCCCCCCCCCCTTCATAGGCACTCATGAGTGGTTTCTCCAAATTTTTTCCAAGCAGATAAGAGCTAACAGGGAAAACTAGAGTCCAAGCATTTTTCTAAATACAAACCTGTCCAAGAGCAGTAAAGCTATGCATGTCTGCCTACAGTCCCTTTTCTTCTGTCAGTATTCACCACCGAAGAAATAATCCACAATTTACAGTCCTTTTTTGTGCTTGTCTGTAATCCTTCCTTCCTGAGCATCAAGGTGATTTGGGTTTTTTTTTAAAACATAAAATCCCATCCAGAGGCTTTTCTTGGTACTTCTTAGGTTCAAGCACATTGTATATGTGGTAAATAGAATGCAGCAGCTTTTCCTATGTACTCGCTGCATTAAGAATGCACCATGGCACATATGAATATTTCTTACAAGTAAAAGAAAGGGGTTTCCTACACCAGATTGATGAAAGGACACAGGACACGAGCTACCTTTTTACATCGATTCCGCAACGTCAGTGTGAAAATTACCCCAATGATGCGTGTTTTGTTTGTTTAAATAGAATCAAACAACAATGCTCTAGCTATCCCCTATACACAGAGTTTACACAGACAGCAGTGGAGCATTTTGGCCCTCCATTCCAGCCCTGTGCTTTTTTATTGAGACGGGACGCTGTCATAGGAGTGGAATATTTCCATCTAAGCAGACAGCAGTTTATTTAAGCAGCTCTTTCATGTGTCTTTTTTGCTCATGGTTGGATGTGTAAGCATGTTGCAGAAGACAGAACAAAATTAGCCTGTAATGTAAAAGCCAGCCCTTGCTAATGGCAACAGCACATTAAATCAATGGGCTGCGATGTTGAGTCTTAGTAGCACTGAAATTTAGAAAACTGTTAAGAGTGTAAGAAAATCTGGAGCGCATAAATTAAACAAGTAACACAATCCTCAGAATCAGGAGGGGTTGAAGAAATGGATAAATACAACTGAGATAAACTCCGGTACAATTACAATCGAAGGGTACTTGAGAATGTATACATTCCAAGGCTAACAACAGCCTTCTCCTCTACAGTCTACATACCCACAACTTAAACCATCATTGTATACTGTATTAAATCATGGTATGCAACCACTCTGTTGGAGACAGAGCCAGAGAATGATGAATGCTCTTTCCTGCCGCTGGAAGACACCTTGAGATCACACTGCTTCTGTGGAGCCAGCAGCATTTTGAAGGATACTACTCATCTCAATCTTCATCTGTTCTCTGTCATTTAGGAAGTGCTGCATGGCCTCAAAATCAACGTTTACCCTCGATCATCACTGAGCTGAGCTTTCCCTAACATCATGCAACATCGTCAGTGGACAGTTGGATAATATTTGCATACAATTTGGAGGGTCAAATATTCTGTTTACAACATGCAATAGTATTTTTTTGGAAGACCTGTTAAGTGCAATTGTTGATATTTTTTAATTTTTTATTACATTCTCTTTATACTTTTAATGAATATTTATCTGTATGCAGGAGCTGCACATCATATTTCATACAATGAAAAACAATAAAGGCAAGGGTGTAATTCCAACCAATATTTTCCAACATGAGTCAAATGTCATATTTCCTTAAAACATAACAAAAAGCCTTTAAAAAGCTATCTTGGATTGTTAATAATAGCGTGTGTGTCATGGTCCCATCAGGACCATGCCGAATTCACTTTGGGACTTTAGGTTTTGGCCACTTTCGTTTGTTTTACTGACTGTTTAACTTTGTACTTAACATGTGTGTCGTGGTTTTTATCAGTGTTTCTAGTTTGTGTTTCTACCTGTGGTTTTTGTTCACTTTGGTAAATTCCTGTTTTATTTTGGAAACTCTTCCTTCTTGTGCCTTTGTGTGCTTCTAATTTCCTGCCTTTGTCAGTTGTTCACCCTTCTTAGGGCTTCTTAAGTGATCACCTCTATCTTGTTAGCTAATCAGTCATTGTCAGTCAAAGCCATCTACTGTTGGGGCGCATTCACACCAGGATAGTCCAGGAGACATAGTTCAGTTAGGCAGGGAATGCTGACAAATTTCACGCCTTCATTTGGTTTGGTTCACTTTTACACTACACTTTTGAAGGCAAACCAAACTGCCTGGACAATGTCACACAGTTACAACAGCTGCTCATTTGGGGGGATATTGCAAGAAACAAGCATGGACCAGGAAGAAAAAAGTATGAAGAAGAAGAAAACCCGGCTCATCGATTGGCCAGGACAGAAAATGGAAATCCATCCCCTTCAGCTGGCTTGTCCACCTCTTGTTCACTTCCTCTCTTTGGTTCGCTTGATAGTGTGTTTGCATTTTGAACTGTAACTGAACCGCACCAGGGTTCACTTGCAAATGAACCGAGACCCACGTTTTCAGGCGGACCAGAGTTCACTTGTTTGGTCTGCACCAGAGTTCAAATGAAGTCGAGTTGGTCTTTGTAAGAACCTCATGTCACTTTACTTGTGTCACCTTACTTGTTCCATCTTGCTTGTTCCCTGTTGTGTTTTTTTTGCCTGGCTTGTGTTTTTCAGAGTTCAGGTAGTCTCTGCATTTGGCTCCTGCCCAGACTGCTAAGAACACCATGCCTCCCTCCCCAGAACCACCAGCCTACCCAGGAGTTGGGGGGCAGGGGGTGGCATGAAAACCACTTACCTTCCTGCTAGATCCCCCCAGTGACTCCACCTGCACTCCCAGTGGCTCCACGTGCACACCATCTTCCTGTTCTGGCTGGGCAGACAAAGCTGCTACAGCATTCCTCAGAGAACGTATCTGCTCCAGTTGAGCAGACAAAAGCATGGTAGCCTTCCTTTGTGTCTGTTGTGGCTTGGCAGATGAAGGTGCCACAGCCTTCTCCAGAGACTGTTCTGGCAGGGCAGACTAAGCCACCGCAGCCTTCCCTTGTGATTTTAGTGATAATATCTGTTTTCCTGTGCCTTTCCCACCTGCCTCAGGGTCATCCTCCTGAATGGATTCTCACCAGTTTCCAGAGCCTGGGCCATCCTTTGGGTGCTTCTTTCCCATGTGCCATCTGGGTAGTAAACCAAAGTCTCTCAAGACTCTGGTCAGCCCCTGACATTGATCCTTTGGACTTTTTTTTTGGGGGGGGGGGGGGGGGGGGGCGGTGTTCCCCCCCATGCTCCTAGTGTTTGTTACCCTATCAGCTGCTTCCCTTGCCCTATGCTCTACTGTTTCTTGTTGCGTCATTATTTGAGTGTGTATTTAAGTTTGGTTTTCAGTCTGTGTATGATACTCATGTCACTCTACTTGTGTAAACTTGCACATTCGACTTTATTTGTTCTACTGGGAGACTTCAATGCACATGTGGGCAACAATGGAAACACTAGGAGTGCTATGATTGGGAGGAACAACCTCCCCAATTTTAAACTGAGTGTTGCCTTGTTATTAGCCTTCTGTGTGCGTCACAGATTGCCCGTAACAACACCATGGTCTTCTATGGAAGTATGCTCATAAGTGCTCCAGAGCCCCCATCCATAGCAAAACAGAGCACCCTGGACTGAAGGTTGATGATAGATTTTGTTATCATATCATCTGACCAGAGGCTCCATGTCTTGGACAGTAAGGTGAAGAGAGGGCAGAGCTGTCAATTGATCGCAATCTTATGGTGACTTGGATCAGATGGCCAGAAGAAGCCTCTGGATAGACCTAACAAGCTCAAACATGAAATGTGGATGGTCCAGAGGATGTTCCTGGTAAGATTGCCTTCAGTTCTTATTCTGGCATCCCTATGAAGGATGGAGGAATCAAACCAGAATGGTTCATGTTCAAAACCTCCATTGCTTAAGCTGTGGCTTGGAACTGTGGCCTCAGGGTTGTAGCTGTCTCACGGGGCAGTAACCCTTGAACCTCCTGGTACCCACTGGTGGTTCTCTGTCCTCCTCTCTGTCCTCCTATTCTCGTATTTGTTACTAACTCATCTTCTTCTCCGGAGTCTTTGTGTTTCCCCACTTCCCAGATCCCTGACTGATGCTGCTTCTGCAGGCAGCTACAGACTTGAAGCTGCCACCCTTAGCATCATCTGTCCATCAGTCTCTGCCCCTTTCTTTCCCTCTTTATCTCTACCCCTCTCTTTCCTTCTGTATATCTGTCTTTCTCCATTGTTTGTCTCCACCCCACTCTCCTGCTCTCTTTCCCCCCAACTGGTCAAAGCAGATGGCCATTCCCATGGAGCCTGGATCTGCTCAACGTTCCTGGCTGTTAAAAGGAAGGCTCTTGGTGTTGCTGTTGCAGGATGTGCTTGCTCATGGAGAATTGTTGGGTGTAAAGGTAAGGGGGATCCTATTAACAGCCTCCCAATCTCTGTACACCACGAGTTGTTTTTGAGCTCTCTGTTTGTACTCTTTTCCTTTGGGGGTGTTTTTGACCTTGTCATTTATCCTGTTTGTGATTTTCATGGACACCATTATGAGGCATAGTAGTGCTTGTGGGGGGTTATGGATGTCAAGGTCCTGATGGCATTATCAGTCTGTGACTTTCAGCTCTTATAGGGTCAGTTCACAGCTGAGAGTTGGGCTGGGATGAGAATCAGCTCTTCTAAATGGGAGGCCAAGTTTCTCATCAGGAAAAGGATGGATTGTACACTTAAAGTAGGGAATAAGTTGTTACCCCAAGTGATGAAGTTCAAGTATTCTGGGATCCCATTGTCATGTGAGGGGCCTTGAGATTGACTGGAAAACCAGAGTAGCATTGGACATTTTTGCATTCACTCCACTACACTGTTGAGATGAAAAGTGAACCCCTCAATGTACCTGTCATGCTTCGTTCCTCTTTGAATCTATGGTCATGAAATATTAGTTAAGACCTAAAGAATAAGTTCAAGAATACAAGGGGTCAAAATGGTTTTCTTCAGGAAGGTGGCTGGTGTTTCTCTCAAGGGTAAGTGAAATATTCTTGAAGGATGCGGAGTAGCGCCGTTGCTCCTTTGAATCAGAAGGAGCCGATAGAGGTGGTTCAGCATCTAGTGAGACTGCCACCTTGTTGACTCCCAAGGGAGGTATTCCAGGCACATCCGGCTGGAAGGAGGCGGTGGAGAAAATCGTGGATAAGGTAGAGGGACTTTATCTACATACTGGGCTGGGAATGACATACGATCCCTAAGTCAGAGCTGGTGTAGTTGGCCAAGGAAAGGGAAGTTTGGGGCTTCCTGCTGAGGTTGCTACCGCTGCAACCCGACTTTTGAATGAGCGGCTGAAGATGGATCGACATACTGCAAAATTGAGCGTCTGCTTTTTTTCAGTAGCTCCCATGGCTTGTCTGGGCATTGCTTTTCAGTCAGTTGGAAAAGGTAAGAGTCCGACAATACCCCTTTTCTTCCTCTCAGCAGCTGGGGCTTGTCGCAAGTGAAGCCTTTGCCCCAAAGTGCAGAATTAGAATCTCTACTCTAATACTGTGTTCAAACCAAACACAAAGCAAATTTTTCATGCGTTGAGATTACATGTAAAGTCAATCTAAAGACATGAGTAGACATGAATTT
This sequence comes from Aulostomus chinensis, assembly GCF_037954235.1. Classification (NCBI taxonomy): domain Eukaryota; kingdom Metazoa; phylum Chordata; class Actinopteri; order Syngnathiformes; family Aulostomidae; genus Aulostomus; species Aulostomus chinensis. The sequence continues at coordinate 17,082,204 of NC_141327.1, read as the reverse complement.
GCATGTATTCTTGCCAGACGACATCAATGTTGCAAACACGTGACACGAATGATGCAAAATTTGTGTATTCGTGTCTATGCGCAAGTTGAAAATCTCCAACTTGAGCGAGAAATTCATCTGACGCTGTCAAGAGAGCCTATATCAGCATTTAGATTCCCCTCACGTCACTGATGTCAATGGTCTTGGCGTGCCGTTGAGTGGAGGAGAAACTTATTGCGGTTCGTGGTCACCCAAACAGGTGGACAGGTGCTCCGCAGCTGAGACAGAGCACTTGTAGTTCGTGTTCATCCATGATATCCTGGCACCGATCCACGCCAGCAGGCCAGCAAACTGGGCCCTAGTCAACCTTAAGTACTGCTGGAAATGGCTGTGGTCTAGGAGCTGTTCCTGAAGAAGGTGGTGAAATTCCCCCAGCTGTGTGCACCTCTGGACAGTGTCATGGATCCAGATATGGCAGCGTTTGGTTTTCCGCAGTATCTGGGACTTCCACAACGTGTACAAAGCAGCAACGGTTGTAACGTCAGTCATGGTTGATGATGGAAAGAAATTGCAGCAATAATTTCTCCTCTTTTCTAGTTAATATTTGCAAGTGACACGAATAAAGACAAATGATCCAGTGGTCAAACTCGCGCAAGTAAAGAGAGGTGAAAATTTGCTTCGTATTTGATGTGAACATGACATAAGAATCTAAATCAATACTAGCTTTTAATCCTGGAAATATGGAACATATCTCTTTTATTGCCTGACACATTTGGATGAATATTTTGATGCAAGGTGGCACGGTGGTGCAGTGGTTAGCACTGTCGCCTCACAGCAAGAAGGTTCTGGGTTTGAGTCCCGGCTCAGGCACGGAATCTTGTGTGGAGTTTGCATGTTCTCCCTGTGCCTCCGTGGGTTCTCTCTGGTACTCCAGCTTCCTACCATAGCCCAAAGACATGCAAATAGGGACGAGGCTGATTGATACTCCAAATTGACAAATTCTTTTTTCATTAGCTTCCATGTTATATGACCTGGCTATTTCAAGTTTGTACCATTGACATTAGAAAATAGGACACATCTCTTTCTGTTAAGTGACTCACAGACTTGAAATCAGTACCAGATATTGATAGACTGGAAATACAACAACGTAAAGTTTTCACAAATTTCTCGATGGTATTCGCTCACACGGAGGGTTTAACTGAGTAGATTTTCGCTATTGAAGGTCAAAGTTCAGGGTCACTGTGACATCAAAAAGCACATTTTTGGCCTTTTTAATGTGATATCAAAGGAAATCCTTCTTATCTGGCACAAATGTTCTCTTGGATTCAAATTTTACACAGTAAATCCTACAGAATTAAAGGTCACAGCTTACTCAAGATAAAACCCAAATGCAAGTGTTTGAATAATCAGGGCGAAGAATCGATGATGTGATCCGACAATTCTGTAGGATCCAGAACAGTACCTTGTAGAACACCACAAACTGTAAAAGCTGCTAATTGTGCTCAGTCTCTGTCATATCTTAATCTGATGTGATGGATGACTTCTTCAGTGAAATGCAAAGATTGTAGTAAAAGACCAGGATGGAATTTAATAGGAATGTTTTGACTTTTAGTCATTTAACCATTTAACCACATTAGTACATCTGTTGGATGTATACTGGATTTAATGTATACTGTTGGTCAAGAACAGTATGTTCTTGACCAACAGTATACATTAAAACTTTTACGATGTATATACAGCCTGCCCTTTATACCATACATCTGCCCTTTTATTGAGTGGCATCCAGTTTGTGAGTGATTATAGCGTTATTTATGTAAATTCTGTGACAGGCCTCTCAGAAAACTCAAACTCCACATGCATCTCACTTTAATGATAAAACCATCATGCAGAGACCGCACCTGCAGAAATGGAGTGACTTCCAATGTTGAAATGAGATGTCCTACAGCTCCAACAATTACAGTTTTTTGATGGCTTAATGTAAATAATTCTGATATGACTAAAGCAATCAATCTATAATTTTCGAAACATTAGAGAAGAAGCTCTTTCAAAAACATGGGAACGTGCTTTTATTAAATAAAGAATAAATTACAATAAATAAGACATTAATGTATAAATAACTCAACATACCACAGAAAATTATATCTCAATGTTTCACAGCAACTTTGAGCAGAGTGGTTATTAATTAAAGATCCACCTGTTCAAAGGGATGAGTGATATATATGTTGCGTGCCATCTGATTAGTTGAAGGTGTTAAGATGCTTTCCCTCATCATATGGTGATTTAATGAATTTACACATCACACATTCAGAAATAGTTAAGTCGACGTAGAGGTTTTGTGATATGTAAGCAAACAGGCAATATGGATACAAGCATGCGTTCATCAACACAGAAAAAAAAACAAAACCATTTTCTTGTAATACTGTTGACAATTTCTGCTTGAAAACCTTTGAATGCACCCAAAAAATCACATACAACTATCGTCGATTGGTAGCAGACATCACATCATATCAAAATCGCACAAACATGTTTGTACAAAATGATTATAGAATTTACAACACAAAAAAGAGAGGATTGATCCATTCAGTTCCTTGCAGTTTTGGCATATTTGTGCTATGGCAGAAGTGTATAAATTCTGAGTTCCTAAAAAAAATGTAGACTCTGTAAACTTCTGCAGAAGTCAAAACTCATGCAGCACTTATACAATATAGAACAACTTACTTTTGTCAAAATTGTTCAATACACCACAAGTGTTGCCAGTTTTGAAAGGTTTTTTTTTCCCGTCACTCTGTGTTGTATCAGAAACCCCAAACAAATCTATGAACTTAAAAAAACAAAAAACAAAAACTGAATGGGTTGGACATTCAGAAAGAAAAAAATCTCACAGGGAATCACCTAATGTTGCCAATTTATGGCAGAGTGCTGCCACCAAGTGGTAGAAAGGTGTAGGTGACATTTTTAACCTGCATACACTGGTAAACACCACGTCATAATTTTTGCTCACTTGTCATCAAGTGTACCAGGTATGTGCAGAAATATTTTAATAACATGTCCAACATGTCTTTAGCAGTAGGAAACAATATTTTGTCAGTGGGAACTGAGTAGTTTTCTAATAATAATTGTAAATGCATTTTTTTTTAATCAGCTGAGAATAATGGCTTTCCAAAGGGTTTTCCTCTATGTATGAGATAGTGTTTACCAAGGGGGGAGGGAGAAAAAAATCTGAATAGCAACTCATCTTTATCTGACCTGTTCGTTCCAGAAATAAATTTACTCATTTTAAAATCAATGAGATGTGACAATTTTATCATCACACCCGAAATTCAGCTTTTGAGAAATAGCATTGCTTCATAATGGCCTTGATTTATGATCTTAAAATGCACCTTTTTCCCTCTCACTGCAATGACCGTTCTTTACCTGAAATAAGTAGTTCTCTGGTGAACAATAAGCTCCAAAAGATAACATGGCTTATAAATGAGCCTGCCGCAATAAAAAAATAAAACCCTACGATAAAAAAACCTCAAACAAACTCTGAGAAGCCTACGAGAAAAGCTCCCTTTTCTTGTGTTTCGACTGTTATTTTAAACAGAAAATGATAAATCAAGTTTTGGTATTTTAGTCTTGATTTATTCTTTTCCTCGTTATTTCTCCCAAAAATTGGGTTGGGAAACTGGTAAAAATTCAGACAATGCAAAGGCTTTTGACAGCTGCAGATGTTTCCTCTGGGTTTGATTTGTCTTATTAAACCGCACGACTGGCCATGTTGCCCTCAAATTCATAAAAGTAGCGTTGCAAACTTCCATATTGGAGGCATTTGCCACATTTGGTAGAATAAGTTGTAAAGTCAATTTGACATCACTCTCCAAATACGTATGAATTGTTTTGTAGTTGTTCACTTGCACATGCATAGTCCGTGAAAGTCAGCCCAAAGGCTTCAGAGCACGGTTGGTACGCAGAATTGCATTTGTGACTGATGTCGAAGCTATCGCTCATCGTAGTGCCTTTAGTATGCAGGTCTGTGCATGCCAACGATTTAAAAAATAATCAAATAAAATATTAACAGGGCTAAGGAATACTGGAGAAATTCCATTAGATTTCTACGTGACGGGAGACATAAAAGAAGACAGTGCAGCTTGTAATGATTTTTGCGCCCAGTCGAGCGTAAAGTCATGAGCGTTCTCTTTCTTTAAAATGAACAGTTGATGCTGAGCATTTTAAGAAAGCTGTTCCAATAGTTCATCACTACCACACAAGAACTCCCATTTATACAAATAGAGTAAAACACTTCCTAGAAGAAATTTCATGACAGACTTCAAGATTTTCCTCTTACACATAATGACATGGCACTTTCTTAGCTTGTACTACTATGACAAATGGCAAGTTGGCAGTAGATAATTATCCCTATAATGGCACTGAGTCTTTGTGTGTGACTGTCCTTTGATTCAAATATCCAGGGACTTTGAAACAGAACAGGATGGGTTTGTGTGTAACGGGGAATAACGTGGAGAAAACAGCAGGCGGAGTTTGGGATCATAAAAAAAACCCAAAACAAAACAAAACATGATTAATGACACGAATTTATACAGATTTATATGTTTTCCAAGCATGCAGTGATGCCGAGATGACAAGAATGATAATATACAGCTTCTTTGCACTGTTTTGAACTTTGTCTGATCTTTGTGGGCTACAGTAACAGGCTGATTACAGGTTGCTTTCCTGGGTGTCGTTGGAGGATATGGGGTGCAAACCTCCGTTCTCGTTCAGTCTCTTGGCACGGTACGTTTCATAGTGAATGTTATGAGTCACCTCCTTCAAATCCTGTAAGTGTGACCTGAGGAGAAGGGACAGACAGACATAGATGGGATGCGTTTGCATATATTGATCTGGACCAAGACAGTACACCCTGTTTTGAGATTTATTTGAATAGCTTGTAACAATATGGCCAGGCTTGGGCTCAAATTCTAAATTTACTGAGTTTGAATGATGCTATTTAAATAATTTTGATAGACAAGAGCTCTTTACTACTTAATTGTACACAGTGTTTACTCCCTAGTCATTAATTTTGTTGGTTTATCAAAGTTGGTATGGTAATATCAGCTGCTGCTGCTGCTGCTGCTGGAGATAAGGACTAAATCTTCTGGCTACATATTGATCACGCAGCTACACAGTCCAGCCTTTTACAGCGCCGACTTTTGCATCCTGATGTATTTCGGCGTCAAACAAGGTGGAGAGGCATTTGATTTGAATGCAGAAAAGTGGGTGTATCAGAGTGTTTGATGACGTAACATTACATGAGGTCCAAACGGTGAAAAGGAGGCGATACCAGTATCCATCAGGGTGATAGAGAAGCCCGTCTTGTGCTCTAATGTGGTTGCTGAAGCACATAATCTGAAGCCGCTTTCCTCAGAATGAATACATTTCCGCCAGCGGGCTGGTAACTACGCTGGTAACTAGGCTGTTTGGGGAAGGTTTGAGGTGGTGAAAAGCCAAAGACACACCAAAGTCCAGTTGTTCTTCGCTCAGGCTTACACGCTGCTGTAGACAGATTGACGGGACGATGCCATGATGTCAGTGGTGTACACTGGCTGGTACTTCTTTTGGGAGGGATGTGCCATGTCTTTTTATTTCAATTTGACTTCAAGGCAGCTTTCTGATGTCATTCAGTCCTAAAATGTTTATGAAACTAAAGTTTCTGCCACTATGATGAATTACATGGAGTCTATGTAGGTCTATGTCATAGACCTTTGTACAGCAGCCGTTTTGACATGAAATATTAATGTGAACACATAAGTTAATGAAGATTCTGTGCATGTATGTGTTTATCTAATACTTGATGTCAAAATGGCCGCTGTGGTCACAGTGTTGTGTTGGATTTATTCAGCGTGAAACTGATTAAAGGTCTATTTTACCTGATCAGGAAGTCCCTCAGCTGAGCAAACTCACAATGGTGGATATTTTCAACTGCAACAAAAGAAAATAAGGACAGATTAAAAATAAACATATCCTTTGACTTCAGCATCAATACCGCCTCTGATTCAAAGGACATGCGGTAAATGTTAAAGAAATGCCACCAACCTTCTACAACTCCCCACGCTGTCTTTCTCCCCAAAACCCGCTTGCCATTCACTTGATATTCTTTGTCGCTGCCCACCACAGCAAAGGGCATCGCCTCCTGTAGACACAGACATTTCAGCCAGGTTCAGCTCAACAACAAGGTTTATATGGTGAAACAAAAATAGGTCCTACTGACATTCTGATGTGGGGAGGCAGCAAATATGTGTGTGTGTGTGTGTGTGTGTGTGTGTGTGTGTGTGTGTGTGTGTGTGACGGTCAAGTTCACCAGGAAATATTCACTTGAACTTACTCTGATCTTGTCGTTGTCGCTCTTGTCCTCCATGTCGTCGTCAAACTCTTTCTGAGGATAAAACTCGATCCCGTTCATCTCCAGCTCCTTCCTCACCTACATCAGCAACAACAAAAAAACAACTCGTCACACTCGTAATAAAGTTCCATCTTTACACACTCCGGGAGGGTCACTGGTGAAAGGCTCACCCGCTGTTTGAACTCCAGCCTTTCCTCTGGGGTCATGGTGTCGGCCTTGGCGATCACGGGGATGATGTTGACCGAGTGACTCAAGCGCTTCATGAACTCCACGTCAAGCTGCCTAATACTGTGACGTACACGGTCATAAAACAAAAGAGAAGGCTGAGATAGTGGCTGTGACTCCCCCGGAAGGCTCACAGCAGTGACACGACCATCAGAATGACAAATGGGAGGCAGAAGATTCAGGACCTCTCTCTGCTCTTGGAGTAATTATAAAAGATGTACACTGCAAATGTTTTTCCTATTCGTTTTTTTAAAGCGAGCTCATCACAGGAAAAAGATTATTGCTTGTCACAATTAGTCTGGTTGTGAAGGATGAGATACACTGGCTGTAAAACAAACACACACACACACACACACACACACACTCACACACACACACACACACACACACACACACACACACGACTGTATGTGTTTATCCATTAAAGAGCAATTTTCCAGCTGTCAGCAGCAGATAATTGTGTGTGTACGGGGTATATGTGTTGTGTGTTATATAAAGTGGAAAAAAGAATTTAGCACGTATGTGTTGAGTTTCTTTATCGCTACTTTATAACTTTATCGTCCCCTTTCCATTCTTTTTTCACACTTTCAGCTCCAGAAACCATTCAAACCAACTGTTCAGTTCTCTGAGGACACGTCATTCATTTTCAGATTTCTTCCATTTATACTTTTAAAAATGTGACACAATTTTTCCTTTTTTTTTTTTGCAAAGGAAGTGAATGGATCTGAATTAGTCACGGTAGAGTGTGTAAAAATTGGAAAAAAGAAAAAAAAATCATCCCGAGTTCCACACTTATATATATTTATATGAATTAAAATAATAGTATTAAAAGAAAACCCTTACAAAGAAGAAGAGAATTGTTTGACAGCGATCCCCGCCATCATCATCAAAACAGCAGATTAGGGAATAGCTTTTGTAAGAATGGTATTAATCCCTCCAGTAGAGTTCTAGAATCTTCAAAGTTTCTCTGATAGCTCGTGTTGATGTTGGTTTTTTTCCTTTAATGCGTCTCACGCCTGTATTTTCACCGACAGATGACATTGAGGGTGGTTTCGGTGATGACCTCACTACTCTTGTAAGTCGGTGACAGAGCTGAACTTACGAGTGTCCAGTTGGGGAGATGAAGTAGAGACAGCAGTGCACCCTGGTGTCAGGGATGCGCTTCTTTCTGGTGATGTTGACCTCCTCCTTAAGGAACTTCTCATACTGCTCGTTGATGTACTTGCAAATGGGCTCCCAGCTGTGGGTACAAAGATGTCAGCGTGAGAAAAGCTTAGTTGAGCGAGAAAGTGAATGAGAAAAGGGGATCAGGAGAATGAAGAGTGCTTCCCTAATTACTTGTCACGACATGTTTGCGGATCTAAAAGTCATTTGCATTCTGTTTTTTTTTTTTTTTTTTTTTTTTTTTGGAGAGTAGCAACCCTCAACTAAAATATAATTTCCTAAGGCGACAAGTGAAAATTGCGCGAGGCAGCACTTAGGCTATTCAAGATGCTCGAATGATCCAGGAGCTGGAAAAGTACCCACCAGTTGTCATTATTAATTTGGTCCCCGAAGCCTGGAGTGTCAACAACTGTCAGCTTCATCTTCACACCACCCTCCTCAATGACTGTGGAAAAAAAAAAAAACACCCCGACAGACAGAAAATAAATGTTCATCAGAGCTGCTGACTAAGTGAAAAACTCTTAAGTTTATGTAAATGTATTGAAAGTATATTCAATATCAAAGAATAGACACTGAGGGTGGGATATTTATAACACCTGTGTGTGATGTCACACCTCTGCCGTGTGCTTTGATGCTGCCAAAGCCTAAAAACGTAAAGAAACTGCAGTGCCTGAAACGGTAGTTTGGTCTGAAATCCCTTTACATGAAGATAACGCAATAGTGCAGCTAACAAGCTGACTTGTTGAGGAATCGGAAATCTACAGGACATCAATTCTGACCTCACCGAGGACTCAAACTGATGCTTAGAGATGCGCCAACCCTCTCTGGCCAGCTTGGGTCTGGCAGGCCGACTCTGACTCCTCTCAGAACAGTTTTATCACTTCACTCTCGTGTCCTTGTGGATATTTGTGGAAAAATGGAAGAAATGCCCTCGAGGCGTTCCTGATCTTCTAAAAATGACGTTCATAAGATGTGACCTTTGACCGACAGAATATTTTTTGTTTATCCTCCAATTGGATCTTTGCAAAATTTAATTTAAGTCCCTCAAGACGTAGATGGACAGACGATCTGGGCCATCGTTGGTTAATTTCAACTGTCCATCCATCATCATCTTCCGCTTATTCCTACTAGTAAGGGTCGCGGGGGGGCTGGAGCCTATCCCAGCATCTACGGGCGAGAGGCAGGGTTCACCCTGGACAGGTCACCAGTCCATCGCAGGGCCGACAGAGACCAACAACCATCCACACTCACATTCATACCTACGGACAATTTAGAGCCTAGTCCCCAAATTGCATGTCTTTGGACTGTGGGAGGAAGCTGGAGTACCAGAGAGAACCCACGCAGGCACAGGGAGAACATGGAGACTCACACAGAAAGATCCCGCGCCCGAGCCGGGACTCGAACCCGGAACCTTCTTGCTGTGAGGCCACAATGCTGACCACTGCACCACCGTGCAGCCTAATTTCAACTGTGTCTCAGATAAATATATCATACACAGTATTTACGCACTCCTCCTGGAGTAAATACTTCCTAGATAATGATGGGAACACATTTCAGAGACACTAAGCAAACATGGGTCCGCCCTGATAGTTTAGAATGAATCATGGTAACCTCCAGCAGTAACTCCTCTCCATCGTGTCCCCTGATGTCGGTCTGCCCGCGACTGCCTGAGGCCCTCAATGTCCTTCTGCTGCCCCCCCATCCTCTAATCAGCTCCCCAGCATCCCCTCATGCTCATTATGGCATATTCATGTCACACTGAAATGACTGAAATAACGAACCACCAACATCTAAATAACATTCACAAACAATGTCAGAATCCCAATTGGTAAATTTGTCTGATCGTCACATAATTGAATGGAAATCCTAAGAATGCAGATACTTCATGTGAGGGAAAGACGATTATTTAATGGATTAAAACATGCATTTGATGAACACGGTGTTTTATTGTCAACGGCCAGCGTTTGTGTCCGATTTTGTAATTCAACAAGCTTTTTAGAGAACAAAATGCTTGCGAGGCGTTAAATCTATCCAATCTGACACGGGATGGAAAAATGTCGAGCCAAAAGAAACGGTGAATGTTAAAAATCTAGAAGGTCAACAGGTATCTGTTCAGTAAAGCCAGTTATTTAAGTGAAGCTAAATAGTCTCAGTGCTCAGCTTCTCTGCACAGAGGAGCCACATGTCCTGAGGGTAAGACCCCCACCGTGGAGGGAAAACAACAACTGATGGAAGTCTGTCTCATAAAGAAACCTGCAGGAGAGGCAGACTCGTGCGTTTGTATCTCATCTGGAGTTAATTAGCGAGCTCGCTCAGCAGCTATCAAGGTTAAAGATCGTTCATTTCCTCTTGCCAAATTAAAGGGACAACCTTAAATGTCTGGCTGTGGCCACGGGGGTGATACTCACCGTGAGATACTGATTTGATCTCCACAGTTTTTGGGATCTTCTCGTCTCGACCCCACCCTGCACTCCTCCTGCTCACCTGTGACTTAAACAGGGTGTTCACCAGAGTTGACTTTCCCAGACCGCTGTGACCTGTGAGAAGACGAAGACAAAAGACGGGACAGCGGAGGAAAGTTAGGCTCAGGATCTGGGACCATTTGACTTTTTTTTTTCGCTGGTAGAAATGTCGCATACGTGGCAGCACGCTGGGGAGGGCTGGAGGGAAACACCTCGCAACGGCGGGAAAAACGGCTGTTGCATTTCAACGACAACAACATCTTAACTTAACAAACTATTTTTATTGGGGTTTTTTTTCTGTCACCTTGAACAACAACGGTAAGATGATTTGTCTTCATACTTTGTATGAATGACCTAATATGTCCTGCTCTCGCTGCTCAGTCTGACAAGAACAAGATGATGAGTGCTCACGCTCAGCATTAACACTCGGGCCGATCACAAGATGGTTTCTCTTTCTCTACCACAACACTTTCTATCACGTGCCGCACAGTTAAAATAAACACTCTCCTGACCCATCAGTGAGCAAAACAGTAGCCTGGTTTCCATCTCAAAGCGAGTCGGATCTCTTGAAATTTTGCAAAAAAAAAAAAAAAAAAGACAAAAGAACAAGATGTGTTTCCATCAGGTGGTTGGAGCAAATAAACTACGCTAGTTTTGTCAGAAGATGGCGGAACAGGCGAGGTACCCTAACATGACTTTAATAAAATGTAGAAACAAACCAGGAAAAAACAAGTAGTCGCCCTGTTGACGAACACATCACTATGCATATTCTGTTCACGGATGCGACAGAGGAATATGATGGTGTCCTAATCAGGCCACGAATATTTGTTGTTGTTTTTAGGAGCCATGTTGTTGTACGTGATGGGGAAAACCGTCAGGTGCCTTTCAGAGTTCTCAAGGTCACCGTTCAATAAAAGCATAGAATTTCCATCCCTCTTTTCTGATGTGATACTTAATAAAACAGGGTGATGGAAACCTAGCTATGTTACCAGCACCTCTCTGGAAAATGATACGAGCGCTCAGGATGGCTGAACAAAAACAAATATGCTGGCGGGAGAAAAAACCTGGTTGACACTGGCTCTGAGGGAACTGCATCATCGCTTTTCACGTATTTCAAAAGTAAATAGATCACTTTACTCAGATATTCTGCAGGATTTCCTGGAGTTTTTGCTGGTATCTGATATGACAATATTTGTACAACTTATTGGACCGTTAGCCGATATCTACCGACAATGCTATTATCTGCATAAATCACAAATGTGATAAAAACAAATGTTCATGTTGTGAATGTTAAAAGCAGTTTTTCTTTATTTTCAGACACTTGGAAAAACCCATGAATTATACATTTACCACTTTGTTTCCTAATCCTGCAGATGACGAGCAGAAATGAAGAGATCTAGGGCCCAAATGGGCTGACATAACTAGAAGCCATCAGACGGATACCGATAAATGTGAAAAATGACCAATATCTACTGATACTGATGACGTGCCGATATCCGGCGTCTCTCTCTTACCTACTACCATGATGTTGAATTCGAAGCCAGTCTTCATGGTCTTCTTCCTCATCTGCTCAATGATGGTGTCAATTCCGATGTAGCCCAGCAGAGTGGATCCGGCAGTGGAGGCGTTGGAGCCGCCGTGACCTCCGCTGTGCGCTGCAGCGTGACCCCCAACGTGGCCCGCACCGATTCCAACCCCATGTGAGCCTCCGTGGCCTGGGCCGTGGCTCCCGATGGGGACTGGGATGGCACTCGGAGGTGGACCGGATGCACCACCTCCTCCGATACTCTGGGCCTGGGGCGGGAAGGGGCTGGAGGGCGAAGGTGCCCCAACATTTGGGGGCTTGGCAGGGACGGCTGGCTTGGGTCTCACCTCTGGAGGAACTACGTCTGACATGTCTACACAGGAGAAAGAGAGGGGGATAAAAATAACATTTTTCATCAGCATGCTGCCAAATCTGTAAGAAGTAGGCCAGTAGAGCAGCGGAGACGCCTCCTTCCTCTGCTTGTTCCACGTGAAGAACGGCTCACTGCAGCAGGCTCACACACTCAAGACCTGTTTTGAGTTGCTCAGATTACTGCCTCTGTCCACAGATCACCAAGGTTTACTGAAAAGAGACCAGGGTGTTGAATTTGTTAAATATGTGAGAAATTATAATATGGGGATATTATCAACACACGTGCTGAATTTTGATAAACCTTCCAAAAACATTTTAAATATATTTATCATTTCAAGTCATGTTCCTATGAGATTTGTTCTCTTTTAATACGATTTTTTTTTTCTTTACAAAGAATTCCTTGCAACATGGAGTAGATGTTTTTAGACGGGGTTCCAGGGGCCACAAATTCCATCACCTGACAACTGAGGAGGAAAAGTCTCTGCAAACACGTGTATAAGTTGTGAGAATGTTTTCTAAAAGAATGTGTTGTCCGTTACCTCAACAAGGTCTCAAAAACATCGAACCTACTTCGAACGTGAATTCAATCTTGTAACTTTTTTCTTCAAGACCTTAACAGAATCATAGGTTACTCTCCAAGTCTGGAGTCAGTGAGTTACAGGGACCTTTTCAGGATGTTATACTTCATAATATTGTTGAAATAGTTGGAAAAAAAATGTTGAAACAAATCTTAAGTATAACTGGTTCATTTTCCCGTTGCAATGGAAGTGAATGGAGGTGAAATTAAAGAGGTGCTGCCTTTACCTTCTTCTGTCTGTTTCATTTTTCTTCATTAAATAATGGGTTTTCGGCGTTGAGGGCCCCCCCCCCCCATGAAATTCAGCTATTTTCAGCATCAATTCAGACGTTTCTTTCAGCTCACAACATGCGTGTTGCATTTATTAAAAATGTGTTTTTGTAGGAAATGCTTTTATTGAGCTCCACTTTGGCAAACACTCAATGCCAGAGATTCACTTATAGTTCCACACCTCAAAGCCTTTTCACCAGTGGGCCACATCTTTTTCAGCCTTCATCCATGCTAAACAGCTTTTCTACATCAGGTATGAGACACTTTACTCTGATAAACAGTCCAATATTAGGGTCTATGCAGCCGCTTTATGAGAACAGTGGAAGAAAGATCACAGATTGACATTTGATCAAAACATGGACAAATGAATCCAATAAATCATCATGACAGGAAACGGCTAGAGGTGAGAAAACTGTATAATCTGTTAAAAGTGTGTGAATCAACTGGTGAAGGCAGATGGTAGCAGGAATGGGTACATAAAGTAAAGCCTCCGGGGTTCGCACATGGAGCAGCCTGCTGCCTCCATCACAGATACAGATGATGGAGGTCAGAGAGCCACTGGCTGCCACATTGATTCACAGACCTCAGTGGGTTCCTGCTCCTCTCTCTCTCTCTCTTTTTCTCTCGCACGCACGCACGCACGCACACACATCGCAGCATTAACCTTAACCTAAATGTACACAAGTCTGAGACATGGAGCTGAGGATGCTCTGGCATCATCAAAGCTGCTTCCTTCATAAAAAGCATTTGTTCTTTGGTCTGGGTGGATTCAGGACTACACACACGCACGCACGCACACACACATACACACACATTGTGCTCTAATTTGAGGTTCCACACATTTTCTCTGGTTTTATACCATTCGCAAGGTTAGCAACATCCATTCCCGTCGACCCCATTGTCTCCCTCCAGTCATGCTGGGTAACAACGTTAACAGCCAGCGGCATTTCTGTGCTAGCTGCTAGCCACAGCCCGCTAACGGCAGCACTCACCGATTCCCGTTTAATTGACCTGCTGATCGGCACGAGGAGAAGACCGTTTCCTGATGACGTCGCTCAGGGTCCAAAAAACACACGATAAAGAGACAACACGGGGGTAAGAAGATACGGAGCGGTCATGCGAATATTCTGGGTATCTCTCCGCACCTTCCCTCTGGCCGTGAGCCCCCCTCTCCCGTTACCACGGCGACAAGGAAGGAGGGAGTGCGAAGATGCAGCGCGCATGCCCAGTATGAGTTTTCCTCAAAGGGACATGTTTTGGCTCAGCGTCTTCTGTCACTGATACAGGCTATTTTAAGTAACACTTTAGTTGGACTGAATCATAATTAGATACAGAAAATTAGTTAGTTTGCTGTCCTGTGTCAAACTGTTTTAAAGAATACAACATTACATACTGCAAGTTCAGTTCACAGTGATGGAGATGTCCCTCCAAACTATGGGTCTGGACCATCCAAGAGCTCGAAATAAATAAATCAATTTTTGAGGAAAAAAAAAAAAAGTTTTTTATTTTCAATTTTAATTTTCTCATGTTTTCCTTCTCTTCATCTGTTCAGATTAGTGCCTCTCAGTTTTCTATTCAGGAAACTCTCTGAAGTTTCCGCTAAACAAGCAAGCAAAAGCTCATACAAAGTCAATAATATTCAGTGGTGTTACAAACACTAAATTACAAATATAAATGGAAAGAAATCAGAATTTGAAATCTCTGCTTGGTTTGTATGGAGCTGCAGAGAATTTTTTGGGTGGGCACATACATTTTGAGGCCATAAGATATAATTTGTTCCCTCGATTTACATATTTTGACCCCGCAAACTATACATCAATAACACAACTGAGTTATTTTGAGGCCAGAATGCCAGCGACTATCTGAGCTGAATTCGCCCGTTTTAGATGGTATCACTGAGAGGTACTGATATTTTCACTCTCACAGTTTGAGGTTAGGTACATTTTAAATTTTGGTAAAACTGCTGTCTTATATTACAAATGGTCTCATTTTTTTTATTTGTATGTATTTGTGCCTTTTAAACTTTGCTCTGTGATATAAAAAAGAAGGATTTTCTAGTCACTAGATTTAACCATTAATTATATACTATTTGACAATGTTGCTGTGTATAATATAGATATCAACCAGGACCGAGCCAGTACTTGCACTTTATCTCTTCTCGTCCTTCTGCTTTCCTTTCAGCATGTCCTCCTTGTGTTTGTCTGCATTGAGGGTTGTTTTGCTCTCTGGACCAGTCACTTAAACAGCCTGTTAACCAACGTTGTCACATCTTCTCGGCGTGTCTGCTACTCTGCTGATAAGGAGCGACGTCCTCATTCCCTCTGCTATCCTCTTTAACCACCCCCTTATTTGAGTCCCCCTCCACCCCCACCCAACCCCAACCCCACCTCCTCAATAGAAAATTATTTACTCACAGCCAAAATAGACATAAAATAAAGAGGTGATAGTATCCCCTGGTGTCCTGGAGGTGTTTGTACTCACCCACATACACTGAGCCTGGGTAGTACATCGTGACATAATAGGGGTCCTCCGGTACCTCCTGGATGAATACTCTCCCAGGGTAATTTTGGTGGCTCGTCGGAAGAGAAATTGCTGCCATCTCTTCTGGTCTGCGGTCAACTCTGTGCAGTGGCTTGAATGGAAGGTCAAAGACCCCCTTTGAACTGGCGCCAAAACTGTTTGTGTTGAGTGGGCAGTCCACCGCAGACTGGCTGACGCTGCATTTTTCTGAGGGATATTCTAGTAGCTTTGCGCAGATGCCATGATGGTCAGGTGATGCCAAAATAGTTGTTTGATTCAGTCCTGTGTCAGTGAGAGTGTTGTTTGGAGTTTGCCTGCGATGTTGGTGTGATATGATGTCAGCTTTCAAAGCGGCTCCAGTGAGTGAGGCCTCCTGTGTCTGAGGTGCCAGCAGAGATGTTTTAAATCCATTTAATCTGTATGCACACTGAGGAGCTTCCTGATCAATGTCCCTCGACTGGCAGCTGTAATCCTTTGCGACACAGTCAGGTTGACTTATCCTGCTCTGTACGTCCATCTGAGCTGTTTCACTCTGAGCTTTTGACCAGGGTCTTTGTTTCTGAGGGGATCTGATATTTGAGGACACACCGGTGTGATTGCGTTTAGCTGTGATTGTCCCAGTAGAGTCCTCTTTCTTCCTCCTGAGACTCACTGTTAACAAATCCTCCCTTGTTTCATCATTCAGGTCAAATCGTCTTCTCCTGGCCTCCATATTGGGCGAGAGAGATTCTTTGGACACCTTAGGAGCCATAACTAAGGCTGCTCTTTTACCAGCATGCATTTCTTCATATGCCAGGTAATTAGAGGTGACACTTTCAGTTTGAGTGTAATTTCCTCTTCTAGGAATGTCTGTGTATTTCCTCTGAGGGTTTGAGCAAGTAGCCAGTCCATCAAACACCGACTGTGATTCTCTCTGAAGAACATCGTTCCCTCCAGATGCTGAGAAAGATGTTTGTGAACCACTTGTTCGACTTGGCAGACTTCCCTGTTGCTGTGTGTTTGATTTTGGTTTAGTGATTCCACTCATGTCTACATTTCTAAGTGGAGGCTTTGGTTTTCTTTTTGCAGTATTTTCTATTCTGCTGAATCCATGTTTACCTTGTAATTCACAGGAGTTCAGAGATGGAGTTGCTCGTGTTTGGGATAAATGCGATTCTCTCCTCAAAATGGGGCTCAACTCTGGATGAGTAAAATCCAACAAAGCTTCTTGGTCAAGAATATTGTGTTTTGCTTCATTTGATAAAACTGGTTTGGGTTCAATTCTAATATTGGAGATGGCAATAGATCTTGCGCGTCTTTCTTTAGGAACAGGGGAGGGCTGCTTATCAGCCCCTCGGCCATCCAAAGTCATTGAATTTGGAGACGGACTCAGTCTAGGTGCTGGGACGGTCAGAGTCGGGAATGAAGGAGGCTGAGGCTGAGGCTTGTGCAGTAATGGACCAGCATCCTTCACCTCTGAGGTGGAGAGATGCAGTAAACTACTTGGCTTTAGTTTCAGGGTGGGAGAGGAATTTGGCTTCAGAGCAGGAAAAATGGAGACGCTTGCCTTTGGCGAGAGAGGTGGTGTGATGAATGTTTTGGTTCTTGGAAGGGTTGAAGCTCTTTCTCCACAGTTTCTGTCCTGAGAATATTTCCTCCAAGTGGGTGGACTGGATGTCTGGTCTGAGGCAGATATGGAGGAACAAATAGGTATAAAAGACCTGCAATCGAAAACAGGATGAAAACATAAACATCAAAGAAAAAATATTCAATACATTATAAATAAAACAGCTATGATACAGGCTACAGCTCAATTTACCTGTCAGAGTTTGGCTGCTTTGAGTCGTACTTGTCATGGATGACTCCCCTCTCATCGAATGAGGGGATTTGAATTGCTTTCTTCTTTATGACAGGCGAAGAGAGCGAGACAGGAGATGAGGAACAGACAGATGGTTGTTGATCTCTTGCTTGCCTGGAGGATGTTGATGCTCGAGGGACCGAAGGTGGCAGACGGTCAAACACACTCATTTTGTTTTACACAGGTTGGGAGGGAAAAGGCTAAAAAACCAGTAAGTTTCATAAAATGAGCGTGATGGAAGATATTGCCTTACTTCCGTAAAAGTTGCAATCAACAAAGTGCAGAACATGAAAAATTCCATGTGAAATGCTTCTTGAAAAGCCAAAAACAAGAAATAATGGCATCCTGAAATGGTCTTATATTTGCATGTTTTGTCAAGGTGAGCTAATTTCATTTGATTTCTGTTCTGGCGGCTCATATAATCTGGAGCAATCCATTTATCATGATTTATACTGTAAAATGCTCTTGATGTGAAATAAACACTGTGCAGTAATGTACAAATCCTCCCTCTGATTTTCTGGGAAGAATAAATCGACCTATGTTGGAAAATGCCATATCAAGCGGATCGCTGCAGTCTGACACGATAAAAATTCACAATTATGCTAATGATTCAGGTCAATTAAAAAGTCAACAATGAAGGAAATCCTCACTAACCTGGTCCTTGAAGCTCTGTCTTTGTTGTTGACAAACTGAGTGAAGCGATGAGACAAAGAGACCGGGACGAGGATCCAGAACCGTAGGAAGTGGTGGGCACACAAGTGCCATTCTCCTAATTCCTGGACACTGGGGTCGCACTGTTTCACTCCCACTCTTCTCTCTCAGTTAGTTTGGTTGCTGGGAAGCTCTCTACGTGCAGCTTAATTACACTGCTGGTGCTCTAAACTCATCTGTTCTGTCAGGTATGAAAAGTAAACTCAGAGAAATGAGGATTAAGCAGTTTTATTTTTGTATGAATAAAAGGAAGCATATGATCATCAAAAGAGGGTTTGCCACAGTTTTCCTCACCATGCTGTCAATAAAACCAATGAAAACAAAGAAAGAAATACACTCTGTCATATTAAAGATTTTCTGCAATCTTAGTCGATCTAGGATACTTTTGGCACATTGAACACATTTGCTGCATTTATTATTATTTATTTTTTTTATCAAAGTCACTACTACACCATTTTGGCACAGTGGCACTAACAGTCCACATGCTTCTCAACAGCTGCCATGCCGACATTGTCAGAGAGAGAAGACCCACTGGCAATAAAATTCATTGCATCTTATATCATTCACTTCACTACTTAAATGTACAATATAAGTAAGTGATTGTCAAATACAAAACATAGATGTAAAAGTTGGCACAAGTATAAGATGGCATGACATTTACATCATGTTTCAAACACATTTCTAAAGGCCATCATGTCCGCGACACTTCACAATCTCTGTCTGGCATTAAAAATTCAAACCCCTGCTTCCCTTTTCTTTGATTTCTACTACAAAAATCTACAATATGTAACACATCAGAGAAAGATTGGAATGATAGGAAAGGGCCTGCATTATCAAAACATCGCTCCTCCATCTTTCCCATCCTCATCTTTCATGCTCTCTCTCCATCTTTATGGTGTTGGCTCCCATCCCACCGGTGTCCTGGCAGTACCCCAGTCCAGATGGCCCACCGCCCACTCCGCCTCACCCTCTTGATCATATCAGGGCATTACTATCGTCATCTCTGCAGTTCACACTGGCCACCAGCGGGTGATGCCGGACTGTTTTGTTGCTCCACTTGTGGGCATCCTGCAGCCCAGGCTCTAGGAAGTACAGGCATGCTCCGAAGCCTGCCAGCACCAACACCGACACCAGCAGGTAGAGTGGCACGAACCAGTCCAAGAACAACCACGACATAGCTGCTGTCAGAGTATGTGGATTGGAAGGGCGCAAGGAGGAGAGGACTGAAAATGGATGAGGAGGCAGGAAGAGGGAGGGATGCATGGATGGCAGGCGAGAGGAGAGGAGAAGAAGGGCGGATGAGCAGAGTTACTCTGTTGTACTTATTTACAAGTGCACTGATTCTCTATTGGGTGAGACAACATGCATTACAACTGCAGTCATTCCTCTCAGAGCCTCGCGCTCCTTCGTTACTCTCACAAATACAGGATGAGACACTACGACTCCCAGCAGACAATATTCTGGCTGCCAAGTATTTCTGATTTTCAACATGCAAAGGTGTTACTTAATCCTAAAAACAGCAGACAGCAGTAGATAAACAGACCGTGCTTACCTGTAGATGTGTGCTGCCTCAAGGAGTGTGATGGTACGTGATGTACAGCTGCTGTGAGTCAAATCAATCACTCAGTCATTTCCAGATCCAGCGCAGCTCTGCAGCTTTCACTGTTGCATGCGAGAGGGCTAAAATCACAGGTGCTCTCTGAGAGGCACAAGACACAGAAGCTGCATGCAGCTTCATCCTCCACCTCCTGGCTCTGACGTTCAAAGGAGGGGTGGGGGTTGCTATGACAACACCCCTGCTGGTGGCTGAAAGGATGGAGGGAGTGGGAGGGAAACTTATATAACTATAATCTCTTTTTTTGTGTGGATGGTGGGGGGAGTGGGAGGAGAGGGGTGCAAGCCCTTCAGATGTCTCTAGATGCTCACCGCCTTGCTGCTCGCTGCGTAAAATCAATTCCACTCCATTTAACACCGAGGCCATCACACACTTTATGTGACATTGAGAGAGGGAGGGAAACATTTCTGTGCGTGCAGCACCTCTCATATCTCATAAGAGCTGCAACGTTTTTTTTATGGAGTCATTCTTTTTGCTTTGCTTTCTTCCAAGAGAAACGCTGCCTGCAGAGGGGATGGCCTACATGATGAGAAGTTGTCAGAGGATGTCATTGTTTTAACGGCTGCCGTTTTTAGCTCATTCTGCACAAGCATCACATTCATGAAAAGCAGCTAGATGAGGTCAGCTTCAAGCGAAGAGCCAGCAGCAGGAAGTAGGATGCGTTCCCTCAGGACTGAACAAACTATAGGAGGAAACTAAAGTCTGATTTTATTCAACTGAGATGCTGTAACTATTCTACTATTTGTATCTGACCAACTGTACATCTTCAGATGGTTTTGTTGTTAAATTCTCTTCAGCTTCTTGACAATAGAGCTCAACATAATCAGACATGTACAGTGAGGTTATGACCGGAAATACAAGAGTGCAGGAGTCTTGTTGCAAGTCTGTCCATCAGTAGGGCGAGCAAAAAAAAGTCATTCATTTTAAGAGCAGAGGGATCAACTTTGAGTTTTGAGAACAGTCTTTGTCAGGATGAAGACAGGTATTCTTTGAATGACATAAGAAACATTTAAAAGGAAAAATAGAAAATTTGATTCTTTGAACAAACGACTGTTTTCACAGAGGAGAGAAGGTTAAAAAGTATCATAACAAAGTCAACTCAGGATTCATGCTCGAGTGCGCAACATCTCTCTTTCCATTCTGGAAAGATCACAACAGCACAGATGTCAGTAAATCTGTAGCCACCAATACGACCATAGAACTCATGATAAGCAGTGTGATCTTGTTTTTTTTAGCTTGTGCAGACTGTGTTATGTCTTGGTGTGTGTGTGTGTGTGGGTGTGTGAGTATTGCCAAATGCTAAATTTAAAAACCCTATGATGAAATACAGAGAGATTTATCTGGTAGCGATGAGTTCTCACAATTCCAGCATTATTCAGATGGATGTGATGATCCCCTGGTACCGTCACCACACGGGGCTGAGAGACATAGAGAGATGACTTAGCGAGTGAAAACATGCAGAAGTTATAATTCTTGTTGATCTCTGTGGTGAATATGTGTTTTTTCCCCTCCATCTAATCTGTTACTTTTGATTCTCCCTCTCAGAGAGTTGCGCTCTCTCTTTGTATAGACTTCAACTGCGAGGCA
Organism: Aulostomus chinensis; assembly: GCF_037954235.1. Classification (NCBI taxonomy): domain Eukaryota; kingdom Metazoa; phylum Chordata; class Actinopteri; order Syngnathiformes; family Aulostomidae; genus Aulostomus; species Aulostomus chinensis. The sequence goes on along the minus strand of NC_141327.1, from coordinate 17,060,981 downwards.
CTGAGGAATGTAAATGTTCTCACAGCGGCAGCTCGTGATGTGTGACACTAAACAAACAAATCTCAAACATCTACCTCCATCCATCCCAGTCACTGAAAACAAAGCATTCAAACACAAAAACGACCTATGAACAGGGGGACTTTGAGCATGACAGAAAAAAAGAAACCCATGAGACACAACTTATTGAGGTTTTCTTTGTTTTAAGACGTGTGTGCAGCCATGTGACAGATGTTCAATGATCACCTTAACAAACTAACATTCCTGTCATGAAGCCTCAGAGAACTGCGGAGGCTTGTTTCTGTTGGTTCTACCAAAACCTTCATCAGTTCAAGAAAACAATTTAGGGCGGCACAGTGGTGCAGTGGTCCGCACTGTCGCCTCATGGGTTCTCTCTGGTACTCCAGCTTCCTCCCACAGTCCGAAGACATCAAGAGGGGACGAGGCTGATTGATACTCTAAATTGACTGTAGGTGTGACTGTGAGTGTGAATGGTTGTCTGTCTCTTTGTGTTGGCCCTGTGATGGACTGGTGACCTGTCCAGGGTGAACCCCACCTCTCACCTGAAGGCTGCTGGGATAGGCTCCAGCCCTCCTGACCCTTAACAGGATAAGAGGTAGAAAATGGATGGATGGAAAACAATTTAAAAAAGAGTTTTGAACATTTCATTACCATGTGGTTTGATGATGTCATAGGAATCACATTTTAACGCATTATAATGCAAACATCAGCTTTAGAGGAGTCTTACAGAACGCCTAGAACAGAAGCTTGTGTCCTTGGCTGCGTCTTCAGACTCTGCTCCAAACTGATGTGCACAATGTTTTTCAGAAACATGCACAAAAGTCTCAGAGCTGAATGTCATTTTTAAAGGAGACGAGGAGGTGAACGCTGTGGAAACGGTGGGGAGATTTAAAGTGACTTACAAAATTAAGTCGCAAGTCTTTTGAGAACACAAATCCTGCCAGGGAGAAACCCCGTCAGCTGCCAGCAGACAAAACAAAGCAAGTGACATTTTTTTTCTCCCTGCGAGAAGGAGAAAGAAACACACCTCCACACACTCCTTCAACTTAAGTTAGACCTCGCTCTCAAAGGATTCGCACAGTCTTCAGTCAAGGTGGTGCTGGGTGCCAACAACCTAAAAACAACAAGAAGATTTATTAATTCCTGTATTACTCTCAACACACTTGGATTGAGCTGCAAACATCTGACTTAAAAGCACGTTGATTTGATTTGACCTGACATAAGCTGGAGTGGCATAACACCTCTCAGCTGCCCTCTCACCAGTGTTGACTCTTTTCTTCCGTCTTTCCTTCACGCTGAAGCGTCTCATTAATCTCTTGCCTCATCACTTCGGAGTGTTCGCGCCGCAAGAAAAGAGACAGAAAAGACGAGGTGAGAAAATTACAGACAGAAGTGGAGCACCGAGACAATATTACTGCTGCAATCATCTTCCTCCTCATCATATTGCTTCTTTTCGAACTCGTCGTAACGCGTAGTGATTATTGTGTAAAGTACTGGATCCATAGGTGAGAATCCATGAGAGTCCAGCAGCACAACAGCATCCATCATCTCAGGGTGCAGAGCACTGAACTGTGAAAAACACACGGACCATGACACTTACTCAGGAAATTCTGCGGAAAGGTTGTATAATGTGTGAAAATATGGAGAAGTTGTATGTGATGAGTCTTAGTTACCATGGCAGCAATGTTACTGCCTGTGAAGGAATAAACGGTAAGCTATACCAAATAGTTTGTCTTACACCTGAAACCTAAAGGATGCCACTATCCTTTTTAAGAATGCAATCTTTCAATCATCATTTAGTTGATAAAATATTCGATAAAAAAACGTTGCGGAGAAACTCAAAGGAGACTTCCATAAACTGCTTTATTTAATGTAAAAAAAAACAAAAAACACCAACAACAAAGAAAAGCAACCAACCCTACAAATGTAGGACCAGAATTAAATGAAATCTCAGTGAAAAATTCCATAATCTGATGTGATTGATGGCTAATTATTAGGGGGAAAACAATTAATGATCATTGATAGCAATGATCTTGACCCTGCCACGCAAGTTCTACTGATGTCATCAACAAATACTCCATTAAAAATACTGTTGAACGAGCCCTTTTCAGATTTTGTCATCTATAATGCAACTAAAATAAATAATCAAATGGCTAAAATGCGAGTGAAACTAATATGCATTTTACCCAAAAGACGGAGACTAAAACTACATCAAAATCAGCTGGACAAAATATCTAAAAAAAAAGGGCCCATTAACACTCTCCACAACTAAAACAGCGTCAATTTTAATCTACCAAAATGAGACTAAAAAAAATGTAAAACTCGCGCTTTAAATAGGCTAAAACTTGACTGAGGAAAACCAGGATGAGCATGACTAAATAACAACATCTGAGTAAAACTAACAAGGCCTTTAAACACTGGACTGAGACTAAATCTAAAAAAGCCCAAAAATACCTTCCAGCCAACCAACCAGCATCACAGCAAATTTCTGGGGTAGAACTGAAACGTTGTTCTTTATGTATTTTGTTGTATGTCACGCACCCAGACTGTGGACTATGTCTTGTCAGCTGGAGACCCTTGGGAGTTCACTTACAGGAAACATTAACAATTTAACTGCCATGCTGACCTGCGCGAAGCTTCTCTGACTCACACACCATCAACGACTCTGTGCACATCCGCCATGTGTGAGGGGAAGGAGCAGAAGACACCAGGAGGACAATGTGATGAGAACCCGTGACCCGGCATGTCCACCGCCACATACTTGCACTCAGAGAGAGGGAGAGACTGACAGAACGTTGCAAGATGTAGTTACCGGTATATACCAAACTTTCACTGAAAGTCTCACTTGGTTTAGTTTTTGGTAGAAGTGGAATGAAGCTTTTGAACGTACCACGGTTGACAGCCCCACCGTATCAGACAAAGCACAGGATGACCATGATTAGGACCCAAGACTTACCTCTGATCTGCCCCCAGGGGACGGGAACAGAGAGCTCTGAAACTGGACACAGCGAACCATCAGTCTGTAGGATTTCTTAAGATGCCTGGAAGTGACAAAAAAAGAGTGATCATACCTTTTGGTTCCATTGAAGATGACATTTCAGTGTCTGATCATCCTATATTTACCTTTATAAATCTGAGAAGTAAAGTACCCAGTAGCCATAATTATTATGTGACAAATCTTGCAATATAATTTTCAGGCAAGTGTGACCTTTGGAACCTACAATCAAGATGTCGCTACCTTTAAATATCTGAGACGTTCTTGAGGATTGGCAGCGGTTACAGCCAATAATAATACCTGCTAGAGGCATGATTATACCCTTGAACAAGTTCATAACATAACATTCTTATTCATGTTCCCTGAGGCCTGTGAGCCAAAGTGCAAGAGTGAATCTGGTACCAGCTGGTTTCTCCATGTTCTGCGCTGCTGATATGTGTTGCGTCAGCAAACCCGTATTCACAGCTTTTAAGCCTTTTATTTCTATTTCAAAGTGGGTAAATGAGGGCGAGGAGTTTAAATCATTCTGTCAAAGCTGATAAAATAAACTGCTGAGTGTTGACGGAGGGAATTATTGTAATGGAGCTATTATTATTCCAGCATAGGTCATGAATGGCCCTGTGAAATTACCAGTTTTGAGGCAAAACAGCTCAAAGTATCTGCTGACGAAAAACTTTTGACAGATGTGCAGTGGTAAATTGACAGTGTGGATGCATCTTCCGGCAGCACAGTGGCACAGTGGTCAGCACTGTCACCTCACAGCAAGAAGGTTCCCGGTTCGAGCCCCGGCTGGAGCACTGGATCTTTCTGTGTGGAGTCTCCATGTTCTCCCTGTTCCTGTGTGGGTTCTCTCTGGTACTCCAGCTTCCTCCCACAGTCCAAAGACATCAAGAGAGGACGAGGCTGATTGATACTCTAAACTGACTGTAGGTGTGACTGTGAGTGTGAATGGTTGTCTGTCTCTATGTGTTGGTCCTGTGATGGACTGGTGACCTGTCCAGGGTGAACCCCACCTCTCGTCTGAAGGCTGCTGGGATAGGCTCCGGACCCCCATGACCCTTAACAGGGTAAGCAGTAGAAATGTATGGATGCATCTTCTGATAAGAGGCGTTTCATCCACATCATAAACCACCCGTGAACACACAGCAGCAGAGACAGTTGACACAGACACCCCAGTGGTTCCTACATGAAGGATGCAGCCACATGTTCTGGCAGCTTGTTTACAAGAAAGACTGTAAGCATCATGACCCCCCATCCCCTGCTTCATTAGGTGTCACACTCCAGTGCAGCAGGTTCAGGAATTGGGTGTCAGTGTGCGTGCAGCCAGCATGCCTCTAACCAAGTCATTGTGAGTGGTCACAACCTCTTCCTACTCCAATGCCTCAATTGCAAGCTTAAAATCAGCTTTGCTCTGCTTCGTGTTCGTAGAGACGCCAAGTTCTTCATTTATGGTTAGAAAAAGAAACCCCAAAAATACAAATTCATTTAAGGCGCCAGCGTCAAATCAATACCACGTTCCACAGCTGTGGGCGCCTAAGTTTTTACTTCCAGTTGCTGTTACAAATGCACAACTACAACTCCCATGAGGCTCTGGTGGCATTCATACTTGGCAGCAGATATTATATCCGTATTTAGACAATAACAGAAGAATAAGATAGAAATATTAAAAAAGTCTAATGGCACAAGTCCCCCCACCGTTTGTGGCCCTTTTAGTTTGAATGTTGCATCACTGAAAACGCACAATGAACTACATATGGTGTTAAAACTCTCGAGAGCCATTTCCTAATTCAGGGGCCCCACAATACAAAACTGCACAACAAGGTTGTACCATTTTGGTCTCCTTCAAGCAGCGGTGGAGGATTGAGGCCTTGTTTCCTGAATTTGGAATCAAACTGGAGGATCACACACAGCTGGGCTCACATTCACTGGGGGGCGTGAATGATTTGGGGGTGCAGATGAATGCAATTCTTTCCAAAAAGAGACCTACATTTAAAAAGTTAAGTATGGAGTCGCAACTAATATAAATACTTCAAATGAAATGTGAAGGAGCTCTTTGATTAAAATAATGTGATGCTTGGAAAAGGCTGGTGATGCTCCGTCGACTCACTTTCACCCTTCATGTAGTGAACATTCTGGTCTTGAACCAGGTTCCAACCAAGAAGCCCAATCACTGCAACACTCGGGACATCATCAGGGAATCGAACCAGCAACACAAAAGACCGCTGCACAACCTGATCACCCCAACCAGTTTCGTGTGGCTTAAAAGTCTAAAAGAACTTGAGTGGAGACGACTGTCAATATTCTTTCATAAATTCACTTTATGGACTTTAAAACTTCTTGGAACGATAAATACATCTTTTAGTGTAATTAACAGGGTTAATCATCTTGGCACTGCAACCTTTGTTTTTACAATCTTTCCAATCTACATACGTTTTGGGTAAGCGCTTTCCCTTTTACTCGCTATAAAATCTTGATCAAACAATTTTAAATATTTCATAGCAAAAAAATAGCGCATAAAGCCTTGCAATAAACATCAGTCTTCAGGAGTGATTTAAAAGAAGATGCAGCACATCAGCATTCCTCAGGCAGGTCGTTCTTCGTCCCAGGTTTTGTAAAAACAAAACCTCGGTCCCCTTTGATCAAGAGAAACTTTCCTTTTTACTTTTATGGAAATTGGCATTGAAATGAAGGCACCATTAGTGACTAAACTTACTTTGAAACTAAGTACGAGTCCCATTTTCCTCAACTCATAAATCTTAACATCTTCATTCCCAGAAATTTCAAATTAAGAGGAAAAACATTTCCTCGAGGTTTGACAGCACCGACTTAAAAAATGTCCTCTCCCAAACCTTAAAAAGATGCGCTACCATTTAAATGCTGTTCAGCTGTAGCTTTGTCCCTTGCGTTGCTGATCTATCATGCAAATGCTCAATAAACGAGCCTGAGACCTCGTTGAGGAAGTGAACTCAGTCTGGTTGTGGATGCAGGTGTTGAGCATGCCAACTGTGTGTGTGTGTGTGTGTGTGTGCGCACGTCATAGCGTTGCTGAATTTGGTAAATCATTTTCCAGGCTTCAGTAGAAGACTAAAGACAAACCTACTTATTTCTATCTTATTTTTCTGTCTCAAATCACCGAAGAGGTCCAACTGCAGCTGGGTGGGCAGCATGGCTCCATGTGCTCACGGATACTCAAGGCAACAATAACACACATTGTTATGGATTTTTAAAAAAAGTATCAATTTGTTTGTACAAAAGAGTGTGCCACGGGTAACATGGCAACTAGAGGATGACAACGTAGCATTTTGATGGAGGCTAAAGCACCAGGACACACTTAACAACCATTAATAACATTTAAAACTTGAAATCAGCAATGTGATACAGTAGGAAAGAAAGGATGGATTTTCCCTACAACTTCGGGCTCATCTCAGCTACTTGTTGTGCTGCATGTAACAAGGCTTTGTTCTGCAGAAAGTCAAACACAACTGGAGCAACGACTTGAGGATTATTCAGATGGATGTGATGATCTCCTGGTACTGTCACCACCGTGTGCTGGAAGAACGAGAGAGAGAGAGAGAGAGCGAGCGAGAGAGAGCGAGAGACAAGATGAAGTCAAACATCAAACAACACTTTTTTCCTCCCCGTCAACAAATAACTAGCATCATGAGGGATGTTTAGCTGCCTCTCACATTCCAGTATGTAGGTCAATGATGAGATTCACAACTCTGCTGCCTTGAAGTCATGACGCTTGTACTACACAGCTACTTTCACATCTCTGCGGCTGTGTCTGTCTGTCTGTCTGTCTCTCTCTCTGTCCATCTACCGGGCACGATTACACACAGGCATAACATCTAAAAATAAACCAGAAGATGCAGCACACCTACTATAATAAATAACACACTCACATTTCTGTCTCTATAGGCCTGGAGAACCGCTGAAGTAAATTTCTTTTGATCCGATTCAGCGACCATTTTCCCAAAGCCGGCTTCTGCTCTGGAAAGACAAAGATTCCGTTTTATAGTTTGAGTGTGACAATGTCACATATAAATTGGGTTTAGTGGTGGAATTCTTACTGAACAACTAGAACGGAGGCTTGTATATTCGACAGCATCTCCAGACTTTGCTCCAAACTGATGCGTACAATGTTTTTCTGAAAGCATAAAAGAAAAAGATACTGTCCATGCGTTTTATGGGCTGAATATGACACCTGTGGGAGAAATAACAGGGCTAAAGTAATGAGCCGGAGCAGTTCAGCGGGAACCTACCAGATTAATGCGAACGTCTCGGGAGAACACGACTCCTATAAGAGAGGAACACGTTCAATACGAAATAGTTCGACAATTCGGTTTTAACGCGTAGAGCACACACCTCCTTCAACTTGAAGGAGACCTCGCTCTAAAAGGATGCGCGCAGACTCTTCAGACAAACTCGGGTTTGCGGCTAACAACCTGAAAGAAAATACATCCAAGCAAACGTTTTTGAATTAAACATAGAGTGAGAGCTGGTCTATTGAAGGGGAAGGTTTGATACCTCTCTACTGCTTTCTCGTAAGTATACACCCTCGCCGTCTTCTCCTCTGATTTTTTTTCAAACTCAAGCATCCCATCCATCCCCTGCCTAATCACTCTGGGTAATTCTTTCTGTGAGGAAAATGAAAGACATTTCATGATGAGCAAGGCAATTTAGAAACGACTGACAAGAAACATCAGGCTCAGCCAAACTGTGTCAAAATCCATTACATTTCTGTCTGAAAGCATCTATTTAAAGTGAAACCTCTTAAAATGGGGAACAACTTCTTTATTTTCCAAGAAGGTAGAATTCATTAGACCCCTTGGAAACTGTGCAGCATTTTCAGGCTGAGACAAGAACACCAGGGCTCTCTCATAGGAGGCTGCCTGCAGTTCTGCAACACATCTCAGCTACAGAAAGGTAACTGCTCCTTGACGTCACAGTGCGAACACGCAAGAGAACTGCAGCCTCCCCTACAGACAGAAACAACAAAGTCGATCAAAAACGCTGCCTGCAGTGCAGAATTTTGGAGTGAAAAATTGGTGTTTCACTGTGAAATTATTTGGGCAGGATGTTGAAGTCTACAGATATATTTGCTCAACTCTAATCACTCTCTCATCAGCAGCGAACTAAAACATTTAGTCAGCAGCATCTCATTAGTAGACAGTGCTGACCGTCACTTTCTCCACTGACAATGAAAAACAGCAACTGCAGCAGCTCATATCAGCTTATGTTAATTCTGGGACTAATTTGATGACAGGCAAACATTAAAAGTGGTTGTTTGTAAGTTGAGACGCTTCCCCCCCCCCGTTGCCCAGTCAGGAGTGCTTCAGTCGTTCCAAAAGAGAGACTTTTCCCCTCCACTCTCACAAAACAATAATGTCCACTTTAACTCTCAGTAACATCAGATCAATCACAGTCTCTCATTTGCAAATTCAGCACTTGGGATTAAACAACGTGAAAATTGGCGTTCCAGCGTGCCAGGTGCTTATCAGTTGGTGCAGTGTGACATTAAAGGACTCCGATCTGAGCCACAAATTCTGCAGTTCACCTCGCTGAAATTATCCGGTTGTACAGCGGTCGGTCGTGGCAAAAGTATTCAACCGCTTTTGCGCTGGTTCAACTTTAATGTGACATCAAGTTTTACCTTTGTTGAAAGAGAGAAGGAATTTTGAGGGAAGTGAACTAAACTGGAGGCCGTGTGAGGTACTGGGTGTTTAAAATGACCTTATCTGTAGGTAAGAATCCATAGGAGTCAAGCAGTACGACAGCGTCCACCATCTCGGGGTACAAGGCGCTGAACTGGGGAGGAAAAAAAAAAACCACAACACGGACATGACAACACAAGAACGATCGTATGGAAACAGTTAGAGAGCTGAAACGGCCTGTTACAACTCACCATTCCAGCGATGTTACCGCCTGAAAAAAAGACAGAATCTAGATTTGTAACTTTGACAGAAACATTTAAGGTGACGTGACGGTGCTGCACTCACCCATGCTGTGTCCGATCATGGAGAATCTGCTCCACTGGAGAGCTGTGGGGGTTCATTTCACAGATCATCAGGCAGGTTCAGCATCTCATCACACAACACATCTGAGATTGTTTTTAAGACTGGATATACAACATCAGTTTAGGTGAGCAGATGGTACGGCTGAAATCTGGTTTAATGGTTTCTCTTCAACCAGTCAGGTGAGATGCGGATATTTACTGAATAACAGTAAACACGCCCCCCCCCCCCCCCCAACAAACAGGATATCAGTGTACTAGATCCAAGGTCAAGCATTAGCTTCAATGTTACTCTCTCAAACGCTCTAAAAACACTCATATCATCTACACAGCTATTGAGTTGATATAAAACTGAATTTTCATCCAGTCCACACACTCCTTAACTCACAGACAGACAGACAGACAGACAGACAGACAGACAGACACACACACACACACCATCTACGACTCTGCGAATATCTGCCACATATGCAAGAAAGTAGTAGAAGCTTCCAGGAGGACGATGCGATGACAGACCGTGACCCGCCAGGTCCACCGCCACATACCTGCACTCTGGGAAGGAGGAGAGAAAACAGGGTTCAGTGTGAAGAGCTGACCGTGTTTTCTACGGCTGAAGATTAGGAGATGAATTAGGGTTACATAATTTTGAGGGGGAAAAAATCTAATTGCAATTATAATTAAATTATTTTGTAATCAATTCAATTTTTAAATGATTATTGTTTCCATTGAAAAAAATAAGAAAAAAAAACACAATAATTAACAGTACCAGCCCTGAAAAAACAATGTTGGCTGATTCTTAGCTTGGAACTGCTAAACAGTTACTTGTGGTTTATGTTTTATGTGTTGAAGGAAGGAGGATTGCTGTGAAACTTTAAAGAATAATACGTGAAGAGTGAAAAACCTGCAAACTGAATGAGGCTGAAAATACTTACCTTTAGGTAGAAGTGGAATGAGGCTGTTGAACGTACCACAGTTGTCAGCCCAACCATGCAGGCAAAGTACAGGATGACCATGATCAGGACCCCAGACTTGACCTCTGATCTGCCCCCAGGGGACGGGAACAGAGAGCTCTGAAACTGGACACACATGCGTCTGGTTTAGCGAAAAGGAACCATTCTGCTAACTTAAAAAAACCCCAAACATATTAATTCAATGAAAAATAGCGGTATCCTTAACATTTCCTCGGTTATTTAACTCATTAATTTGGCAGTGACTAGAACATTTCACCGAAACACAGAACACACAGAAAATTGCTGACAGTAAATTTTAATATACGTACATGAATATAGTTTGATATTATTCTTAAGTTGTATGAATGCTCTCAGATATTTGGTTGATTCCTTGCCGGTTTAACAGTCTTCGTTGTACACGTCAGATGTCTGACCTTATAGCGGTCTATTTAAAGCGGTTGCAGTGGGGTTTTTTTTCTACCAACAGACGAATGGAACATTTACCTGCTTGTTTCATTGTAGTGGAAGTCAAGTGTCTGACGCTTCTTAACACCTGTATCATCTTACTGAATACAAACTAGGAAGAGACCGGTGTGTTTTCTGACTGTCACAACCACAGTAAATTTCCGGGTTTTCAAACCACGTGATATAAAACTGACGCTACTATTGGATAATTGAAGATGCGCTGCAACACCCTGAACCAATCATCGTTCAGGAGAGGAGGGCTTTACCTTTCACCCAATCTGATATCGGTGTCAGCCATTAAAGTTGACTTTAGTCATCAATTATGTCAAAATGTTGAAAACTAAGGGAGAGGACTGAGAGATATGATAAGTGACGTCATAACAATGTAAACAAGGGATATTTAGAAAAAGACCATGGAGGGACATTCATATCAAGCAGGAAGATTCTCTGAAATATTTCGGTTGTTCATTTTCTAACTCATGCTGACTTTTTATAATGTTTTTGAAAAAAATGGATAAGGTTTTGCTTTTGGATTCCGTGTTTATTGTGGTATAAAATTTTGATTCAATGAATTCATGAAAAATGTAAAAAAAAAAAACCATCTGAATAACAGAGAACCTGCAGACTCACTCTGATCAATGATTTCCTTTTTTGTGTTGCTAATGGACAAAATTATTTATCTGTGTGGGGGTTGTTTTTTTTTTTTTTTACAGTTTAAAGTCACACAGAGAACATGCATTAGGCAAATTTAAAAAAAATTAACTCCACATTACTCCTTCTTTCGGCTTTATAATTGTCATTCTAATATCAGGTTGTTACAGCAACAAGACATTTTATTCATTAAATCTCTAAAGAAAAACATTGTGGCGGTCAAGAGGACAGGTTTTATTAGGTGTGCCTGTACTGAACTGCTTAATGTCTCATAGCAAATCAGAAAAAGTCAGGTAATCATACAATTAATACAGAACTCTGACAATGTTTAAGAGATACAAATATATGTGTTTGTAAAGCATTTGTTTCCTTTTTTCAAGTGTGTAAGACCAATACAACTACAAAACATACTACACAGGTAAAAAACAAAACAAAAAAAAAACAACAGAAATAAAGAAATAATAATGTAGAAAGAGCTTCAGGTTATCACTTATTTTTCAAAAAATATTTTTGAATATTACTGATATTTAGAATAATTTTATCCAGACATCTCTTGGATGGAATTCAATACACTCTTGAGCATCACTATATTATTTTAGAATTGATATCTGAAAGCACTAGTTTTGCGTCAAGGCTCTGTCCCAATTTACTAATTTCCTGTAAATATAAATATATTTAAATGATTTGAATGGAATAGAAATATTTCATGAGGCGGTAGCAAGCAGCAAGAGCACAATGAGCAGCAGCAGCAGCAGCAGCAGCAGCAGCAGTAGCCAGCGCAGACATGATCACGGCAGCAGGGCGGTTTAAACGCCAGGGCCAATCAGATGGAGAGTGCATGTGATTGATCACATGATCAGGATGTGGCACTGCTCTGAGTTGTCTGCCTGAACCAGCTCCGCAGGGTTCACACACATCTTTTAATACAGCAGCACCAACACCAACACACATGCACGCACACGCACACGCACACACACACACACACACACACACACACACACACACACACACACACACACACACACACAGAGGAGCATCTGACTTGGTTTGCACATCTTTCCGGCAAAAATGATCCTCTTTGCTGAAATGAGATTAAGCTCAGCATCTGTAAGATGAAACAGAAAATAAAAAGATGCCTCAAGTGACGCTTAATCGTGGCAGAGCTGATATCTGTGTGGATCCCAAAGTTTCCAGATTAGGGTTGGAGGTGTCTAGAACATTTTAAGAGATGCATGAGAGAGGTGGATGGAGGGGGGAGGGCTGAAAAAATGACTGGACAGAGAGAGAGAGAGAGAGAGAGAGAGAGAGAGAGTATAAAAGGTCAGCAATAGGGGGAGTGGGGTGGGGGGAGTCAGATCAAGAAAATTTGGTGTAATCACACAGGATACTTTACAAGGTTGCAGGTTGGTAATACCTTTGTAATAGTTTCATCATTTTTCAAACACTTGTTTGTTAATTTGAGATTAAAAACATATCTGAATGATTAATGCTGCATCTCCTAAATTAGTATCATCCAGAGTACTTAAGGTCAAATTTAAGCTGCAAAAAAAACAGATGTTTTCCTACATCAAGTAAAGAAAGCACGTTTGAGGTGCCAAGGTCTGTGAAATGAGACCTTTATTGCTAGTAGACAGAAAGAAAATAATAGGGTAAATAATGGTCCTTGGGGGGGAATAGGAGCTATTCTTAAAAGCATATTTGAGTTTTTACTGTGCTAAAGATGTCTGAGAGACCTCTTTTGACCTGACATACATAAAAGAGTACTACATGAGGGTGAGAGAGTCAGTTAGGGCATCTGAGGTGAAGTATTCATAGAAATAAATGAAGTAGCTTCTGGCTGCAGGCCATAATGTCAGACATGAGAAACGCACTGCTGGAACAAAATGACAAACACTCATTATTTGTTTGTTTTTCTCAGATTTGTCTTTTTTTGTTGTCAAGGCCGGTGCTCTCTCAAATCATGTCAGACTTTGATACGGTTCTGAAGTTCTGGGGTCCAGTGGAGGCCGACTACAACACCATGGGAGGTCTGGTTCTGACTCGGTTAGTGACTCTGACAGGATGTGTTCCCTCTTTTACAAAGAAGCAATTTCTTTTCCTTTAAATATCTTTTGATTTGCAATACACCAAACAACTACATTTGTCAGTTTTAGACTGGAAGATATTGAGGAAAAAATTATAATGATAAAATGATTTTTTTTTTTACAAAAGGGTCAACAAAGTGAATAAAACCAGATATGGCCGTTATCCTGCGATCTTGTGCTATTTCAGATTCTCTGGCCGTTATAAAGAGCCAACAATCTTCTCATCAAACTTTACACAAATATTGTATATTGTAATATCTGCATACATTTTGTGGCCTGAAACTAATTGTCATCTCGGAATGTAATTCAAATTATTTTGATGATATTTTGTGAGAGTTTTACATCTTGATCTTGTCTCAAAGTTGTCTCCTCAGGGACAGCAATGACACGTAGGAGGGGAAACACTGACGTGACCTCTGTGACCTCTGCAGTAGCTGCAGCCCTGGCGGTCCATTATCTCTGATCTGCCTTCTCTTTGTTCTCCACAGTTTATTCACTGAGAACCCTGACACCCAAAAGCTGTTCCCAAAGTTTGCTGACATCGCCAAGGCAGACATCGCTGGTAATGCAGCCATTTCATCCCACGGTGCCACAGTGCTGAAGAAACTGACGGAGCTGGTGAAGGCTAAAGGCGACCACGCCGCCATCCTCAAAACTCTGGCGAACAGCCACGCCAATAAACACAAGATCGCTATTGTTAACTTCAAGGTGTGGATGATGTACAGGAAGGAGGGTTTCAGAATCCATCTCCTCCAAAATTTGGGTTTGCAGTATATATGAGTGACTGACACTGTGTTATTTGCCCTGTTTGTTCAGCTGATTTCCGAGGTCATTGTGAAGGTCATGGAGGAGAAGGCAGGAATGGACGCCGCTGGGCAGCAGGCCCTGAGAAACGTGCTGGCTGTCGTGATAGCTGACATGGAGTCCAACTACAAGGAGCTGGGCTTCAGTGGCTGAACTCAGACAACAGACGGGAACGTTTCCCTCCTGCATTTGAAAATACTGAAATGCTTTTAACATTTAGATAGCGATTCAAGGATATGTCCTATATGAGCAAAAAGATGAACATAGTATGCTTCACACTTGGAGTTAATCAGAACTTCTAACTGCTAAATGACAAACATGGTTCTTACTTCTTGGCTAAAAGGATGGAAACCAGAGGTGATGCTTCGTTTGGAGGGAGGCTCAAACACACCGTAACCTTATCTCAGCACCGCTATGAAGTTACACAGGGAATAATGTCATACGCTTATAGAGCCTATAGAATGATTTAATGGATGTACTGTGCTCTCTGATGCTCTTTTGACAGCTGACTGTTTTCAATAAGAACATAGAGCGAATTCAATTTGACGGTAAACAGAAAATCCTAAGTAAAATACTTTGCGGGATAAAATTTGCTATTTATCTTCAAATGGCACAGAGTTTGAGCCCCTCGAAATATCTGATCCTTAAAGACAGTTGCAGGAAACTTCCAAACACTGTCCTTTGTCGTTGCGTCTTTGCCGATAAAGTTCTCTGATACTTGATTCATCGTGGATTTCTTTGCGTTTCCTAACTTACCAAAAACTCGGGGAACACATTCCTCCTCCTCCTGTGTCCTCTTCGCTAAAGAGCTTAGGAATCATTTCTGCTGATCCTAGTGCTTTAGAGAGGAGGGATGTCTAACGTGGGGGAGTCCGCGTAGGAATCGAGGCCACATGAGCACACTTACGGACAAACTCACTCCGGTTCAACACGTCACCCTCAGCAATGTCACCACGGAGCCTCGTGCACAGCTTTCCATTTGTAGTCAGCTGATGGAGCCTCGCAGCAGCCGTTTCTGAGAAGCTATTAAGAAAGTGTTTGTGCGTACCATTAAAAACTTTGGCACAACTGCATCAGTCATCATCATTCATTTGTTGAGTTGGTTTTTGTGTTCTGTTATTTATGACTTCAGGTCATGGTTTCATCAAAAAATAACAAGCCATTTAATTTAAGATCATGTTATCACGAAAAACATTCTACATTGTCCTTGGTAGTGAGTGGATGATTTATATGGGTGTTATTTTGTATCTTTATTATGCAATCAGACAAACTAATTATAATCATAACATCTTCCTCCAGCGCAATCAGAAAATTGATTCATGAGCAAAACTTTCCACTCTGCAGTCTTTTTTTTTGTAATTGCAAACAAAATGTGTGATTATCTCCAAGTTTGGATAGCAGATTATAAAGATTTGTTTTCAAATTAAAAGCATTTTTTTTGCTATTCAAAAAGCTTTATATACATATATATACATACACACACACACACATACATACATACATACACTCCTAGAGGTGTATATATGAACTCTTGTACTTATACTGCTCCCATTCTTGTTGACATGAGATCTCACAACTTTCCACATGGCCTCAAGGATGAACTGGAAAGATTCAGTTGTTCAAAGGTCAAGGTCAGGGTGACATGCACCCACCTAAGGTAGATTCTCTCAGCGGCCGCTCCAGGGCTCTGTACTCTGGCATGTCACAAGAAAAATGGGAAAATCAGATCAACATACAGAATAAAAAAAAGATACATTTCATTAAAATCAAATCTCAGGACAGATGAAAAATCTGATTTGGGGTTTTTGTTTCAATGATCCAGTAATTGTGATCCACAACAAGAGGGAGACAGTCACACTGATATTACATGAATTATGTGTATTTATTTATTTGTCTATTTTTAAAAATGACCAGTTATTTTAGTTGTGAACACAGAAGGAGTGATGCCCGACTCACTAAAGCTTGATAAGGTAACAGGAGAGTAGAAGCTACGGCTGATGTCGATGCTGCAGCGGCACCCGACCTTTGACACGAGTCTAATCTTGGAGGTCAAACATTTGGAAGGGAGAATAGCTGCAAAATTCGCTACGGATGTTGAGTCGACTCGACGGTGATGTCATCGTCGTGAGCCGGTGCAGCTGCTGATCCCAGTGAGACAGAACCAGCACCGTCTGTGGCCTGACTGGTGGCGTGTTTCAGTGTTTGAAGAGCACAGATATTGACGCTATCAGTGACATTCCACAGTCCTACTGACTCCGGCTCGTCCTTCCACTTTCTGGCTGGATGCAGCAACAATGTTTAGTCAACATGGATGGACAGCTGCCATGATGATAACCTAACTATTTATAATGTGTGCGCAGTAGAGCGTGCATGCAGACGTGACAGCAGGCACAGTCCCTCCGGTCGCACTCTGGAGAACCCACCAGCGCCTCCAGTCTCATCACCTGAATGAACAGAGCTCAAATACAAGCGAGCAACTGTCAATAGCCTGATGCTGCCCGAATCCATTAGAGAGTTCCTAAAAGCCATAGCTGATGTTTAGTATAATTAGCATCAGTGTGTGTGTGTGTGTGTGTGTGTGTGTGTGTGTTGCTTCCCAAACTTCACAGCCCTCAATCCTTGAAATAAAGCTGCCAGACACTCCTGATCCTAACCTGGAGGCGGGTGAAACACACATACAAATACATTTGCATGTGCGGAACCACAGGGCCTAAGTTGTATTTTAAATTGGCTACATTAGAACTCACTCTGGTGGAGGAGCAGTTAGAGGGCATGGCACAAACGCAGCTGACCCTGGTTTGAATCCCGGCTAGAGGTCCTTTGCCTAATGTCACACCCCTCTCTCCTTCTCTAGTTTCCACCGTCAAATAAAGGTATCTATGCTAAAGAAAAAAAAAGAAATAGCGACTAATTATGATTCAAACAAACGACTAATTATGATTCAAACAAACGATTTCTAATTATTTTCAAACAAATGAGAAACGGAGTAACGGGGCTTGCGATGAGTGCAATACATTCGTTCAGTCTGGCGGGGGGGGGGGGGGGCACATTTCGTAAGTAAAAATAATCTTGTTCAATAATACAAATCAAGAGTGTCCATCCAAAATTAAAATATTTTGCTTCACACAGCAATATTACCACACGGGTTTCGTCAGCATCACCGTGAATTAAAAAAAAAAGAATCCTATTTTATTAACAACAACCCTGATCAACACCTGTGTGGCCCCGAGCGTCCTGGTCCTATTTAGTTACTACTGCTGAGCCAAATAAAAGGATCTTAATTGGCGTGAACTTGCCAGTGCTCCCTGGAGGTTTTTGGAGACTTGCAGTTCCACCATTTTGATTACTTTTACAACAGAAATGATTTAAACCAATGTTGAAAGTAATGCGTGACTTTCTGTAGAACTCACTAACTGGAGGGAAGCCTTTAAGTGATACATTTCATGCGCATTCAAGCTATCGGTGGTGGAACGATAACAAACGACATGACATCAAAACACAATTAGAAATCTGAAGGACAAACATTTTACTGGCGAGAGTGACAGACTCGTCTTCAACTCCGAGTCTCTTCGTTATCCAGGCAAGGTTCAGTTACGATCTGATCGAGATCAGTGATATTTATTAGTTTGTGCTGAACGATACACACAAGACACACATATTATTGGCACTGATATGCAATAAATGCAAAACTCCGGCAGGTATCTGATGACATCACATTAAAGGATACTTTAATGGCTGAGCAGCACAAAAGCTTTTCCAGTTGTCATAGGCAATTATATCCCCTGTGTGGTTTTAAGTGGAGCTTTACCAGGAAATAGTACGACTACACAAATGATAACGGTGTCATTTGTTCCTCCCTAACAGTTCCAACAAACTTCGGAGGACTAAAACAGGAAGTCGATCAAGCAAACGCCAACACTGAGCTAACAGGCTGCTGTAACAATCCTCTGAGAAGGGAACGGGGAACTAAAACTACAGGGAACTTTGACTGATTATACACACAAAAATGTGATATTTAATGCAACTCTGAGCCGTTTCACTGATTTACTCTGTAAAAGTTACAGTTTAAAAGTCACTGCTTGGGCTAAAAACATCCATGTGGAGACAGAAGTGACAATGACAAAGATACCTACTGGTGCTGCTAAACGCATCCACCATGGCTGCGTCTGCTGCAGTAACCAGAGCCAGCAGGAATAACACCACCAGGTGTGAACCAGTCGTCTGCCAGAACTGCTGATGTTCTCGTTAGAGCCAACAATTCTGCTGCAAGCCAAGAAGAAAATCGACCGCAGCAGCTAAACTACATGATATTTACAGTAAAATAAACACTTTAAATAAGAGGATAAACATTATTAACAGTAAACATAATAACAAGGGCATCGTGGTCACAGGAACTAATCAAAACTGGGCTGGTCAAGGTCTGAGGGCATAGTGCATCGAGTCAAGTTGGACAGGTAGAGAGCGGTCGCCATGGGAACAAGACCGGCCGCCACTTTCAGGATGGTCAGCAGTCTCTCTGTCGCATTGGACACACCATCTGGTGTCTGGAGGGGAGAAAGATTAAAGAAATAAATGTTCTCCTGAGAATATTGTCAGTCAGCTCCAGTTACCTTAAACATGTCTAGCAGAGGTTCGGAACACTCCGTACAAAGCTGGGAGTAAAGTCACAGACTGAGCTTAGGCTTTTAGGAACACGTCGTTGGAAAGGAAAGGGCTGTGCTGGAATTTTTTTTTTTAATTACATAAAACAAAAGCCTCATTGTGAAACAGAATGGAGCAGAATCTTTTTTTTTTTTATCTCAATCACCATTTTTGGGGTCATTGTTAGAGGTCAAAGTTGCAACTGTAATTGCTCCGATGTGAAACTCCCTACTGGCTGAAAACACCTGTTTCTTACGGTAAACTAAACTAGTATTGTTATAAGTTATATTCTTACATTGTCCTGCCATTGTCTCACTTTAAATGCACAACCTCTGATTGACTCATTTTCTCTGGTCATAATTACTACGGTTGCCAGGGGAAATCCATCTTTCTAACTACGACAGTTTGGACCCTACGACCTCAAATCGATGCGTGTGATAACTAACTAATAGCGGCTGTCTAATGGACTCCTAATAACTGAATTTGACGGTGCTACGCATAAAAATGTCTGTTATTATTATATTTTTCTGTGACGTTTGACACGAACCTCATCTTCTGCAAAAAGCAGGGCACAGTGGAGCGATGCAGCCAGCTTTCTGACGGCATCCAGGCGCTCTGGAGGGGCTGAGGCATTTCGAGCTACAATACACAGAAACAGTAAAAGGGCAGCCGGTCAGAGAGACACAAGGAAGGCTAAGCTAGAGGACAAAAGCCGGAGCTACTGGTTACTCATTATTCCACAATGTGAGGGATTAGACACAGATGGAGAAAATGTTGACTGTTTCTGCTGTTTAATCCCTTCTGTTATTTACTGTCCACAAAAACAGGTTGATGTTAACTCATTACTTTACCATTAGTGACCATGAAGCAGACCTTCCCCAGGAAATATCCAGGGTCCAAATACTTCAGGGAAGCTTCTGCTGACTGAAAACTAGGGGGAAAAAAAAAAAATCACTTCAGGGTCATAACAGCCAGAGTCGATTTAAATTCAATGCCGTGCAGTTTCATGATGAAATCAAGCCTTTGAGATTCATTCAAAATCATCATCATTGTAAGGCACTGTGCTGCTGCAGAGATGAACAATTATAGGCTTCAGATAGAGAATGTGCTTGTTCTGTTCAGACCTCAGTACAAATCACATCTTTTCTGTTTTTCCTGTGAAAATGAAACGAATAATTTCCATTCTAACAACAATCACAATCTCTGTCAAGATCTTCTTTTTTTTCCCCTATGATTCTTTGATATAACTCGGAAATGGGATTTTCTACATCTAAAATACAAAAACTATAATTCTGATTTGAGGAATTGTCAGATCTTCAAATCCCAGATGAGATCAATTTTACAGTTGGACCTTTGGGCACCAAAATGTTTCATCCTCGAATCCCAGTGGAGGTTTGTGCAGAAATTCAAGGTGTTGCAAGGATATTTTTGTTAACAAGAATGGGTCCCTGCTGTGACCTTTCTGAGTACTTAGCTGGCTTGTTTGTGCCTGTATAGAAACCCAGTTGCTTTGGTTTATCTAGCATCCAGGAAGAGTAGAGAATAATGGAAGCTGCTGCAGTTAACTGTGCTTATATTCAGCTGCTCTAATTTTATCATGGGTCCCATTTGAAAAGGGAGTGTGTTTCCATTCAGAGCATCTATAATTAATACCATAATCTTAAGGTCAGAAAATATTCAGAAATGGGCTTTTTTTTAATCAACTGCACGAACACGTGAGTAATATGGCTTTGAACTGAATGATACTGAAAGAAAATACCTACAACACTTTGATTTCCATTACGTTACAACTCGGAACTCAGGCTGGTTAGAAAAGCACACACGCAAGAGATAGGACTATGAATAGGAAAGGATTTATTTATTTATTTTTTTTAATGTACCTGAGCTCTGAGGTAAGGTTGATGATGAAGACCACCAGGTCTATCCTTGGACGAGTCACCTCATGCTCCATGGGCAGAGGCAGACTCTTGGCAAGTCTCCTGATTGAAACATGTTGCCAAATTAAACATGGTGTAAAAGAGAAGAGAAGAGAAGAGAAGAGAAGAGAAGAGAAGAGAAGAGAAGAGAAGAGACTGGTTGCAAGATCTTTTAAGCAAAAAAAACAATGACGGATGCTCCTGATACTTAGTCAACTAATTCCTATAAAATGGGTGGACAACACCAGGGCTGTTGGATGGAAGTGTGTGAGCTGTATTTGGGTGTCACTCACACATTCACCGTGACATTGGACTCCTCCACCAGAGCATCAGCCAACCTCAGCTGAAACTGCTCCTCACTCTCCACCAGCTGCAAGAAACCCACACATTCTGTCAACATGAATCCTGATGATGACACCTCTCACATTATACTCAAAATATTTGCCAAGCTCAAATTAGTATTATCCACACTCCAGAACATGACTCTGATGTACAGCCCTGCCTCATTGGCTGAATTTTCGTTTCAGTTATATATCCCTCTAACTGCCAGCTGTTACTGTGGAGATTTCAACTTTTAGTAAAAAATCAGGACAATATACTTTAAAAAAATAAACCATATGGATCAGTTACACACAAATATGTGTATGTGCATTAATAACTTGACACTGAAGGTGGCCATCTACATCTGTTTACCGAAATACTGCATTGAATACAATTGACATGAAAATAAAACCTGTGTTCAGAGGTAATTCATGAGGATCAAAAGCTTGTACGTGGTTTAAATACATCAGTCTGACAGGTAACGCAACCGCTCATCAGCTAACTAGCATATAGTTACCAAACCACTGAGAAACATGCTACTGTTTACGTCATGCTTTTATTTTGACATTATGAGCTGCCGAAATAAGTACTTCAAACTTAATGGACACCCTATTTTATGGCTTGATTGTGATGCTGGATGTTAAAAAAAAAACCAACACATTCGTGAACTCGGCTCGCTTTATAACGTCCTTATTTAACTGCTGGCTCGTCTGTCGTGAGTTTTAGTTGTGAAATATTAACTCACCAAGATGCTGGCTGTGTTCAACCCCGGTAGTTTACTAAATGGCTTCAGTAACGACATGCTCGTGTAAACGCGAGGGTGAGCGCACTTCAAATCGTCTTTGTTTCATAAACTGAATGATAAATCCAGTGATATTCCTCCCGTCACTTCTTGTATACTGCGCGCTTTTCTACATGTACGTCTGACGTCATTACGTATTTCCTCTATTTCCAGTTATTTACTGCCACCCAGAGGCTGTCAGGTGCCGCGCAATTGATCTGCAACCGGTATTTTTTTTTAATCTAACATTTAAGAGTATCTCGTACGCAGTGGAAAACTCATTTGGTGCACTGAACATCCAGAGCTGGAATCACTGGAGCAAATACATGTTTATAGGATAATAAATTCATGTTTAGCACCAAGAAATTTCATTTGAACCTTTAAAATATACCTCTTACACAACTCCTTCACAAGGTCTCCAAGCTGAAACCTGTCTTTTGGTGTAATTTAAATAAATCTTCTAATTTGTTTTGATGGATTTAAGGAAATAAGTGTTAGCTTGTGTTACTTCCTACCTGTAACAGCCAGAGCAGCTGACGTGTAACCAGTTCAGTTGTCCTGAGCCAGGGTGGCCCAACAGGTTCCTATAAAATTGAGATGATCTGCTGTAACACACTGACAAAAATGCATCTGTATTCATCTTCACCCCAGCCCTGAGTGTTGTCATTTTGACATTTCATTGTTAAAGTCCCATTTAAACTAGAGACTAAGCACTTAGCTCATGTGTTAAAGCAGTAGAAGACTCCATACACGCATTAATGACATCTGAGAGAAATCTTTAGGACACGTTGCATTTCAATGGAAGCCGAAAAGTTTTATTCACTTTATGGTGGCACAGCAAAGTAGACCCTCCCCCAGTACATCCAGCAAGTGTCACAGCAAACAGGACACGAGAACTCAGGTGTCAGAATTTAAATTAGGGCTGTCACGATATCAAGACTCCAGTGGCTGGAAGAGTTAACTATATAATCCCAATATTTATAGAGATGCTGGAACAGATTTCTGTCTGATAGATTATTTTTAACATGTTTTGTATATTTCGGAAAGAGGAATCACACCTAAATGTAGTGAGTTGGAGACTCTGTAACCATAACTATATACAACATAAAACAATTTGATGACTTAATGGCTAAGAAACATATTTTTAATCTAATGTGTAGCATTTAATTTAGAAGTGATAAAGATACGGTCAATGCTGGCATATCGTGACACCCCTAATGTAATTGTACACATCATCTTCATGTATTTGCTGAGTGGTGATATTTAATGACTTCTTTAAGGTGAACAGCGACTTCAAATTAAAAGCTTATCGCTGCATCTTGAATTAAAGACAGGCTCCAGGATATTCTATATACATGTGTATATACATATCCCCAATGAGACCGTTATAGCTTGAAGGCAGCAAATAAAACACAAACATCAGAAGAGCCTTCAATCCATCACGTCTCATTTCAAACAATACTAGAAGGGTTTACGCCACATTATGAGTCCAACGCCAGTAAATAAATCCACAGCTACAGGAACAGAGAGGTTTCTAATGGAACAGGGAAGTGTCATAACATTTAAGGTTCAACTAATAAAAAAAAAAAAAATAACAGCACTTCATGTGAGTGAAACTGACTCAAGGTTGGGCTTTCATCTCCTCACTGTCAACATAACTATACATAGGTCGACAAAATGGCATAACAAAAATGAAGTGTACGGCTTGCACGCCACTCTTGCCTCAAGTCTTATAAAAATTGTTTTGCATGACAGCTTGACCACCACCATTGCTCCCTCATCCCCATGTTAAGTTTCCACCCACCTACCCTGCTAATGTACATGTCCCACTTTTAATATGAACTCACATACAAAGCTGACACACGCGCATTCACAACAACCCACTCACGTCTCCATGCTCCTTTTACTAAACAATATATCCACATCAAAGACTGGAGGCATCCCCTCCTGCTCATATCTGCAAGACTCGCTGTCCTTCTGTTCATATCTCCCCCGACTCTCGCTCCTCGGAGCTGGAATGTCGGTCCCGCTCGTACGACAGGGATCGCTCACGTTCCCTGCCCCTGGCTGTATCTGGGGAGGTGGACCTCTCCCTGTCTTCCCAGTTGCCGTACTCTGCCTTGTTGTGACAGCGTCCCTCTCCTGCCCCTTCCCTATTTCGCTCCTGGGACAGCGAGTGCTCTCTGTCACGGGTGTGAGACGATCTGTCTCTGGAGGACCTAAAAAAAAAACAATCAGACAGTTTTAGCAAGCATAGGACAGGCTGTTCTGGGGACTGTTGAGTTCTTTTTTTTTTTTTTTTAAACATTTCTCCTTGTCAACTCTCATGAGTAAAATCAGACAACCTCAAAAACAATCTTGTGATACATGCAAGAGGGCTGGTGCCCTGTTTAAGATTAACTAGAATAGCATGACACTGCAAACGCTTGTGATCTGTACGTGAGCAGAGACAAATGCTGGAATGTAAATTCAACAATAAATAATAAATAAATCAACTCAAACTTGAATGAATTTGAATCCAATGGGACACCAGTATTCTGACACTGTGGAATCGTGAGACAAGCCCATTGTCCCGACTCTACTCTTCTGGGGTTCTTGTCACAAGCCAAAGAAGCAAGAGTGCAACTGTTCAGCTTTTTGAGTAGAATAAATACAAGACCTTCATGATGATGATGCCTACAATTCCACAGTCAATCACATTGTAAAATTGCTTTTTTTTCTCCTTCCAATTTTTCATTTACTGGCCCCGCCAACAGAGGGGATGAATGAATACAGTCAGGTTCAAATGAACAAATACTTTAATTTATAAAGTCCTAATGTGACCACATTATGCTGAACTTTGTCATGTCAGATGAATTTTCCGAAACGGACTCATCCAAGTATTGAGACACTGCTGACAATAAAGTTGATCTTCTGATCACACTCAGTTCCAGTGTTCTGAGAGCAGGATAACCGCTGGAATCATGATTTATTTTACTTCATATGACTTTGTTGAATTCAAGTTGTAGACGAGATATTGCACCTCTTCCTTTTGCGTCTGTGAGAGTGAGACCGAGAGCGGTGCCGGTCCTTGTGTCGATGCTTCCTCTCTCTGTCCCGATCTCCGCCCTCTTCTCTGGAGCGAGAGGAGCGGTGACGTCTGGAACGATGGGAAGATGAACTGCCTCCATCCCTAGATTGCACCAAAAGAAACACATCATTTCCAACCTGAGAGTTGCTACTCCAGCACTCATGTGAATGTTACCGTCATTATTATGCAACAGTGGGCTGGTTTGTTATACCTGTATCGGTCTCCGCTTCGAGATCTTGTACTAAGGAGAGAACACAGATCAGTTTTAGTTTGCAGATGACACAGAACCGCGTCTTCCTGAAGGGGAATTGTGGAGGTCAGTCGTCTCTTACCTCCGACGTTCCCTCTCCCTCTCTCGTTCCCGCTCCAACTCTCTCTCTCTTTCTCGCTCTCGTTCCCGCTCTCTCTCTCGCTCTCTCTCCATCTCCCACTGTCGCTCTCTTTCATCTTCTCGCTCACGCTCCTCTCGCCGTTTCATTCGCATTCTCTCTTGTTTCTCAATAACTGCTTTCTGCAAACAAAACAGTGGGGGTACAATTGAAAAGTAATAACCCATCAGTACAATGTAAATAAAACTGGTACGAATATCCGATAAAGGAGTGCCCGGTGGGTGAGATCCCCTCACCCTTAGCTTGTCAAGCTTCTCGCGAATTTGAATGAAGCCGAGGTGAAGTTTCCCCCCAAAGTGGTCAGCCAGACGACGGTCGTTGTCATGGAGACCCAAGTAGGCAGAGCACACCTCGCATACCCGAAGTTTTTGCTGTTGAAAGCTGGAGGCCGGCATGGAGTTCCTGTACACATCCTGCAAGAACAAACAGACTATGGAACTAGAGAACATAACCTCAAGTCCAAGTGTGGATTTGATGTGAGAACATTCGTGATGTAAACACGGTGGAGAGTTTAGCTTTGACTACTGGCAATGAGTACAGGACAGCTTGTTAATGTGACCTGGTTTTATCAAACTTGAGGCATTTTTTTGTCATCTTAGAATTAAAAAGTTACAGGATAATCAATTTACAGACATTCCTTTCTGATGCTTTCTATTTTGAGAGAGACTTGTGATGAACTATAATGTCTGCAGTTACACTGAGTCACAAAACATCACCATGAATTACTGCTAGATCCATCTCAAATGTGATATCCAACAATTATGGGACAAAAATAATGGAGGTGAAATTGTTATTTTCCCCCCTCAGTTTTTCTTGTGTTACATCTTGAACACACCCCTTTCCTCACAGCAGTGTTTTTTTTCCCTTTCTGAAAGGCCCACAGTGGTGTTTGCACCATGAAAAAGTTCAACAAACGCATGATATCTCCAAAGTCAATGAGCGATGATGTAAAACTCTGCTGGACTTCAATATTAGACAAAAAAAAAAAAAAACTATCATTAAGAGAGGCTGATTGCTTCTGTTTAAGTTCTTAATCCCCCCCCTCAAAAATAAAAGAAGTCCTACAACACAGCTGTCCGGTCATCAAATCTCTGACCTCTGCCTCCTTCTTCAGAGTCCGGGTCTTCTCCACCATTTCCAGCAACTGCTGGGCCTCATCGACGTTCCCCTCACTTCCAAGCTGCTCTGCTCGAGCGAGCAGCTTCCCGATCTCTTCATTCAACTCGTGGACACGTTCAGCCTTAAGTGAAACGGAGGTGAAATTAGAGATCAATCATCACCTCGCTGCATGTCGCTGACTGTTGATACTCAGTTGGTGTTAATGTCCAGTAGTTTTCACTGGAGATTAATTATTCAGCATGTGTACAGACTTGTTGATGACCTCACTGTCAACAATGAGTTTGTCACCTTTGCTGTCACTTCAGCACTGATCTCATCCTGAGTCTCGGCAAGTCTCTTCTTGGCCAACTCTGTCCTGCGGTCACAGTCAGCGATGAAAGATTGAAGATGGTCTGCAGCCTGCATGTGAACACGGACACACACACACATGATTTTTGTGGGACGAAAATCCCATTAAGGCCATTCTTGGAAGATTCATCATGCAAAATTGTACTTCACCAACAGCCACTTATCGAGAAGCAACATTGTGTAGTTTTGCAGAGCAGCTGTAGCTCATACAAGTCGGTAACTTTCTCCAGGATGGATGTCTTTTCATTGACAGTCTGACAGAGAGTGGATTAAACTACAGGCTACCTTGGTTTGATGTGAGAATAGCACTGTCAGCGTCTTCAACTGTAAACTGTGCAGATACAGAAAAATGTTTAACCTGACTGGAAAAAGCTGGTGCTGGTGGCAGGTGTGAGTGATCCATTTATCATTTTTGAACACAAAGGTTCAATAGAAGACACGGGCAAGTAATCACAATGACAATTCTTTTTTATGGTGCCTTGACACAATCGTGAGGTAAACAGGAAAATTGTTATTTGTGTGACAAAGTTACTTCATAAGAATCTGCGCCTGATTGGCTCTAACTGAGCCTTGCAGGTGGTGCTGCAGTTGGTTTGTTTATATCCTTATGTCACAACCTTCAATCATAGAAAGAACTGTGATGTAATATTACTGCAACATGACTTTGTAACCCCACACGACTCAGCGATCATGAAAATACGACAACACACATCATACTGCAAGCACAGTGCACCCCTCGTTTATTTTTATAAAATACGAAAGCCCTTTTAAGATGCATTTGAGATATTCCAATAGATATCAGTGAGGAAGCACAATGGGATTACAGACACAATAATAACTAGAGAATCAGAATAATGGTGTATGCATGTTTGTGTACAACTCACATCAAGTTCAAAGAAGTACTCCTGCTCCTTTGAGGCAATCTCGTAGTCTGCTCTGAGGGCCAGGTCATGAACTTTGACACACTCCCCCAGGTCCATTCTCTACACGGGTCAGAAAGACATGCTTTGCCATTTCACACATGTAAAAACTTGAATACACTTATCTCATGACCATAAATATACACGGGTCATGTGTGTGCTGGTGTAAACAAGAAGCAAGTGTCTAATCAGGTCATTAGTTGCAGAAAATACTTGAGAAAAATAAGGCAAGAAATTTCTTGCTTAGACAGATGCAGAGGTGGAACTGTGACTAAAAGTAGGACTAGTACATGATAGCCAAAGCAAATACACAAGCATGAGCAGTACTGGGAGCATTATCCATCACTGGATGAAATAATACAAATAGGAATACAGTGCACACACAAAAGGGACGCAATCACAAGGGGAATAAATTGTGGTTTGGTGACTGTTCTGTCGATAATGACACCAACCAATGATCCTTCACTTCGGTCTGCGTACTCTGTGTTTGGATGAAATTCAGATGAAGGAAGATGTGGATGACTTCACACATTTGTCAGATGGTGACTGATACAACTTGTGAGGATTGTCCAGCATTAGCATTAACTGGAGTCCTCCATCAGCTAAGTTCATCATCTGACGAAACAGATCATGTTTTCATCAATGGTGTGTGTTCTGGATCTGAAAATGCTGGAGTTGTGTGAATATGTAGTGTGGTTTAATGTTAGGCGTTTTGAAATGAAAGCGCATTAGCGTGGATGATCCATAAAAACCTGCAGGTCTTGTGCTCCAACTCCTATTGCCACATCTCTGACTGGTGCTTTTGCTGATTCATTATGATGTTATCAAGTATTATATCTGCATCAGGTGAATACAGTTATTTCCAAAAAGACTAATAAGCCAAACCAGTCCTTGTGCAAAAAGAACTTTCAGAATTTCTACAGCCATCATTCACTAATATCATTGAAGGAAACTGAAAAAAAAAACCAACAAGTCAGTGGATCACCACATAACTCCATTGTCTATATTTCCTTTGTAATCCAATGAGCAGATGCAGACCAATAAAAAGTGTGTAACACCTTTAGACTGTTGTACTATACACAGTCATGCTCGGTGTGTATGGGTGGGAGTGTAAATACACGCGATACTCACGGTGCCTGACAGGATGTCATGGGGACACGAATCCAAAAGATGACTTTTGCAGACCCGCTCATCTGAGAATTTGATTCTCTGACGCATGGTGTCTCCTTTGAAAAGAAAACCACAACAGAAAACACGAGTAATTACTTGGAGATGAAAACCTGTAAAATAACCAAATTGAAACCTATTTGCTTAATATTAAAACATTTTGATATAGACAAGCAATAACAGTAAAAAAATAAAATAAAAAGGTAATTACATGCAAACGTAAGCTCAATACCAAAAGCTAGAGAAAATGGAATAAAGATAGGTCAGTTTTGTAGCTGTTCTCAACACTTAACTTCCTATCTGAACTCCAACAACAGGTAGCTAGCCCATTGACTATCCTCACGTCAGCTAACGTTAGCTTGGTTTGCCAAGCATGCCGCCGCTGTCAGTTGGGCTAGCTTTCCAGCTAATGCTAGCAACAACACAAACTCCTGTCGGTAATTTATCAGACAGTTATCTCAGCAACAACCAGCCGTGCTTACCGTCTCTCCCGGTCCCCATGAGCTGGTCCAACATCGCTCGCATCTGAGCCTGGGCCGACATGTTTGTGAGCTAGCGTTGTGTGAGTCACTTCTAGCCCGAAGCAGTCTTCACACATGCAGCCTCCTCAGTCGCAGGCCTCCTCACACACCACCACGAACAACTTTTCTCTCAAGGAGAAACTGCTCGAGTCCCCGTGAGTCAGTCAGATGGTTGTGTGTAATATCAATACAATAACCTGGGTGTCACGCCACTTTAACAACAGGCCACTGAATGTGACTTAGAAGGCTTCAGGTCGGTTGAGCAAGTGCAAGGTCTGTTTAGAAACTGCCGGAGACTCCGGGTCGTGTGGCGAGTTGAGAGAGCGGTGAGTGAATGTAGACAAGGTGTTTGGCTAGCTAACTAAAATTTTGTCGAAATAAGTAACCTGCTCCTAAGAAACATACTCTCTACCGGTATTTCTAGTCAGTCAGCTAGAAGTTGGCAAGTTTATTTCACCGTCCTTTCTTCCGTCTTTCCACTTCCTCTCCGTGCGCGTCACCGCGGAGCCGGAGCGCGCCTGAGTTCCTCCGCCCCGAGGCAGTACCGCAGTCCAGCTAGCTGTGTGACGTCACACCCTCATAGACTAATAAATATTGGTGTGGGAATATATTTAAGATTTGGTCGATTTTGTTTTACGTTTTGTACATAGAAACTATAATAATTCTCACACACGGGCCATTTAATTCCACTGGTGTTATAGACTTGTAATTTTGTTTGAAATTAAATATTTTCATTGACAAATTCCTAAAAATAAATAATAAAACAGGGTGTGATTTGGCATAGACCTTACCATTGAACACATTTACAATCCACACGGATTCCTTATCTGGAAATACTCTAACATTGATGGGTACAAAGGCAGTATTTATACTTTGAGATCCTGAACTGTACTTGTTTTTTCAAACCTCTACAAAATACTTGGTGAAATTTATCGGCTTTCTTCTCAGCTTGCCATTCTTTTTTTTCATTCGAGAACCATGCAGCTTCAGACATATCAAAAATGTATGTTGTGAACAAAACGTGCTCTTATTAGCCTATTTTATTCATAATCCACTTTTCCTTTGTGGCAACTCTTAAAGTACAACAGAGCTGCAACTTCACACTTCAGTGTTTTAAAGTGGATTTGTCCTCCAAAGAAACAGTTATGGGGCTCATCCAATCATTGCTCTCAATGTCATCACTCAAATAAATGCAGTTGAACAGTTAATTATGTGTGAGAGAAAATACATTTAAAAAAAGATTTGAAATGAATTTATTTATGCTCTGAAATACACTCTAATTAATATCCCTCATGGAGTCCCAAATGTGCACTATATAATGATGTGTGTAAGTTGATTTATGAAAATATAATTGCCATCATGTCCAAACCTAACCCAAGTATGAGTAATGACTGTACATGATGCATCAAACCGTTGGTATTTTCCGTGGGAGGTTAAAACGTTACAGGACACCCAGGCCCCGCCTTGTGTCTATCACAATACTGGGGAAAATGGCGACCAGTTTATTGCGGCTCCCACTGCGACTTTCTACCCAAAACGTGGGATTATTGAGCCGTAATACCGGGTTGAGAACATCAAACATATCCAGGACGACTCAAAGCCGAACAGCGGTGTCAACGCCGTCGGGAGCAATACTACCGAAACCGGATAAAGTAAGATATTCTCCCCTCGGTGGCTTCAGCGAGCAAACATGACTGATGCCATGGGCGGGACTTAGTGTTAAACTGACAGATGCTGTAGCGAATAGAATTGAAGGAGACTCGCTCGGTGAGGCGAATCCGCCAATAAGCGCCAGTTCTTGATATTTTCAGGAAGAGATTAATTGTCGCTACAGTAAAAGATAATAGGGAACATTTTGTGTCGTCAGTTTAAATCTTCAATCATTTGATGATCATTTGCCTGTGAATAATTTTTTTTACACTACGCATCTTTGTTTATAGTTGTTGAGGCAAGCCATGTAAGACTGACAGGGAAAGGCGAAAAGTCTTCACATCGCGGGCCTCTTTTAATTTTTTAAAATTATTTTTTACTATTGCATCCATGTCCGACTCATTTAAACCAGACATTTAAAAGCCCCGCAGAACAGTAAATACATCGTCAGTTGCAGCATCCGAATGTTTTGGGGAGGGTTTTTTTGTTTTTGTTTGTGTCTGTGCATGGGGTTCACCTTGTAGCCTTTAATGTACAAAACTTAAAAATGATTTTGAAGCTGTCAAATTAGTTGGACTCTTGAGCCAGGACAATGTCAAACATAGACTCAATGAACCCACACAGGCCCTGATTTAGGGACACAGTCCACACCCAGACTGTCTATGCAATTTGGACATTTCTCTTTCTCTCATTTCTCTTACCGCTGAAGATCCACTGGTCACATTTCTTCTCAAGTGCTGAGTCGCTATCAGCGTCTATGCTGAATCCTCTGCAACTGCTCCGAAGTGCAGCAGTGCAGCTGGTCCTTCCACCAGCCAAAACCAGCCCAGGTCAATCCAGTTTTCATTACTGTGTTGCTGCTCACATCCAGTCACTAATGCTCACCAGCAGGGTGGCCAGTGGCGCTGATCTGCTCTGAAAATGAGTCTGGTCTATGTGGTGCTGGCAATGTGAGGCAGGAAAACTCCCTCTGAACTCCTTGGGTCACTTCTGGGTGTGTAGATCCATGTGTTCGCTAAGGCTTCTCCTCCATCCACTGTGGTCTGTAAGTTGCTTTTGATGAAAACACCTGTCAGAAAAGTGTGTAAATTCTGAAACGCTATTAGACATACACGTTTGAAGATTGGTCTGCCAACAAATTTAGGAGTGAGCACTGAGTCACAACACAACAAAGGTGCAGGATTTGGTTCCAAAGCTGTGGTGGTTAGCATTTCTAATCACATTTTCAATTAAATTACACATGAAAGTTTTGAATTCCTGGTGACATTTACAGAATTTGGTGTAAAATTACCACTCAAACTACAAACTACATAGATATATATTTATATGAGCACACCATAAATAAAAACATATATATATATATATATATATATATATATATATATATATATATATATATATATTCTATCAGTGCTTTATCACCCTCCATAGATAATCAATCTAACATGATATCAAATAGGGAAATGGAGGAAAAGAGCAGAAGTCATAAATGTGTCCATGGTTGTCTTCCTGTTTTGCACATTCCCTTGAGCGTATTTCGCTTATCTGATGAAGTGTTTTCATTATTTTAATTTTATTTTGAATGCTATGAACAGCCTCGTGTTAATTTTCCAGGCCAATTCTTTCTAATATTTGATGTTATCTTCAAAATTCTCTTGCACGTCTATCCAGTGGTCCTCCCAAATTGTCACAGCCATTTCTCTTTACTGTAGTCCACGTTTACCCTGGTCTCCTGCAGCTACTGTTCTCCCTGCTGTTTTCTAAGATATCTTGTCATTTATAGATTTTGAAGTCATTTTATGAAAATTGCTAATTTTTAAAAGTGTCTATCGTGTCATTTGTAATCCTTTTCCTCGCCTTTCTTCTAATAGTCTATTCTTTTTGTATTTGGGAGAAAATCTAGGTCGCACGCTGTCTTTCAAATACATGATGTCAAAATTATATATATATATATGTTTGGAAAATTCTCCACTTTAGATTGATGTTCCCTGTCTGCTCTATGTGCTTTATTATTCATGGAGGCCAGTCTAATATTTAATGGAAGATTCATTCCTTGTCCCATTACAAGAATTTATTTGCAATTTTGTCTTTAGCAGTTCTGTCATTTTTGACACGAGTTCTGGGTCAATCTCTAGTGGGATAGAAGTTTAAGAGGCCAAGAGTGATTGAAGACAAACCTGCCGTCGTTATCAATAATATCATTTGCTGTATTAAATTATCCCTGTATTTGTATAATTATAGCTAATCCCCTGACTGATTATGCATATGAAGAGGAGTCAGTTAGTCTTTTGGATATTTTGCCTTCCTTGTGAGCTCCTCCTCCTTCACAAAGGCTTGTTGAAAGAAGAGCAAGTCTCTTTTAGCTTCGTTTAACCAAAACTGATTTTGTTTCCTTGTTTATTTGCTTTTGTTTTCTGATTTGAAATGTCCTATATCATGAGCGTCGGGTACAGCTTGTGAGGGAGAAATGGTGTGCACATCTTGAAGGTCCTGTTTATTTCGGTATGCAACAGTTGACCTCAGGTCATGGCAAATTGCGATAATTCAGCTTTACACTGAAGATCCACTGGTCACATTTCTTCTCAAGTGCTGAGTCGCTATCAGCGTCTATGCTGAATCCTCTGCAACTGCTCCGAAGTGCAGCAGTGCAGCTGGTCCTTCCACCAGCCAAAACCAGCTCAGGTCAATCCAGTTTTCATTACTGTGTTGCTGCTCACATCCAGTCACTAATGCTCACCAGCAGGGTGGCCAGTGGCGCTGATCTGCTCTGAAAATGAGTCTGGTCTATGTGGTGCTGGCAATGTGAGGCAGGAAAACTTCCTCTGAACTCCTTGGGTCACTTCTGGGTGTGTAGATCCATGCGTTCGCTAAGGCTTCTCCTCCATCCACTGTGGTCTGTAAGTTGCTTTTGATGAAAACACCTGTCAGAAAAGTGTGTAAATTCTGAAACGCTATTAGACATACACGTTTGAAGATTGGACTGCTTATTTTTGTCATTGCCAGAGACTGTTATTAATCGACTTACTGACAGCAAACAGATTAATTTGGTTCATGTGCTCCTCTCAGCATTTGTAATATAACATTCGTGTTTTCCAGACGCCATTCGGTCTAATCCGCATGACGGCAGTGGTGGTGCCTTTCCTCTACGTGGGAACTCTGATCAGCAAGAACTTTGCTGCTCTCTTGGAGGAGCATGACATCTTCGTCCCTGAAGATGATGACGACGACGATTGAGCTGAGGAAGATCAATGGTAGTTTGCAGCTTGTGTCTTACAGTCTGTATCCTGTGTAGTGTGTGTAAACTTTTGAAAGCTGAGAAACAAAGATGTGTTGTTGTTGTTGTTTTTTTTTGACCTCACCAGGGTGCTTCGCAATACCTACTGAGAGCATACCAGCTGGCACGGGGAAAACGTAGAAGATGGAGCACTTTGACTTCCGAACATATCCCTCTACCTCCGCCCATCTCCTTTGTCTCTCCTCTGCTATTTGTCTTGTTTTCACCAAATCATATTTTAATAATTCTCATATCATGTGAGGCTGGCTGAAGTACAAGCTGTGCCATCACTCTTGTTTGCATGTTTGTGTCGGAATAAATTGAGTCGATACACGTGGAAAGGCTTTTGTCTTTATTTCACCTCTGCGCGGTGGTTAGAATTCAAATAATTGCATTCAAAGCCTTAAGGGCACATCATTATAACAAAGATGTATTCTACTGTGTTAATGTTTCGTCCTCATCGGTCAGTTTCCTGTCACTCCCTCCTGTAGAGCAGCATTGGTCAGTCGCAAGTGTTCGGTGAGGGCGCCCATTTCCAAACGGCTCAGAGCCCTCGTGTCACTCAGCTCTACGTAGGCCTCCTTGTAACGCTCGTACGCGGCCTCCTTCTCCTAAAACAGCGTTTGAGGCAAATATGGCATGTAAGTTGAGCAGGGAAGGACTGATGAGCTTGTTCAAGTGGAAGTTGTTCAGTGTTCCATAAGTGTATTCGGGCCAGGGGTAGGATCAAAATGGAGGAAAATACATGAAAATGTGGACGATAAACACAACATGCCAAGATAAAAGTAAAACCATCAGCGTTTAACACACAGCTGCATCGAGAGGAAATGCGGAAACGACTTCACAGGCCACTTTAGCAGCAAGGAAAGCTTTAAGGGTATAACAATAGAAATGGACTGCACAGAGGCAGAAACCACACAAGCTTTGAAGAAGCATAATTCATGTAAACTGAAATCACTGGTGATGGACAGACGTAAGGTTGCCGAGACAGAGAAGAAAGTTTGTATAACAGGAAACAAGACAGTTCAGCGAGTTAAGTGATGCTACAAGTTTGGAGCTCAGACACTTTTGGTCATGACATTTGGACTTTATTCTTGACATCTTTTTCTTTTATAGCGCAGAAGCCCGATACTCTTGAAACTATGCAGCCAAACACGTGCGACGTACCTTTGACAGATGCAGGACTTCATTCTGTAAACAGCTGATTTCTTTCTTAAGGTACTGCACCTCGTTTTCTTTTGCTCTTAGAAGAATCTGAGACAGAAAGAGAAATGTTACTGTTGCGAGCATGAATTTTCATGCAGAGAAAGATGTGTTGGTCCAACAAGGGAATGAATGTGTGAGGTCCTCTGTGTAAAAGAGAGTTGTGTGTGTGCGTGTGTGTGTGTGTGTGTGTGTGTGTGTGTGTGTGTGTGTGTGTGTGTGTGTGTGTGTGAGAATATATCTATTGAACCACTCGTATGGGATTTCAGGGAACGTTTCCATAAAATTTTTTCGGTGTATCACAAGCAGTCTGCTGTTCAGGCAGTAGATGGCAGCACTGTCTTAGTCTACCTGACCCGCCACAGATAGGCAGGACAAACGAGGCCACAAGAATTAAACATGAGAGGGAAATAATGTTGCAAAGGGGACCAATTCCAGGGGACACACGAGGACGCAATTACTGTTCTGAACAATTTGTCTCACTGAATTGGGTTAAAAATCCCACAGCATATCCTGTAACTGTGACAAACATTTGTTCTTCAAGTTATTATTTCAGGTGTCATGAGTGAAAGTGGGTCGGGATGCAGCAAGGGGTTTAGTGTTATACATGACCTACTTTTATGTGAGGTGACATTACATAGGTTCTAATTTAGGAACAGACATTTCAATTGTTGCTGTCATTACCTCAACTTCAGATGCAGTGCGCTCAATGTTGCCAGGGGATACGGTGTCTGACCTCTGCCCTGTGATGAAATAACGCATGCGGCTAATCTCTTCTGCAAGCTTGGCCTTAAGTTCCTGAAAAAAAAAAGAAAAAGGTCATGTAGAAATTCTATGAAGAAGTACTGAACAGGTATGCCTGATAAAGTTCAGGCTTATATTTCTTTAAAATCGAAAAGGCCTTGATATGTTATTATCTTAAGTCCATTCGTGCGTCTACACTAACCTGGTTCTCTCGGCGGAGCTGCTCCAGCTCTCTCTCCTTGCATCCAAGCTCACTTTCTCTGCTTTTGCTGCTCTGCTCCGTGCGGCTCAACTCCAGGCATTTCTGAGAGTATCGTTCAGACAGCACATCTAACTTGCTGTGCAAGACATCCGCCTGAGGCCTGACACGTACAAACGCACGGGTTACACAGAATGTTACAATGCAGGGGGTCATGTGAGAGTACAGAGCATCTTAAGCCTTCAGCAGGAGCCTGTGAGATGGAGAAGACTCATCATAAAAATGGAAAGCTCATAATTTCTTACATATTCTCTCTGTGTGAAGCATCGGTGTGACCGGCGCCCCCCGCCAGCCTCCGGACCTTCTCCACCTCTCGCTCCAGCTCTTCTTTGTGAGCTGCTCTCAGTGCCTCCATAGCTGAAACCAACAGTGTGATTTTTAGGAACTTAAGTCTGTGACTTAATGAAAAGCTCACAAGACAGGATGATTTTACAGCACCAATAATAAAAAAAAACACCCTCATGCTTAAGTCAGATATGTTGAAAATATATTAATTAATTTCAGCTGTTTGTTTTACTTGATGGGAGCAAGATTATGCAAAAACTACACTGAATAAAAGATCTGGTATATATTTTTGAATATTAACCTTTATGAGAATATTCCATCATATCTCTAAAGATTATGAAATAATCTCAGAAAATTCTGAAGGTTTCAATCGCTGAATTGTAGGGTGCTTACGGGTGCCTTATTCTGTTACCTCCTCCAAGGATGTGATGGCTTTATTCGTGTTAGTTTTTCCTTCTAATAGCAGGATGATGCAAAAACGAATGCGATCAGGACATTTGGCGGAGGGTGAGTGCATGAGCGAGCATCCTTTTCATTTCGATAATAATGTTCAGTATCCTCTCCAGTTTCACTTGGTTTCTGGCTCTCAAGTTTCCCGCCTCATCAGTCTATTCCCCTTTGCCGTTAAACAGAAGAGGAAATGTTGATGTAGATATAAGAATATTTTATGTGTCGAAACAAATTTGGGGTTTCTGGCACAGCTTCAACTACTGAGGAGGTCAAAGGTCCCAACTCCTGCAACAGACCAGTATCCTGATGCTGTTCAGTAAAGATTGCAGGTCATATCAATACCGTCTGGTCATTATATTCATTTGGCAACAGAAAGTTGATTTTAAGTGTCAGATCTGTAAGAGTCATGGGAAGCGTCTTATCAGAGGCATCTTAAGGAAAGGATCTTCTAAAAAAAAAAAAAAAAAAGGCCCACATTTCACCAGCAGACCTACTGATCTCTTGATACGAGCTAACCTTTTGCAGCTGCCTGGCTCTCCTCCTTCAGCACCCTGTCTCGTTCTCCTTCCAGCTCCTTGATTTCCCTCGCATGCTTCTCCTGCAGCTCCTGCATTTCCTTCTGATGGGCCACCTCCATGGCTTCCAGCCTGGCCCTGCAGGGAGCTGCTGGTCCACATGGACTGTCCACTTCTATCCTCATGGCTGCACGTTCCCTCTTAATGCTCTCCACTTGCTTTTGAAGACACAGGGCCTGGAGAGCGGAAGTTAAGTAGCGACAAAAGCCAGCATATAGGTTTGACTTCTGGAAATAAACACAGTTTCCTTACTCATGAAACGGCGACGGATTGACAAGAGTGAGAGGAGACTCGAATGGTCGCCTTGAATAATAGCAGACAGACCAAACTTGGGACTTGTAGGAATTTCAGGGTTTGGATTTATGGCTACATGACAAATACTTAACCTAAACAAGGACAAATGGATGGTTCAGTTCGAGTCTCAGCTTCCAGCAGATTAGACTTCTTTATGTTCCAAATTGGTAAGGGAGGCTTAACGGTATCAGATCAAGCCACAGAGACCATAACTGTAAAACTCAACTAAAACAGGAAATATGGAGACGAAACAATGCATTTCTGCAAGATGCAATATTTTTGAAAATATTCCAATATTATATTAGGTGCCATTCCAGTGTAAATAAACATGGAAGGGAAATGTTGATACCCACGCATAGCTGCGTCAAAGCGAATGACACAGAGCTGACTCGAAACTAAAGACATCAAAGAATTTTAAGGAACTACTTTTGAATTAAGAAACACAGATGAGGAATTTACAAGAAACTGGAATAAATGGGTTATAGAAATAAATGGAGTGGAGCGGTCTGTGTTTGCTGCTGATACTTGTGCTGTAACTTGAACTTTCTCAACTGGATTGCTGTTTTTTTGGTCACTGTTGCTAACTTTCTTTGACTGCCATATTTGATTGTTGCTTTTTATACAATCACTGATACAACAGCTTTTACAACACCTGTTGCCTGAACTGTGAACTGGTGCTTCATTTGACCGATCTATCATATGTAATGTTTTACTTCCTGTTGCGGCCGTATCGGATAAGACATTTCTACAAAATCTTCAAATTCTCCTTGCATGGCTAAATGTGTCTGTATGTGCTGACAAGTCATGGTGCCACTGGTGAGCAGGGAGAGGTGGTTGAGGATGAGCATGCTACGTTCTTTGACCAAGTCTTGTTCTATTTCTACTTTCACCTTCCTCCCTATGTCTTTTTTTAAATCCATCCTTTATTCGTGGGGCTGTCGCAGGATGTTGAGATGAATGAAATAACTGAAGAAACCAATAACTTGTCCGGTAAAATCTGCAAAGATGTTTTAAAAAATAGTCGTAGAAACGTATGTACATCCTGAGAGTGAGTAAACAACATGGGTGAGTGTGATTTCTTTCTTACCTCCTTTTGAAGGGCTTCAGCTGTATTTGTTTGGAAGCCATTTATAGTTGGGGGAGCCTCCTTTGGCCTTGATGTATCAGTTTGTGAAAATGTGACAAACTGCTCTGCCTCCTCAGGGGTCGACCGATGTGTCGGGGTGCGAACCAGAGGTTGGGATGCCGGTGATGTGCTTGACTGATAAGCTTGGGCACCAATGAGAGACTGCACACTCATGCCTCTAAACGACAGCCTCTCAATCTCTACCCACTTCCTGTTGACCTCTGAGTCCATGGTTTCAATTACAGACACAGGTACACTCCCCCTCTTCAGCTCCATTAAGTCCCACCTGCTGCCCATCTCACTGAAGGGGATGCTGTCTTCAAACCACTTGATCCTCTCCTCCAATCGCTTGGCTTGCTCGCGGTCCCAACCCTCTCCCTCTTCTCGCTGAGAGGCCGGAGACACGTCCAGTTCCTCGTCTGCGGTTTGATGCTGGTGTTTGGCCTGATGGGAGTTTGTAGCTGTGGGTTCAAAGACAGAATCCTTGCAGGTGAAATGAGCAGGTGGTTGGCATGACAACGGTCTCCGGGAAAGTGGGTTCTCTTTCTCACTGGTGGTGTTTGAT
Source organism: Aulostomus chinensis (assembly GCF_037954235.1). Taxonomy (NCBI): domain Eukaryota; kingdom Metazoa; phylum Chordata; class Actinopteri; order Syngnathiformes; family Aulostomidae; genus Aulostomus; species Aulostomus chinensis. The sequence continues at coordinate 17,021,383 of NC_141327.1, read as the reverse complement.
TGGCTGAGGGCAGAATGCGGCAAAGACAGGGAGGTAGTGTTACACATCAGGCGAAAGATGATAAGGGGGGGGGGGGGGCTCTCTAAAGAAGGACCACCCAATCACACTGTCTGCATTTCCTCAAAGTGTTCAGGAAGTCTCAGGTATTAGATGGGGGTTTCTGTGTCTGTTGCAGGAATAATGTGACAAACATAAGAGAGAGTACAACTGCAACATGATATTAAGAAGGACATCATGTAATGTTATTATGAGCAAAATAAATCACAATGTTTACAGTAATTGGCAACATCATATGACAGATCAAATGATACATTTTTACGGAATCAATTTGAGTTTTTATTGTGTGGAAGCTGCACAGCAGCATCTAACTTGATATTAAAGTCATATCATTTTTTTCATCTTTTTTTGGAAATCTAAAGCTTAATTACTGAAACATAATTGTTGCTGTATTTGCCTTAGTTATATAGTGTTTACTACTTGTTATTCCTAAAGCTACCTTTCACTTACTTCACTTACTTATCAGATGATTTATATGCTGATGACATACAAATGTTTATCTTTTTAGTCTTGGACAGCACTAGTGAACCAACCTGTGTATTTTCAATTTTTTAAATATTTTCTTTATTATTGTAATTATTGGGGAGCACGGTGATGCAGTGGTTAGCACTGTCGCCTCATAGCAAGAAGATTCCAGGTTTGAGCCCTGGCTCGGGAAAATCAACATGCCACATAGGTGATGTCAGATATTTCTTTTATGCTTTTCTACAGGTGGTTTTGTCCGGCAGATTCCCAGTAACGAGTGAAACTCACTGCTTGTCGTTCTGTATCGTTTTCTTCAGTAACATCACCCAGTTCCGCTGTATTCTGGAGGTCAGTGCTGAGAGAGTGAACACTGCCTTCTTTGTCTGGAGGAGATCAAAAGGCATGAGCACACATGCACACCCACACCCACACCCACACACACACACACACACACACACACACACACACACACACACACACACACACTCACACACACACACATACACACAGAGTTAAACAGGAAGCCATCAAACATGTAATTGATGTGGAAATGAAGCGGGGGCTGCCTGTCTGTCTGTCTGTCTGTCTGTCTGTCTGCACTGAGCAACACAATGAGCTCAAGTACAGTAAATACAGTAATACATACTTGAATCTGGAGTCCATAGTTCTTGTCCACATGGCAGTCGGACACAGTCACACAGGATGTCAGGTCGATCTCCCCCTCTGGGTCATCTGACTGCAGCTCAGCAAGAAAAGCTTTAATTTAGTCATTTCTAATGTTTATAACCAGAATGCTGCATCAAATAAATGTATAATCACATAAAATCATTTGAAAAAAATGAATGATGTTGGCCCTGTGGTGGTAAAACCTTCTTAAAGCTCTCTTAATGCATCTAGATCAATATAAAATGGGTGAATGTTGGAAATTTCAAATCAGAAATGGCTTTATTGGATAATAATTCACACCTCATCTGCTTTGGAGTCTCTGTAGTACATCAGCGACGCATCTCTGAGAACAAACCAGTGTTTCCTCCACTAAAGAGGAACATCACATTTTACTTCTCACAAAGCAGTAAAACAAATTCGCTCTCACTGATTTGCTGCGCTGTACAAAACTTTTCTCACCTTGCCATGTTCATCCAGTCTCGACATCCACCCCTTCCAACATCTACAGTTAGAGATACATAAACTCAAGCATGAGACAGCATCCTGTGGTGGTTTCATGTGAAACTAAGGAAACGGAAGTATGCTTGGAGTGCGTGAAATAACCACATCCATGAGAGGACAGGAAGGAAAAGGTATTAACGCAGTAAAGCCGGTAAAACTGTACCACGGAGCGTGAATGTGAAAAACGAAATGGAAATCTGCAATTATGATAAAATGCTAACTAACAGCAAGAAAAATATCAGAATGACTTGAAAGTGAACAAAATACTTACAAGGGGTGCAAGATGGCGTCCGATGTGTATATTATGAGAGGGAGAGAAGTGAAATGAGGAAGTCGGAAATGTGAGATCACCCTCGCTGCATGGAAATGTTACAGTATGTGAGCATGACTGAACTACTTCAAATGTGTGTGTGCGTGTGTGTGTGTCTGCATGTGATTAAAAACACTTGAATGCTTCTTTTGTGGTCATACTTCATTCTCTGAAGTTTTAGGCGTGACATTGCAGTAGTGAGACTGCAGCGTACCTTAGACCATCCTAGAATCTATTAATAAAGATGATAAATCAAACCAACATGCTGCCCTAAAACATGGATGCCCTAAAACTGGTGGTCCTGCAAGGTGCCTCTATGAGAAGGTGCCTGAACTACTTGAGAATGAATGAATGGGTGCATGATTTTATGACATAAATGCGTGTCATGTGATTTCCACAGCCAATGCTCACCTGCATCTGCGGGTTTCCAGAAGGCGCTTGCTCCTTCACCTTTGTAGCTCTGTGGTTTTGTTTATCTGAACTCTTTGAGAGAATGACCACATGGAATCACAGGTTATATTGTTTTCATTAGCATACCACTTCAATAACTTAATTGCACCTGTGCATGAAGAGACGCCATCGACTGCCTTTGAGAGGATCGTCCATTCTCGGAGCATCTCTCTCGCCTGTCCCTCCCTCTCTCTCTGCCTCTTCCCCTATCATCTGACTCCAGCGTTGAGCTGTAGATGTCTACGTCATCTTGATACCTTCAGCGAGGAACCACAGTGCAGAAAATGTCAATGAAGCAAACGTAATCTTTCATATGCATTATTAGTGTACCATTATCAGGTGAGTACAAATGGAAAAGGTAAGGGCCATGATTAATCTCATTAACTACATCTGCGTTTTGTCAAGAGGGAAAAGGCCTTTTGTGCTTTAGACATTAAAAAAAACATGCATATAGTCAGATAAAAAATCTTTTTTATTTTTTTATATCAGAAGTTTTAATCTTACTGGTATATTTATCTGCCAGCTACCAAAGGGAGTGTTAAAGAAGAAGTACTGGGGACATAAATGCAGGATTACAGGACTGTTCTGGTCATCCACTTTGTCCCATATTTGGTGCTACTAACCTGTATGTCCTAAGCCTCTGGTCCCTGCATGGACTGGGACTCTGGTTCCTCCTCCTCAGCCCTGAAAACTCCTCCTCTGACTCCAGCTGGATGGTTGGAATATTAGCCAGCACTATGTAGTCCTCCAGCGTCATCCCCACCTCAGGGTCAGAAAGTTTGAACAGTTACAGACTTCATTCTTTCTGTACCAGTAGTCTTGAAAAAAAGAGGAATAACAAAGTATTTCAAGCCTCTGTTTGATTGGATGAAATTATTGAAACACATGAAATCAAAACTAGACATTTATCTAGATATTTATGATTTTTAATTCATTAAAAAAATCAAATTCAGCAATTATTCAAAGCATCTCTTTCTGCTTCCTGGTTTCTAAAATGGCATAATAGTGAGATGATGATGCATCTCAAAGGACTTATCTTGCAAACAATACATGTGTCAGACATATTACTTTGAAATCATCCACTCAGGTGGTGAGTTGTCTGGAACCAAAAATACAAACTTCAAGTCATATCTGATTCACCTCCTCCTCTTCAACTGCAGTCTTCTTGGGTTCAGAGATCAGGAGGGCCTCCATGCCTCGCCTCACACTGCTCCTGCTTCTGTCCCCACTCAGCTTATTGTTTCCCTCATTTCCTTTATCGGTTTCTGTGACTGGAACATGGGTCAGTGACCCAGCGAGCCTCTGAGTGTTCACTCCTTGTCTAGATGTGGAGGAAGCACATGAAGGTGGGAAGCTGAGGACGGAGTGAGAGGACCCATGCCAGGACCCTTGAGAAGGACTGAGTCTGCTGTCTTGGGAGCAGGGCTCCCTTTGTGGGGTGTGCGCACTGTAGCTAACTCTGGAGGGTGATACTTCCCGACTGTTGCGAGAGCAAGTGTTGGCTGAGCTGTTGACAGCTGTTCTAGTTTGAGGAGATGCTCGGGATCCCTCGTTGGGCTGGATGACCGAGGAGGCGCGGCGGGAAATAGACTCCAGATTCCTGTACAGCTTCTCAGAGTCCAAACTATGTTTGTTTGAAGCTTGTGATGGGCTCCTCGAATCCCGGCTAAAAACCCTTTGTGCATCATATTCTCTGTCCTGTAAATGGAGGGAATCCATGTGCTTGTGAGAACTGATTCTAGATGGTGAGGCAGTCCGGGAGGACATGGACCCCCGCCTGCGAGATGGACTGGAAATGTCGGATGTATGTCGGGAGGGGGCATGTGAGGGAAAGTGAGATGACACGTGAGATCGACTTTGACTTCTGGAGAGGGAGCTCCTTCTCTGGTTTCCCAGAGGAGTTTCAGTTAACCTGTAGCGATCTGGACTTACAGAACTGTGACGTGTGGGAGAATTCCTCTGTGAGTCAACTCCTTGTCTGAAGTTGGAGTGATACGTGTACCTCTGTGGGGATTCACTTCTCCAACTGTCCTGCATGTATGTCTCCATACTCCTCCGCTGGGACGGGACACCAAGATTGACATTCCTGTAGGGGACTCTAGCTTTGGGCTCAGGAACATAGTTGCTGGGGAGGGGGTGCCCCCTTTCATAGTACCGAAATTGCTTTTTATCAACATCCTCCATCTGGCGTTCGCCATTGGCTCTTCTGTCTGGAGAGAAGTAGCCACTCTCGCGTTCTCTGAGTCCTCTGGACACTGAAAATCACACAAGCCTCTGTTCATTGCATTGATATACAACCTGTAAAAGACCCCAGACATGATGGATACCCTGCTTTTATGTAACAAATGTACTTGAGGGATTTATGATTGTGTGAAGGTGCTGTGTACATCTGGGACTGACCTGACCCTCTGCGGGACCTGTCTCTGCCACCCCTCTCGTCCATCCAGGACCTGCCACGGTGGGGAGAAGGATCCGCACGGGTCATATCTCTTTGCCTCTCTGAACTGACGGATCTGCTCCTCACTTGGAGATCCCACTGATGATTAGACCTGGAGGGGGAAATACTAAGTCATCAAAAATATGGATGGGAGGAAGTATACAGTACATTGTGCTTGGGGAATCAGTGGGAGGGTTAAAAATATTACAAAGAGTTTGAAAATTAAGGGGTCAGCATGGCTCAGAAGTAGAGTGGCAATCTAGTGAACAAAGGGTCGCTGGTTCGATCCTCACTTCCCCTTGACCATGTAGAAGTATCCTTGAGCAAGACACTGAACCCCAATTGCTCCTGATGGCCCTGTGACGGACTGCCGACCCATCCAGGGTGAACCCTGCCTCTCCCCCAATGTCAACTGGGATAGGCTCCAGCCCCCCCGGTGACCCTTAACATACAAACGGTATACAAAATGGATGGATGGATGGAGTTCAAAAATTGATTGAATGTGGTGATGAATTGGTATTTTTTTAAGGTTAGACATGTGCTTCTTCTTTTTCTTTTTCTTCTTCAAATCCCCCCGCTACTGCATAGGAGCCCTCCCATGGGTGCTAGCATTAGCTAGTCTCCTAAGGTTTCAGGGAGTGAGGTTTGCTCACACCACAGTGGCGCATAGTCACCATTACAATAGTAGCATAGACAGTTTCTGTGTTGATAATAGAGATATGTGTCTATATGTTTTGTGGTATTTTTTTGTGCAAATACAGCCATCAAAAGCAGAGCTGCAACAGAAAAGCAAAGGACTTAAATCCATTAGATTTGCCCTTTTTCTCCTATGAACAGTAAATCACTGAGTTAGAGCTCTAAAATTAGTTCTTTTGTCCCTCCAGTGTTTTTTTTCATCCTTTGATATAAAACAGCATGAACTGAACAGGCTTTAGCATTTGATATGAACCTAAATTGCAAGCTTTGCTACCAGAACGTGTGTGTGTGAGTGTGCTACAAATGACTGGGTGTTTCTTTCTAGGGTAAGAAAAGAGGTTTCTGCAATCAGGTTGAAGGGTACCGTCACCTGGATTGTATGTCAGTGTCACAGGTATTAAGTTCCCAGTCGGGACTCAGACTCTGGACCAAAGTCCATTCGTAGGTCCAACCCCCGCTGAGGTCATCACTGCTTCCACTGGTGGTCACCTCAGACAGGGCGTGATCATCAGCAGCATCACCCTGATTTATGAAACACAGGAAGACCAGTTCAAATCATTTTCATCATCTGTAAACTCAAAGTACTTTAAAAATGTTAAAATCAGAAAAGAGAGTTTGGTAATAGAGTCAACAGCCAGGCAGTTTAATTGAATTATTCCTGCACATTCCATTTAAATATCTTTTATCAAAAAGCATGCTTTGATGTAAACCCACTTAAAATGATTTATAATATGCAACTACTAATACACCGTATGACGACCCTGACAGAAGCTACTGAGGTAGCTAGATGATACCTGCTGTCTTTCATTCCAAGAATTTTAAAGGAATAACAAGACAACGACTTTAATGTACCCTGCAGTTGCTAATACACAACATTCCACATCTGAAAATAAAGACATTTTTCACTTACTGTGATTCCTCGCTTCTCTCAGCCAAATCTGCTGTCAAGACTTGCAGCACCTATCCTCCTTTCGCTTAACCAGAACATTCACACTCCACACAGGACGTAACTCAAGCTAGCTGCTGCTCATGCTCATCATTATTTCATTGCTCCAGTTCTTTTGCATTTCAAGAACCGCCCACTCAACTTCTTTCTCATCCTTATCTTGATCCCTACCTCAGTTCACCTCTCGTTAACAGACAAGAGTTGGACTTCCCTTTTGATGCATTCAGATGTGAATCAGTTAAAGTACCATCAATTTATTTTGGGATGGAATTGTTTGAATTACGGCAATAAAAAAGTTCCTTGAAGATGTTAATCCGTGTAGTTGAGCATACTGTAAGTGGGCCAGTGTGTGTGAGGGTTGGTGTTTGCATGTGTCATAAGGGTGTATCAGATTACATGCCATTCCCAAAGGATTGTAAATGAGCTTTCATTAATTAATGATACAGATTCAAATGCCACCTGTTGTATTATCCTCCTCCCACCTCCGCAGAAGTATCTCTTGGTGGTCGTGCTGGGGGTTGACATCATCACCTCAGTGTGTAACTTGTGGAACAGTTTTATTAGACTTTTTGAATTCAAGACAGCCATAAGGAAACAACGTGACTTATGTTGGCAGTAGACTTGGACTTCAATTAAAAGTTGATAAAAAGAGCATGAAAAGATCAATAGCACATGTGTAGTTGTACTTTGATCGTAAAGCACATTGAGTGACAGCTATCATATGTCATGGTAAATGGACTCAATTTTATACAGCGCTTTTCTAACTTAGCGACACTCAAAGCGCTTTACAGTTTCATCTCATTCACCCATTCACACGCACACTCACCCACAGATGATGAAGGCTGCCATGCAAGGCGCCAACCTACTCATCAGGAGCAATTATGGGTTCAGTTTCTTGCTCAAGGGCACTTACACATGGTCACTGGGGTCGAGGATCGAACCAGCGACCCTTCGGTTGCTAGACGACCACTCTACCCCTGAGCCACGCTGCCCATATATTATTATTGGCTTTAAACTCTGGATGATCTGTACATGAAGCAACAGTAGCCAGTTGTTTTGTTTTTTCTTTTTTTGAAAAAGGAACAGGCCAACTTTCCTGGAAATATTATTTCATATTATTATTCTTGAAGCCAGGCAAGGAGATAAACAACTTTCTCTTTTCTGTGGGTGCAATAGAAAGCTGAGTTCCACAAAGACAGGCTGACAGCTACTTAGCTTAGCATAGTGAGTGGTTTTGGATGGGAAGTGTTAGCATACCACTGTCATCAGACATTAAATACAACTTTCTTCAAAAGTTTGCATGCATTAATATAAAAAGGGGTTGTGCTTAAAATTCGCAATCATTACTGCTTTGAAGCAGTAAAACAGTCTTTGAACTTAATTTTCATTGTAATTTTGCATATTCAAACTACTTTCCTTACTTACTAGCCCTTAAAAAGCCTCTTTGGAACATTAGCTAAGGGAGCAAAACATTTGTTTACAACTAGAAGAGCTGCTTCTAATTATGGCCAACTTTGTTTTTTTTTTAACTTCTGGAAAAAAACTGATTCTTAGCTTGATGATTTTTGATGGAGTTATGCCTGCCTGCTAACTCTAAGCTAACTAGCACACACAATGAGGAGATGAGGGGGTTTATTTCCAAAAAATTTGGCATTACTTTCAGTCCCAATTATCAGCCTCCTTTTTATTTCAGTAAGGTCAGGGGAACAACAAACAATCAATCAAACAAACAAACAAACCTGACTCAATTAGCTTTTGCTGTATGTGATGGTTAGTTTGAGAAGAGCATTGACCAAAGTTAACAAAATGCCTCCACCGCACACATGAACGCACCCTTTCCTGTGAACCATCCCGTTGATCAGAGGCAACACTGGTGCTGTTGCTGACGTGCATGTGATCTGGACGCAGGCAGGTGCCGCAGCGGGAAAGGTCAAAGGTGTTGGGCTGGAACCCGAGGCAGTAACAGTCCTCAGCCGGAGGTGTCATCTCATACGACATCTGTGTTCTCAGGCTCTGAAGCAGTAAAACAGTCTTTGATTGACTGATTTTTAATAAGCGGAAGGGTCTTATTTCCCTGGAGGCTCTTTGTGGGCTCCAGACACAGACCATTTGCATAATATGAATAAAAACTACCATCAAAACAACTGTCATTAATTCTGGTGAGGTTTTCTCTTACGAGATTAACGGTAAGCCCCTGGATTTCTATATTTGAATTGTGTATAAACAGAACAATAAAGATAATTTTGCACTTAGTTACTATAAATACAACTCAGTGAGTCATGACTAAATGAAAAGTTTTTGAGCTCAGTAAACAAAATCTTGCTGAAACACACAGCACTATTAATAGGCTTCCTTTATGCCTGTGAATAAACCTGTGACAGTTATTATATAAAGTCAATACTTTCAACAAAATAATCTACCTCATCAAAGTGTCCCCCATTCTTCTTTTCAAAGAGAAAATAAAGTTGGAGGCATTGTTGCCTAGAGATCCTTCATTCAGTCACCGCTCAGGTCCTGACACCAGGCTGGAAGTGGTCTGGAAGTATAACACAGGTTCACCAGCTGGGGGTCTTTTAAATGAAAACATCATTCATTCATTCATTGGTTCTCACATGGGTCCAATATGGTGAGCATGTCCTATCAGGTTCCATCCTCTTCAGAAAGTGAAATGCAGCATGACTCTTATTGGCAGATGCCTTCTGGATGCTGGTGTTACACAGATGGTTGCTGTGAAGAGGCCAAATAAAGAAACAGACATCAACACATCAACGACGTCTGAGTGTGTGAATTCAAAGTCCATCCATCCATTTTCTATTCTGCCTATTTGTTAAGGGTGGTGGTGGTGGTGGGGGGGGGGGGGGGGGGGTTGGAGCCTATTCCAACTGACATTGGACAAGAGGCGGGGTTCACCCTGGACGGGTCACCAGTCTGTCGCAGGGCCATCAAGAGTCATGAGGGGCTCAGTATCTTTCTCCAGGGCACTCATACATGGACAGCAGGGGAAGTGAGGATTGAACTAGCGACCCTTCAGTTGCCAGATGGTCACTCTACCTCTAACTTTATACTGCCATGCCACCCCTGAATTATATAATATATTATAATTATTAAAAATAATATAATTCTAATAATATCTGGGTGGTACGGTGGTGCAGTGGCTGGCTCTGTCGCCCCACAGCAAGAACGTTCGAGTCCCAGCTCAGGCACGGGATCTTTCTGTGTGAGTCTGCATGTTCTCCCTGTTCCTGTGTGGGTTCTCTCTGGTACTCCAGCTTCCTCCCACAGTCCAAAGACACTCTTTTGTGTTCCTGGATTCCCAGGATCTCCACTCCCTGTTCTTCAGCACAGTGTGCTAGCTCCACCAATCTAGCCTCTTCTCTTACTGTACATCTGTTGAGGGTTCCCATTACAAATAATTTCCAACAGCACAAGAATGACACAAGACTCCCGCCGCTGGAAGTATAGAATTTAGGCATGGGATGACTCTGTTCTCCATGGTTGGCTTTACAATGCTGATTAAGGACTAAAGTGCACAACTCCTCACAGTCCTGGATTTAGTTCAGAGTGTCCTTCTCCTAGATGAGTTGCCTTCCATTGCTATGAGCCCCATCTGCCGATGCTATATGCCCATAGCTGGGACAGTGGTTGGCAGGCACCAGGGCGTGTCCACACACCAGTGAGCCTGCACCCATTGCCTTTGGGGCCCACTGTTCCACACATTGCCATTGGGGCCGAGATCCCCCACAGTTTGGCCTGGGACCTCACAGTACCCAATTACCGTGTGTGACCACAAGGAGGCACTGCAGAAGTCTTGGCGGTGGAGTGGCGTTGTACCAGCAGAAGGAGACTTACGCATTCTGCTCCTCTTTTCAACCTCTGCGAGGAGGGCTGGTCAGTGGCAGTAGCTGAAAGCAGAGTAGCAAGCAGAAGCAGCATGAGGCTTGCACTAACTACAGGCTCTACTACCACAGGACTACTGCATTATACATACACAGCCTTGCACGCAAGCACGCACGCACAATTACACAATAGCTCATTTTGAAACAATTTCTACATTTATATGATAGTTTTCAGGTCAATCCTGTTCATGAGACACATATGTGAAGCTCCTCACCCATAGGTGCATGTATGGTCCCTTTACTAAACCCATAACCAGAATTTCAATGAAGGGGGGGAAAAAATCCTTGGGGGAATTAAGGAGTGAACAGAAAAGCAGAAACTCAAATCTACCAAAGCCTGAGACTAAGGTGAGCACTATAACTGACTGGTAAATTAAAAATTTTACCTTTAAATTCTAACAACTGATGGACGGTCTAATCTGTCATGAACGTGGACACAGAAAAGCAGGACTCAAATGCACAGCTAAGGCCGGTGGGATCAGACAAGCAGGGTTTATTTCCAGTCAGAGGTCGGTACACGGGTGAGCAATGAAACCAGGCAGAGGTATCCAAAACGTGAGGTCAAAAAGACAAGCAAGGTTCAGATATCAACAAGGCTATGGCTGCGGCCGCGAAAAGGAGTGCTGGAACATGAGTCAGGAACATCAACAAACTGGTAACGAGATAAGACACAAAGGGGGAATATAAGCAGCGCTAATGGGGAGGGATTAGACACAGGTGCGGGAAACACAATCAGGAATCAGGTGCACACAGACGGGAGGGGGCAGGGCAGACAGGAACCTGGAACATGACAATCTATCACAGAAAAACCCCAACACATTTCAAGAAATACAACGGCCATCTAAACGTTTATATGTGTTCATTCAATCAAGACTGAGTCTGATAAGAGTTGATATTAATTATCTGGAAAAAAAACTACCAGTAAGCAAGTAATTGTATAAGTTTATCAAGGTAACTGCAGGGTAACACTAGACAAAGTCAGTTCTTATCTTGAGGGCCAATACAGCCGGCAATAGTCAATCACACACTAATCAGCTCTTGGGTTTAACAAGATGATAATGAGAGAATAACTGAATGTGTAAAATTGTTGAAAAAGCTCAATCTTTAAAAAAGCAGCAACCTGTTGCTAATCAAGTTGTTAAAATTTCATGTAGTGCAACACCGTCTCTCTCTATAAAGACCCTGAACTCTCCAAAGTTACCAAAAATGCCAAATATACTAAATATGTATATTTTAATCTGATGGATATGAGTCTTAGTTTGTTTACTCCAAACATGGTAAATGTCTTAAAGCTCCATGAGGAGCTGTAAACAACTGATCCTCAGACAGAATGAAACTAGGTTATTTTTATACATGTTAAAGCTAGTTAAGTGGAACCAAAGAGGAATGTTTTATGAAATGAGGTTCAGCTGGTGTGAAATATTGATTAAAAAGTGCATAATAGGGGGCTAACAAATGAAATACTAAAAATAATGTTAACAGTTTCATGTTTTTAGCAGTGATTTGTAATGTAAAGTTAAACGCGTGTTCAAATTCTGTACCTTGCGTCTGTTCAGACTGAATGAGAGTGTGTGTCTCTAAGCTGTTGACATCATTCGTCCAACTCAGTCCCATCGGGTCTCGATTAGCTGTGGCTGATGTTCAGCTGGGATTTCAGTATTTGAACAAGCCACAAGAGGGGGCTGGCAGAGAATGTGTGTGTGCGTGTGTGTTTGTGTGTGTGTGTGTGTGTGTGTGTGTGTGTGCGTGCGTGTGTGTGTGCGTGCACTTGCATGCGTAGGTAACATTTTTGTATGAGTGTGAGTCGAAATATGTGCCTGTACAAGTATGTCATTATCAGGTCAAAACTTGACTAATGAAGTAGAATCAAGAACACCTTTGGGCTGAAGGGGGATAATCAAATATTTTCTAAATGACAACTAAATGGAGATATTTTATTTCCCCTGTTCTATGTCACATGCAGACTGTAGCTATATTCAGCTGCTCTGGCAGCAGTTGCTGTAACGAGAGAGCGCCAGTATGCATGGAGATGCAGTTGGAAAAGGTCATCTCTCAAAATTTAAACCGATCAGGAAGATTTACAAATTAAAGCTACTCTATTATCATAACAGTGATACAAGATCAATTTGTCTCATTCGGGAACTGGTCTTTGCAAATCCCGGATGATTTCCAGTTTCATGGGATACACACAGATATCAAGAGGAAGCAGTAAGGCCACCCAGATTTGCTTCCTGCCTGTACAATGTAATTAAGCATTAAAAAAAAAGTCCTCTGGCATGTGAAAATTAAATCTGTGCCGAAGAACGTTCCATGAATGTGGCCTATTGCTAGTTTTTCAATGCAAAATTGTCACAGCTGCACTTAAGAAGACTGTGTTTCACAAATTAGTTTGATGGGCAAAAGCAACAGTTAATCTCATTCATTCAGTGTGAAGCTTCTCTAATCAATAAGTTTATATTGGCAATGGATCAAAGGTCAGCGTGGTGGATCGGTGCTTCATGTATGTCCTCTCCCTCTGCTGTACACAGTTTTAGCACCTCTCAGGTGACCGTCAGGGGTGTTTCTTGGTACTCTGGGGGCCCGAGGCAAAGGGACCTGGGGACCTGGGGACCAGCCTCCAACCTCACCAGTCACCAACCCATCCACATCCAAACTAGCGGCAACAGCTAACGTGGCTAGTCACAGAAATTAAAGGAGCTGTCTTTGTTGTGGTCCAAAGACATTAACCTCCTTCGGGTAGCCCTCCCCTGTTTGGGGCGAGGGGAAATATCCTGGTTTCCCTGAGGTGTTGTAACCCCGTGTAGTATGTCACTTTAACAGTGACATACTAGCACCTTGCAAAGCCTTTGTAAGAGGAGCTCAGGGGACGTATGTTTTCTGCAACAAAACACCATCATTTCCTGCTCTCCATCATCGTCCTAGAAACAGACAGAAGTTAGCTGAAGAACAGGAGGACAGTTAACCAGCGACAAAGGCAGATATTTCTCTCAGGAGCTGGGGGAGGTTAAAAACTGACACACCGCCTGAAAAAAACACGGGGTCCTTCCACGAAGCTTAACGTGAGCATCGCGACTGTTGTCGCAGGGATCCTCCAGGCATTTAAATTGACAGAATTGCCATAGAAACAGTTTTTTCTTTGCCACCTCACAGCAAAAGCAGAGTCAGTGCGGCTGCTTCAAAAAAACCAACCTCTATTTGCTGCTGGCGTACTGCATTGTGCACATCCCAAATGTGTTCCAGGCGTTATATTCACTGAGTGGACAGTAGATGTCTTTAAAGGGCCGATGCAAGTGATCATCATTTTTAACGATGAAATCACACATGGCTTTGAAAAAGACCACCAAAAAAAAAAAAAATAGAGATATGAAACTTGTTTTTGGGAGCAGTTGCATAACCGAGTGATTCTGTGGAGTCTAGTTTTGAAGTGAACCTCTTCATACAACCAGAACAGACCCACCACCCTAATGAGCGCCATAGTGCCTCTTGGCATTATTTGATTATAACAAGAGATTGAATATGTACAGATGAAATGATAAAACGGATAGAAAGAATGTTGCTTTTCATCTTTTCTGGGGCATTTACATCATGTCTAAAGTGGTTTGACCCACAGCGAGACTGCACATCATGAAAATTTATTTTACATGTCTGTGATTTCTGAACAATTTCCTGGCTATCACCAAAGAGTTTCCTGGAAAGAGAAATCAGAAATGTCCCATACAGTTCCTTTTAGACGAATAATACGTCTGTGGTTGTTAAACTGAACTAATTTCATAGACTGCCTGGATTATGCAAGCAAATTCTTGGAATTAAGTATATCCGCTATAACACTGTAATTTCCCCGCAATACCATAGTTTTGTTTTCCTCCAAGTTGTTCGTCTTGGAAGTGATTACAAAACGAAGAAGAACATTTTCACAGTCATTTCATCGGTGTGAGTAATCTTGGATCTGTCCATCCTGTTTAGTGCGGCACCCGGGACTGAAGGGCACTCACATGACTGTTAGTTCCAGTGCTTTTCTGGTGAAGCTGTTGTGAAATTATTCTGAAATTGTTCTTTTATTTCAAATATGAACTGTTAAGAACTTCCTGGCGCCTCATACTGTATTGTTCATCACTACTCGTCTCCTGAACTTGTTTTCCTTTAAATAAACATCATGTATTTTGGCTGAAAGGTATTCTTGTACATTGTAATCGTGAAAACAATTAATTTTGTCAAGACTGCAGAAAATGGAAGAAACTGAATTTATAATAATAATAATTTGAAAAAATGTTTTGATTCTGAGCAAAACATTCATTTGTGACAAGTTTGAAAATTTAAATTTGACAAATTGTGTATCATATGTAACTAACCTTAGCTAGAACCTCCTTCATATTTGTGATTGATCTCATAACAGTGACCTTTGATCTGGACCCACAAGTGGCTAGCAGCTAGTAGCTTGTAGCTAGTAGCTTGTAGCTAGAAGCTAGTGTTAGATTGACTGAATGACTAGCATTTAGGATCTCATTCTTTCATTGTATCTTCATATCTTCCTCCATGAACGTCCCCTTCCTCTTCTTTCAGACATGATGTGATTTCTGCATTAAAAACCTTTATCTAGCTTCTCGTACCTGAAAACAGCACAACAGCTTGTGCGGAAAAATGTCACAAGTCAGGCTCCCATGAAAATGATGCTGAAACTGTTGAAGCTAAAAATGCTGCATAACTTTGCCTTACCATTTCCTTGTTGAGATATTTCTGTTATTTTCTCACATCTGAGGATTCAGGGACACGTCGGGGTGGGTGGGTTTGACCTCACAGACCCGGCTGTGCAATCAATCCTTTCTTCCTGCTTCACTGTCCATCAAATAACAGTAAAATACAGAGAAACAGGGCTTCGAAGTGGAGCGTCTCATAACAGGGGTGATCATAGCTGATTAAATCCCCATCCGCAATCACCTCAACATGGAGGGCAGAAATCGATCCAGCACTCCTAACCCTGATCCTACCCTTCACCCACGGCAAGTATCGATCAGAATCAACACTCCCGCTCACAACAACCTTCTGTACTGAGCAACTTTAACCCCCCAGTTCACCTTCAGATGAACAACTTTGAACGTTCTAAAAAGATATATTTCATCCTATATTTAATGAACCGCAGCTTTTGTTGCTTCAGGAATGTTAAGCAGCAGCTGAGAGCAACTTGATACATTAAATGTATCCGAAATTAAGTTGATCTAAATACAGTTTAGAGTCTTCAGAGTTTTTCATCTCCAAATGACAGGAGATCTGATCACATCATTGTCAAGAATAAGATGAAAGGATCACAATGTTTTAATTCATATTTTTATTGCGTAGTGCCAGTATTCATTTTAACAGTAGGTAAACACTGGAAGCATCAGCAGACACAGGATAAGGTGTAAGTGTTTATTGTGTTTTTATACTTTCAAGCTGGCAGCTAACACATTATAACCCAGTTTTGACTATGATGATGATGATTATTAATAGGATTAATAATAATAATGATATTTTATTAAAAAAACTCCCCATGTGTAGAATAAAATATTTATCTAATGATCATTGAATACATATTCAATAAAATTATTTCAACAGTTGAAACAAATTTACAAATTAGACATGTAAATGTTTTAAACTCTTTGAAACTCTGGTTAATGATCGACCCCAGCAAACTAAACTTCCCCTCAGACATATTTTCATGAGCAGCAGCACTCTAATGGTCTTTGGCAGTGGGCGGAGCTAACTCAAGTGTCACGTCAAAGCTGAAAAAAAATTCATGATGTTGATGAATAATAAGTTATATTTCATATTTAGAGCAGTTAAATTGTCAGTCTTTTATATACAAATGTTCCACAAATGGATTGGAAATATTTTCTCTGTTTACAACTACAATAGAGTGTGGTAAACTGTCAATACATTATTTATTAATGGCTTTTAAATGATGCTTATATATTCTAAACTTAAAAAAACAACAACAACAGTGAGAGTCATGGAGTGGAGGCAGGTGATGGTCCGCAGAAATTTGAAAAATTCAAATGTATTCGTTACAGGGGAGCTTCTGTGCCAATGTTTCATTTCTACGACTGGAGTTACTTGATTCTAAGCTTAAAAAACAAAACAAAAGCAAAATCTCCTGCCCATGCAGCCCCCCATGTAGCAGCTGTAAGCCCCTCCTCCCTACAAGTCCATTTTCCTCTGATTGGTCATCACCAGGAAAGCATCATCAGGTGCTTGCAAGCAACCGAAGTCCAGGAAGCAAAATATAAACATGCAAAGTTCGGAAGTGATGTGAACGCGTGTGCGCGAACGAATGGATACGAAGTCATGATGGCAGCGGCACAGCAAACCAGACCGATAGTTCAGTAGTTGTGCTGCGGGATCTTTAATATCTAGAACAATTCAAGATTTGCCCTCTGAAAACTTCTACATATGTGGAAGAGTTTGGAGGAATTGTTCAGCCTCATTCACCTCTCCTTTAAGAACAGATGGACTGTGGACCAGCTATTGCACACGACACAGGAGCTTAATATTCTGTGGGCCAGCTTGTACTACAGTTATTTGCCATATAAACCTGAATCAGAGAGTTTAAAGTAGGCCAATAAACTTACCCAACAGCGAGTGCAGGTGTTTGGAGTCGCTTCTGAGTCACAACTTGTTCTGGCCTCATGAAACATCAGTGAAGAGTCAATAAAAATCCTAGAACAATAAAATGTTTCTATGAGAACACCACTGTATTGTGAGTAAATGTGTTGATCCTCTGGGAGTGTTTGCCCACAGCCCCACGGACCCGCGCCCTCCTCCTCCTGCCCCTCTCGGCCTGATTTTCTAAAAACATGTTGACCTGGATCAGCTTTCGAAGTGAGAAATGAGGCGTCTGCCTGCTTCCAAGTAAATTGGCTCTCATGGCATACGAGGGGGAGCCATCAAGCCGGGCCGCAGAGACGGCCGCCACTACAGAAAATAGCTCCCATCATCTGCTTATCAAATTTTAAAAAGGACTGACGTGAGAGTTATTATAATGGTGTTGGGGGCTTTTGGTGGTGATTTCCGTCATTAACCTCCTCAATTAGGTTTGTGTGTGCGTGTGTGTGTGTGTGTGTGTGTGTGTGTGTGTGTGTGTGTGTGTGTGTGTGTGTTTCTCTATGTGTGATGAGGAGAGATGATGGAGACAGAAATAAAAGGGTACCTCCAGCCAAATATGCCACTAAAATACATTAATATCTCACTTCCACCTAGATCAGAGCTATTTCTACACACGGCCGGCTGTATTGGCAGTCAGGACGGTCTTTCCATCGCCTCACTCAGCTACATGACTTGACAGTGTTTAATTAGAGGGATGCCGTGCGAATGACACTGTTTTAATCCTCATGCCTCCACCGTGATAATCCATTGTGATTATGCTATCTTTGTTTGCAACCCACGTTGATTTCTGAAGTGTAAGTGCCACACTATTGATCGTAAAACTTTTTTTGCGCATGAATCATCAAACTGCTACACAAACAGTAACAACTTTTGTTTCATTCAGACTTGTTACATGGACGGAGGACATTGTGTTCCTTCAACTGCAAGTAAATCTCAGCCCACTCGTTCGCTGTGTGCAGACCAGAGCCCACACTTCTCCGTCCTATATTACTGTACCCCAACCTCCCCTATGCAACGCAACACCCACCTGTTGTCTCATCAAACTAAAAAGAAAGGCGACTTAAAAATAAACTGTGTGGAGAACCAGTGTGTGTATTTATGTGCCAGAGAAAGAGCAGAAAGTAGGGAAAATAGGGTTACCATGGAAACTAAAGAGTTGTGTCTGATTGGCAATAACACCTCATAGAGGTCTGAAATAAGAAACCATGCAGCCAGCCTCGCATAGCCCATGGATAAGACCGACAACGTGCTGCCCTGCTCAATAAGCATCGCCTTTTTATTTATTTATGCTTTTTTTTTTATTTATTTACGGAGACTGATGGTGTTCAATCTGTCCAGTGCAACATGTACAAATGATTTTGGCCGCAACCATTTCTCTGTTTTGTCTATTTCAGGGATGAAGGGTTATTTGAAACGAACGCAGGAGAGATTATTTTGGCACACAAGTAGCAGTCCAGATTGATTCAGCGTCACACACTGCACGCAAACACACAAACACACACACACACACACACACACACACACACACACACACACACACACACGTGGATGCTCACACAACCAAAGGAGGAGAATCCCTCATCTCAAGAGAGCTATGTGGGCTGGCTGCATGTCTTCATATTTTTCTCCTACTGAATATCACTCGTGTCTTAAATGCAGTTTAAAAACATTTACACAACATCTACTTTTTAGAACAATTTAAGTCTCAGTAATTGCAAGAGGGTGCAACCACACAAAGCCATTACATAACGTGTGTTTAACCAGACCTCTAATTCTACTCAGATAACTCTGACTTAATCACCTTTCTTGGCGGGGGACTTTACGTAAATGATGCTTGAGAGGAATAACATCACACAGGTAGACTCCAGCAAGGCAAGAAGCACTGACCTCAGTTGCACGTAACCTCTCATTAAATATCAGCCTGTGTAATCAATGAAGTAATACAAGTTAAAGCACAAAGGTTGAGAGACAAATATTGGACGGAGTGTGTTTTTGTGATGGTGTCCACTGTGACTTTGTGGGGGAGGACCTGCGGCAGACGCGGTGGCAGTACAGAGGAGGAAGAAGCGGGCGAAGACGTGGAAGCTGTGGAGACTGCAACAATTACTCTCTTCCGCCTCTCTGATTATCATCCAGCTATTACCTCACCACAGATGACAATCATTCACCCCCCCAGACCTGAAGGAGCGGATTTTTGGGTCTGATTTTTATCACAACAAATTACTTTTGAGTAAAAATTTTGCAAGAGTTTTGTTTTAGATTTGTAGAGAGAGGATAGAGTGAACGTGACAAAATCACAAGTCAGTCTTGATGTAAATCAAGTTAAAACCAAAAACTTTGGTTTCAATGACGTTATTATAAGAGTCCTCCTCGAGGTAAAGTAGAATCTTTTGGAATCTTCTACAAGCACACGTTTCCCTCCCTTACCGTGATGGTTAGCTTGATTCAAAACATATCTGTTGACTGGATTCACTCTGGCTTTTAATCTTGGTTTTTGGAATGCTATCAAGTCATGAGTCCAAAAGCTTAAGTCCAAGAGAAGTTAAAGGGACAGAGCAGAGCTGTAGTTGAAGGCTATTATGGTGAGTAGAATGACTGGCACCCCAGCTGAGGACATTATTGACTGTTGGGGGTGGGGATGGAGTAGGTGGTCTCTCAGTAACCAACTCCTGGAGCTTCAGACCAGTCCCCAGTACAACGCCAGCTTTCTTTGCACAGTTTCTTTGAGTTCCTGGCTTGGATGCTGCCGCCCCAACAGATGGCTGCAAAGGCAACTGCACTCACCACAACAGACTGGTAGAAGATATACAGCACACGTCGTCAGACCTCAGCTTCCTCGAGATATAGTTCCTGTGTTTCTTCCCCTCTGCTGAGTTACAATCCATTCTCCAAGTACACACAGATATACTGGCGCTGTATGGGAACGGTGTCCAGCTTAGTCCTAAAATCTACAACCATGTCTTTAATCTCGGTCTCATTTTTGAGGAGGTGGTTGTTCCCACATCCTTCCACAAAGTGGTTCACCAGTTCTCTGGTTCACCTCACAACTACAGAGTCATCTGAACATTTCCACAGAGAACAATAATCCCACACGATGACTCTGTGCTGCTGACTACCTGTGCACACCTTCAGCTGCAGAAAGTGTGTCAACGATCCTGCAGGTTATGGATGCATCTACCCACATGCTTTTGGAGCGTCTCTCACAGCGCTGCCGGCTTTGTCCCGATGAGAATGAGTTCACCGCTGCAGATGGTAGCTTCAAGTCCAAAGATGGGCTCAACTGAGGTCTTAAAAGGGTCAGATTTGTGTTATGTGTTCACTGTTAAACTATTCAGCCCATTGTTATTGAGGGCAAACATAGAGGACTTGACAGGTATCAGGACAACGCGGGGTGAGACCCTCAGCGCAGGCAGGTTCTCCCGGCTTGGACTGAGGTAAAAGGTTCTGTAGAATCCTACATGCAGGCTGTCAAGACCTTTGAATCTCTCAAGCTTCCTCTTCACATGATGGAGTCTAACATCAAGGTGTCTCAGCCCCACAGCTGTGACTTTAAGCTTGCTCCTCCTCTTAAATTCTCCCAGCATTTGTGATGCGAACAAAGAGCTGGAGTGTGTTTGAGTCTTGTCATGAACCATGGTCAAATATGCCAGTCTTACTTATCTTACAGGCACAGTGGAACTGTCCTTCAGTGGAAAAATACAGTTCTTTAGTCCTGTTGAGGAGGTTATTTGGAAAAAAAAAAAAAAAAAAAAAAGACCCAGCAAGACTTTTTCAGTAGAAAAAGATCTAGAAAAAGGTAGAGGCATAAAAGGGATTAAAGACTTAAACTGTGTTTTAAGAGTGATTGATGCTAAATGGCAACCCTGGAAGTCGTCGTTGTTGAACCCTGTCACACTTGGAACAGTCTCAGCTGTTGCATATGTCCAGGAGGTAGGAATGTCCTTTTCCCTGGTTTAGTTCTGTTTATTTATTGTTACTGATGTCCTTTCATGTCCTTCTGATCAACAGTGCTGCCTAAAAGTGTTTTTGTGTGTTCATTGCTAGATCTTTGTTTTGCCATGTCCTTTACTGTGGGAAAATTGGAATGCAGTTATAAATAAATAAATAAATAAATAAATAAATAAATAAATAAATAAATAAATAAATATATATATATATATATATATATATATATATATATATATATATATATATATATATATATATATATATATATATATATATATATGAGTCACTCCAAAAAACATTCAGAAAATCCCACAGGGGGGGAAATAGCTTTGTGAGGTAAAAACATCTAAAAGTTGAAAAGCAAATTACACTTTTTGGGTAAAATATCCCTTTTAAGTTGGCATGAAAACACAATACAACTCATGAGTCTCTACAGGAATTTACAGAAGTTTTGGCTGGCGTTGTGTTTCCTTTGGTTGTCAGTGCAAATACCGTCTGAGTGGGCTAAAGTCTGAATTATACAATCCACATCTTCACACTCTGGGGAAAACAATAGCATATATAAATAGGAGTATAATCAGAGCTGTCTTTCTCTCTCTCTCTCTCTCTCTCTCTCACTGCCTCTCTCCCTTTCTCTCTCTCCCTCTCTCTCTCTCTCTCCTCTCTCTCCCACCAACTCACACACTTACACATGCACGCACACACACTGGCAGAGATTAGGGCAGATGCACAACGGAGGCTGGGAGCGACACTGTTCAGCGCAATGGAGCAAGAAGACAAAGCTGGAGACATGTACAAGTTTGAACAAGAGAAATCTTGGAGTAAATATATGGAAAAGGTGTTTGTCTATTGAAAGCAAACAAGCAAGAAAAGAGGACGACTGAATTTATTTTTTTTTTATTTATGAGGATGAAACCAATGCCAGTCTCCGCAGGATTCAGTCTGCTGTAAAACCAAGGTGAGTGTTTCAGTTTTATTGTTTTATTTTACATTGTTTCTCCAGTTAGTTTAAAAAATCCGTAGCAATTGTTAGTTTCTTAAGCTCACGAGAACTCTTCCATCCAACTTGTTTGCTTCTGTGAATCAGCTCACACTCCTCAAGTGAAAAAAAAAACACAGTTTGGTATGAATCTCTCATCTCAGTAATCCCTGCAATCGTCACCGGTCACCCGTTTCTATCTAACTCAATCAATGCTTAAACAAAACGTTCATGTGGCTGAGTAAGTCGACTGTGAAACATGTGGGGAGTGTAAACAGATACAGGAAAATATTTTAATGGTCAAAATCATTTTCAAGGTTAGGGCAGAGTTCAGCTCTCTCGCCCTCCCTGCTGTCGATTCTTCCTGCAGGCTTTGGATTGATTTTCAGCACTGGACAGCTCCCGTGGCCTCAATGAAACCAACACACGTCACTGCTGATGCTTCACTTGAAAACTGCCACATCATAACTTCGGCTTGTACTGTTTGAACAATTGATCGTAATTCATGACTTCCTCCAGCACTGATCCAAAGATAGGAAATAACCTTTAATGTTTTTTTTTTAGTTTTTTTTTTTTTTTTAGCTGGGCCGTTTCAAATTTGTTTACGAAATTTAAAACACATTTCAGGATTTGTGATCCAAATTAAATGCATGGATCTGTTTTGTTTTTTTTTAAAGTGATGAGAAATTACTGGTAGAATAAATAATGAGAACTTCAAACAAGTAAAACATGCACACCATCATGAAAATCTATAAGCAGAATAAAAGTATCAAAATCGCCACTGCTCTATTATATATCAATGAACATTGTGCTTTTGTTGTTGTGATTTTTTTAAATTTTGGTTTGGTTTTTGGTTTGGTTTATGATTGTTGCTCTTTCTTCATCCTATAATCCAACATATTGTATGTGCTGCATTACTGTAACCTGCAAATTAACTTTTAATCCTTTTATCGAACAAATCTAATTAAAATAAAACTACAGTGTTCATTTTGCATATGCCGCCCCCCCCCCCCAACATGGTCATGTTAGATATTTTAATGTCATATAGAAAACAACATGTAAGCAGCAGGAAAATGCTTTGTGGTTTTTAGTAACTTTGTATCCTGTTGAGTTGTATCAAGCTAACACATTTGATACTAACAAATTAAAACATTATTTTTTTTTGTAACTCATATCACTTAACCAATTCGAACAGTGTTGCAGTTGAATAATGGCAGTATTTCCAGAAATATAGTGCAGCTGTAGCAGAGAGGACTCAAAATTGTACTTCTGGAGGTTATTTTGAGGTCTGCCTGGTACACACACACACACACACACACACACACACACACACACACACACACACACACACACACACACATCTTTGCTTTTCTAGATTTTTGACATGTAGGTACTCCTTAAAGGAGAATTTTCCAAGAAAAAGCAAGCAAAGGAAGAAGGAAAAACATTTACAGTGGCAAGAGCGAGAACACTACTGTGCGTAAATCTACTTTTCTGTAAATAGCATTACACGTTGTAGAAACATCCTCTGACATCATAATCTCTTCATCTTAATCTGTATTTTTCTCACACTGTCCAATGTGGAGGACATCATACCTGTAAAGCTCAGATTTACCTTGTCCAGACTTTCTGTCTCTTTCCTTATTTTCCTCATTTGTCTCTTTCTTTCATTCTTTCTTAATCCCTTCTCACACATCATTAGTTCTCAGATTACACACAAAGGTTTAAACCGGGTCACACAGCAACTATCATCCACCTTTCATATTGTTGTTTGGACTGGGAGATTAAGGGACCTAGTAATCTGGTATAGGACCAGGGCCTCCTCCATCTTTTCTCTTACATGGGATTATGCTGTAATGTCAGTTTGGTTTCTCTGACGTACTTGAATAAGAGCCACGTCAGACTAGAGTGAGTCTTTGACACAATGCTTGATATTAATAAGAAATTGTTATTTTTTCCCAGGGTCCCATAATGCACTGTAGTGTCTCTCGTGCTGAGCACTTTTAGGGTGTTTGTATCACAAAGGAGAGCCCATAGCCTCTTTTCTCCTCTCCTCTCTCCATCTTTCCCTGATTAAAGGTCTACTTCATTGGGACGTTTAGTCCCCAAGAGAGGCGAGTCCCCACAACAGCTTTATGTCCCTGCAACATGAGTAACTAAAGTACACAAACACACCCACAACACAGCGGATCATAGAAAGTAGAGAGGCGTTCCTATGGAGACGCCTGAAACAGTAACTATGATCAACCATTAATTACTGAAACTCTCCCCCGGGGCTCCAGGCTGCTGAAGAAAAGACTCATACGAAGGAGAGTTTAGTGGCCATAGCTTGTTAACAACATTAACTAAGGTCCACTGGTGTAAGAACATTTAATTTTAGACCGCATAGTCAGATTAAGAATATAACTGCACATTGTACGCACAACCTGAAATGTCTTATTTAGCTTTCATTGATTATCCTTCACATTTAAATCTCTTAGCAACACACACACACACACACACACACACACACACACACACACACACATATAGTCATACATGTGTGTGAATATATAATTGTTATTACAAATAAGTGAACCTGTTTCAAAGAGGCTTTAAACAAACATGGATTATGTCTTTGGTGAGTCACGGTTATGCACAGAGGATGAAAGTACCTCAAGACCAGTTGGAGAGCGATGTATAGGTGATATCTGAGCAATGAATCTAACAATTTACGTTATAATTACCTTTCACTGTCAACGAGAATGGACATTTAACTCGTTTTCACAGTATAAATAAATGGTAATGTATAAAATAAGACAGCTGTAAATACTTAGCAAAGTACCTTAAACATCTTCTTTAATTTCATAAATGTGGATGTTGCACGGAATATTTTACTCATGAAATCACCTGGATGAAGACTATAGAACTAATTTCCATTATTCTGTTAAATTTAAATGTTAATGAAATTGTATTAGATTAGATTAAATTAAGAATTACAACACCACTGTGTATTGTATCTCCTGACCTGTGAGTGCTTTTGTGCGTCACTGATCCCACGTATTCAGATAAGGCATATTGGCTGAGCGTCTTTAAGAACTTTAAGAAGAAGAAAAGGTTGTGATTTCATGTAGTCGTCTTTACTCCATCTGTGGGAGTTATCATGTTGACGTAATCATCTGTCCTTTTGGGATTAAACGGTTGAAAATCACCCTTAATCCAGCCAATCAGCAGACAGTCTGTCCTTGGTGTAACCGGGGAAGAAGTCTGGTAGCATCACACACATGACATGATGCTAAATCCAATCAAGATTTGCACATGTGTCACTGTGTTTGAGTGCATCGTGTGTTCATTGCTGACATGACAGCAGAATTGAGTGAGGGCTTTTAACACTCTCAAGACAATCCATTACAACCTTGGTAAATGTGCGTGTGTGTCCTGTAAACTAATTCATGCCCACCAAAGCAATTCACATACCAGTAAAACACAAACCACCGATGCCCTTTGGTATTGGGTGCGATTGACCTTCTATTGGTTATGCAACCTGGTCCTTTTTGGTTCTCCTGGTTCTCAGCATGCTGACATAATAAGCTGAGCAAAATCACCCTCCAACCTTGTCATCAGGCCAACCAGCAGATCAATTGTTCCTCCAACAGTAGATTACCACTGATTCATCTCTTTTTAGACCTTTGTCCCCTCCAATGCCTGTCTGGTTTTCCACCCCTGGTTGGCCTGAAGATCCCTAAGGCTAACCACTAGAAAGGACCTAATCAATAAGCTTTCATTACACAAAACTGTCTGGCCTGCTCCGTGCATTAGGGCAACGCCAAACGTTGCACAGGGGAATTTTTGATTATTGTAATTTTTGGTAGGTGGGTACTTTGGGAGCCAAATGCCACCTTTATCAACATTTTTTAGAAATTATTTTATTGTTGTTGTTTTTTTAAATTTTATTTCTCAACTGTTGTAAAATGTATAAATCTGAATTAAAAGAATCTGTTTCCTTGGTTTATAGAAAATGTGTCATGAGAAGACGGTGTTGATGACAAATGCAAGACAGACCTGAGCTCATACTTCTTCCGGCAACAGTACTTTAATGGTTGGAACTGCCCGCCCCAACCTACATTACTGCCCTTGCAGACACAGCCTGATGATCACCATTGCCATGGGAGCGGTGCGAGTCAACAGGTGAGGGGTTAAGAGTGAAGCATTTAACCCCCGAACACTGATGCTGGGTGATTTTCACCCACGCGGTTCTTGTCATGTCATTTTCTGTCATTTTCCTTTTTCATTTTATGTGACACTGCATATTGGGAAATTAAAAAAGAGTGCATCAATTTGGCATACAGTGTTGTACTTTTATATATTTCGATGAAAACAATATTTAATCAGCAGTATTATAACAAATATACCCAGTGTTAGTGATGGTGTTCCTAATTTTAACGTTAGTGTTATAGGGTTAAAAAGTTTTATCGTTGTTTACCAGCTTCACCAAAATAACAGCAGAGAAAATTTGAGATACATGGGTTAAACAGTGTGTTTGTCTGCGGTAGCATAAAATTCAAGTGTTAGCATGCGTGGATAACTCGCTTATAGACACCACAGGAATTTAAATTAAATTTATAAATCAAAGAGCACAATGCAGTACAGGGGCCAATTCTTCACCTGTGTCAGCCGACACATAAATTGGTACAGATGTGGAGGTATATTTTAGGTTTTTTTTGTTGTTGTTTTTTTTTAAAAAACAACTTAAATTATTTAATGTTGCAATGTTGTGTGGTAGGTCTGACTTCAGCTAATTCAGGGCCAAACCAGACTGACCATAGGCAACATTTGGAGAGGTGAATTTTTCAACATCTATTTTTGCCCTAAATAATGGCCTTGACTGGACCAGAAAACAACATCCAAGGTTACTGGGTACTTGGTGGCTTAGCTAATATTAGTTCCTCTGTCCGGCTCTTGTGGGAGAGCAATCTAAGCAAAGATGAGCTATGTTCGCCAGTTACATTCTCCTTCTAAAAACGGTTTGCTGGGATATGTGATTACTGTTTCAGAGATGAACAAACTTATGAACATGAGGTAACAGACTGGGTAGAGTTTGGTTGAAATTACACTTTTTTTCCTCAAATTTATTGGATGGGAGTTTTACAGCCATGGCAGGCAACAATAAGTCAAAAAGTCCATCTACACTCAATTTATCTTCTCTGTTTTCCAGATACAGCATTGTTTCCACAGATGAAGATGCCCAGAAGATCTCTGCCATGGGCCTCCACAATGGCCACAGTCCTTTGACACAGCAGACACTGATAGGAGCCTGCATGCGAGGCGAAGAAGAGGGAGCAGGAAAATGTCCAGGGAGCGAGGAAGGCAGAGGGGCTTTGTCTCTGAGAGCAACAAATGAGTCGATTGTCCTCAACAGCTGCCGCACTTCACCCGCATGCCGTCTGGGTTTTGATTTGGGCACCGGCCGTCT
This sequence comes from Aulostomus chinensis, assembly GCF_037954235.1. Lineage (NCBI taxonomy): Eukaryota > Metazoa > Chordata > Actinopteri > Syngnathiformes > Aulostomidae > Aulostomus > Aulostomus chinensis. Next base: position 16,993,944 of record NC_141327.1, on the reverse strand, counting down.
TCGTAGCCGGTTTGTGAAGAAGAATGGCCAGTGTAATGTGGTGTTTAACAACATGGAAGATAAGCCACGGAGATATTTGGCTGACATTTTCACCACCTGTGTGGACATACGTTGGCGCTACTTGCTCCTCATCTTCACCACCACCTTCCTTCTGTCTTGGCTGCTATTTGGTCTGGTCTTCTGGGGTGTTGCACTGGCTCATGGAGACTTTGACCTACACACCCCTGTGAAGGAAGGAGATCCTCACAGTGATGTAGATGAAGGACAGGACAAATGGCGACCGTGTATTCTCCACATCCAGGGCTTTATTGGTGCTTTCCTCTTCTCCATAGAGACCCAGACTACCATAGGATATGGTTTTCGATGCGTCACTGAAGAATGTCCGGTCGCTGTGGTGACTGTGGTGGTCCAATCCATCGTTGGCTGCATTATTGACTCCTTCATGATTGGCACCATCATGGCAAAGATGGTGCGGCCCAAGAAGCGAGCACAGACTTTGCTGTTCTCGCATCATGCTGTCATCTCACTGCGAGATGGTAAGCTGTGCCTCATGTGGCGCCTGGGAAACATGCGAAAGAGCCACATTGTGGAGGCGCATGTGCGTGCACAGCTCATTAGGCCGCATGTGACAGCTGAGGGTGAGTACCTCCCTTTGGAGCAAACAGACATTGATGTTGGCTATGATGATGGGCTGGATCGGCTATTTCTGGTGTCACCGCTGGTGGTGGTCCATGAGATCAACAAGAACAGTCCACTGTATGACCTGAACCGCACTGACCTGCAGAAAGAGGACTTTGAGATTGTGGTCATCCTGGAGGGTATGGTGGAGGCCACAGCTATGACCACTCAGGCCCGTAGTTCCTACTTGGCCAAGGAGATCCTGTGGGGTCATCGCTTTGAGCCGGTGGTCTTTGAGAAGGGTGACCGCTACCATGTTGACTATTCACGCTTTCATAAGACCTACGAAGTGCCATCTACGCCTCACTGCAGTGCCAGGGAACTGTGCCAGATGACAGGTCATGGCGGGCAGTCCTCGTCCTCCACCTCGAGTTACTCTAAGTCGCCATCCCCGTTTGCCCCAAGGGCAGCCCGCCACCTACGGGGCCTTCACTCCCCCAGCGCTTTCTGCTACGAGAATGAGGTAGCTCTGTGCTGTGGGGATGATGACGATGATGAGGAAGAGGAGGAGGAGAAAGAGGAGGCTGGCAATATAGGCATTAGAAGCGACAGAGAGGCAAAGCTGAGGGACGGCATTCACTTGGGATTCAAGGAAACATTTGTAGAGGAGCAGATGGTGGAGATGCTGTGTGTTCTGGACACTGAGAATCAGATCAGCCTGGACAGACTACAGCCAAGCCTACCTTTATACATCAGCAGAGAGTCGGGAGTTTAAAGCCGATCAATGGGTAATGGCTGCCCTTCCATTTGTTTCCTCTCTTTGTCTGTGTGCATCCAACCAAAGTATTGAACTAGTGTTAAATAAAAGATTAAGGACACAATCTAAACTGTACATCCGAGGAAAAGGAATTATATTTTTCCAGCTGTCACACACTCCACTCTGCTTTAGCTCATGACTCTCTCTGGTTTCAGGTATTGTACATTTTTATTTGTAACATCAGTAATTACAAAATTACAAACATGGTGACCAGGTATTTCACTCAAATCATGAGGTATCTTGACAGCTTGCTTTGCTTTCTTGTTTAATTCAATATGACATGCATGATCTGCAATTAAGTCAAACTTTTTGTTCCAGATTCCATTTTTTTGTAAATATAGTGTACTTTTGTTTTAATTCTAAGATGATCACTTTAGTTCTGATTTATGCATCATATACATGTAAGAGTTATGAGAGAGGAAATCATCTTAATCTGCAGGAAGTGAGAAAAATGCTCAAGATTTACACCATTATTTTCTCAGTGTAAAAAATAAATGGTTAATGTGTTTTGAAATTTTGTCTTTTCCGTTAATTTTCACATATGAAAAATTTGATTTTTTTTTAATTCATCCCATTATATTCCACAGTAGAAAACAAGTAAAATAAAATCCTGAACCATGACACATTCAAACATGCATAAACATGTACTGTACAGAAGAAGATCGAGCACTTTATTATACTTTTATCAATAGATACAAACACTTTGCAACAGTGTTTTGTTTTGTATGACAAAGCACCCAATAAAAACAGTTTATACTGTTATGTTTGAATTGTCTCTGTTGAGTCTCTAACACCTCTAACACACATATTCTCACTGGTTGAAGGTTTACAGTTTACCCAAATCAAATATCACCACTTCGCAAAGAGATAGGAAAGCAAGATAGCAACCTTTTGGGAGAATTTACTGATTGGTGTCGAACAATCAAATAGATACCCTTCTCTTCTCTTTGTGTATTACAGAGCTCCAGACCCCTGCCAGATGGTTGACTGCTAGTTAGCTTAGCTGCAATGAATGCTGACGGTGGAGCAGTAGGGAGGCTGCTGCCTCGAACGTCATCAAATACACTTTACCACTAAAATGTTCTTTGCCTGCATTCACAAAAATTTTGCTGCAAAACAACTGTTGTTTATTACAACTCTAGGATTATTTTAACTGTGCTCATGTGTCATTACAGCTAAGCTAACTAGCAGAGATGAGGCTTTTGATGTGCTACATCACATTATGGGGGTATGGTCTGAAAAGTTGTATGTATATGACTCTAAAACAACATCTGGCATTTTTCAACAATGTTTTTTTTTTTTTAACAACAAAAGTAGATTTAATGGTCATAGACACAGTTTTCGCCCATGTCCCATTCCTAGCATTCACCACTGCTAAGCTAACTAGCATGCAGCTGCTAGGAGGGTTTCTGGAGCTCTATAATGCATGCAGCAACAACAGAAAGGTATCTTGCTTGTCTGGTACTAGAAATGATGGACAGTAAGTAGATTTCCTTTCCCTTTGTTCCTAAATGTATGTATTTAGATGTTACTCAGCAAATCTGAATTAATAACTGTGGTAAGCTAACCTCCAAGGGCCTTAAAACACCAAACTGAACATGTGTCAAAGGGATTTAAAAAAAAAAAAAAGTTTTTAGCCATACTACAGTAGTTGATTGGGTGATTGGTCAATCACTTTGGATCAAACTGAAATATCCCAACTATTTGATAGATTGTTCGTATAAAACTAAAACTAAAACCATCAGTTCAGCTGTGTTCAACTCCAAATTTTTGCCCTCATCTCGAAGTGAGATTTGTTGCTGTGGGGATTTACTGGCTGTTGCATACCTGTCAGTGACTGAAATCTGAGTTACCACCACTACACTACCCACACACACAGGAAAAAAACCAAAAACAACACGTACAAGCAGTACAAGCAGTACAAGCTTATTTTTACATATGGCACTGCATAAACGGTTTTATGTTCCTCCTATAGAGATAAATTGTCAGGGATGATGGTGCGTATGCCGTGAATATTGAATCATCGTTGACTATAAAAAGTTCAACACCATGAAGCTGAATATTTAGATGAGGTATATACCGCACTGACATTATTCCATAGTGCATGTTAATGTGAATATTTAACACTGCATTGTACGTTTGGCATGTTTGAATGAGCCAGTAGTGCTCTCATAGGGTTGAGTTAGTGATATTGGTTTGAACTTCCCATAGAGTCAGCTTTGTTTATACTCTACCCTGGCATCATGTGATACATGCACAATCATGTACAAGTCTCACCTCATCGCCTTACCTTTGGAGCATCTCCTTTGCGCCTGCCCGTGATGAATATCCTTATTTGAAATTGGTAAAATACATCCATTTCTCTGGTCTTCCTCTGTAGTTGGTTGAGACATCAAAGCTTCTTAACAGTATGACATGTTTGTGTACATCACATGAAGACAACACGGGGCAGTTTTGGTGTGTCAACTGACGTTTATTGCATGAGGCTTACTTCCTATAACCACTAGGTGGCACGATGACTTAAATTCAGCTTGCAGATATCCTCAAGCCAGGATTCTCATCAAACATGAAGAGCTGACAAGGTAAATTCCAGGTGAAAAATTGCAGTCTCCACAGTAACTCAATAATCACGTTGCTGAGCAAATTTGAATCTTGATCTAGTCTAGGAGAACAAAACTGTATAAAAATATACCTACTTCACTCTTCCATCAACTTGACAGACAAATTTGTCAAAAAAATATTTTTGTCTATGTAAAAAAAAAAACTATGTAAGATGGCAGTTTTGAATGTGTGAAAGAACAACAAGACTGAAATCACTGAAATTCTTGATGAAACCCTTAGGTAGACTGCAACGTGTATTTCAAGACAATTCAGGAAATTCTATTTGAGGGTCAAAATTTTTGAAAATGTCGTCATTATGACTTCAAGAATTTGCCTTTTAAACTACCTGGCGCTCGCTTTCACGTTGGTTAACGCTATACAAGCACAATTTAAGTTGTCATTCAAACACCACTGCTAACATCAACGTTAGCATTACCAGACATTGACTTGTTGCTGCCTGACTTCAGAGATATTGATACCGTCCAAGATACTTATTTCATCCCAAATTTCACTTCAAACCTATGTAAGTACATTTCTTATGCTAGTTTAGACATTGAAACAACTGAACATTTTCTCTTATAGCCACTCCTGCTTTTTTTTTTTTTTGAAAAAAATGTAGGAATGGTCCAAATAAAGAAATATATGTATGTAAATCACATGTGGAGACATTGACGGCGAAGGTGAAAGTCCAGTCTGTTTGTCAAGTGTGACTGGGCCCGCACAACACCCAAGTTGGGTCCACTGTCTCGGCTCTGGCAAAGTTGGAGATTGGCTCCAGCACGGTACAGTCACATGTAGAGCAGGTGCTTGGACCAAAGGCATGATGTAATCTGGCAGCTCAGTATGTGAAAAGGATCAATTCCAGCGGTATGATGCTGTCAACAAAATAATCACCAAGGAGCAAGTCAGCAGTGTCCGAATCGGGGATGCCATCTGCTCCACTGAAGGTCTGGAGAACCCACTGAGCATTGAGAAACGTTAGCTTGTGCTAGCTTGTATTGATAACAATGCTACAGAGGGGCAAACTTGTCACCTTGTAGTATTGTGTGTTACAGTGTGTGTGTTAAAGTGTGTTCAGCTCAGTGATGACATAAGCATGTTCAGGCCAGGTCAGGCCCGCAACAATGTGAGTGCAGGCCAGCGAGGGACACTCGCGCTTCAGAGCAGTACAAGGTAAGCGGGCCAAGTGTGAAGTCTTGTTCCATTTGATTTAGCACCTTGTACTTTAGTCTGAAGTCCCGTCGATACTGGAAGTGAATCCACCCATGATCTCTGTTGCTTAGCAACCAGGACAACTCGCTGGACAAAATATAGTGAACCTGACCTCTTTTTGTGCATGACCTGTACTTGATATAAACTTCTATACACCAGTAGTTGAACAGTAAGTCTTTGCATGAGGCCCAAAACAGGTTTATCCAGCCCTGATTACATGGATAAACTCTCAAAAACTGTCAAACTCCTCTTTTGGAAGAGCCAAACTGAGGAGGGAGCACTTCAGTTCCTTTCCATCTTCATTCAAATGTCCCAGAAAGTGAAGGACAGACAGAAATGTGAGTGGTTGTAAGATCATATAGAATTTAAATTTGGATGCCAGGGACACATGGGAATGAGAGGTGAATGAGTTCAGGAACAGACATAAAAACAGAGACATGGGGGGGGGGGGGGGGGGGAATCAAACAGCAGGAGACACTGAACAGCCTGCTTGTGATGAGGACAGTTTCTGTCTGTTGTTCAAGCGCCCCCATGTGGTTAAAATGCGACACTACAATCAACACTAAAGTGCAGCTGCCTGCATGGATCTTATTCTATCCTATACCATCTTTTATATGTGAAAGATAAAATACCAAAGCAGCTCACAATGTTCTCTGAGCTCCTGTTAAGGTGAATTTGATGTAAACAATTTCAGTAGAGTTGTTTAGAGAAGTCCAAAGCCTCTCATGATAAATCGGAGGAATTTTGAGATAATTGAAAGAAAATAAAAAAAAATAAAAGCACACTGGATGTACCATTAAAACAATAAACATCCATCGTCTCTTCCTGTAGTAGTCGCATATAATCAGCAGATGCAGTTTGTGTGGTTATCTATTTTTCTTATCTCTTCCCTTCTTGTGAATTATAACATCATTTTACCTCCTTAGGCACAACAAACAGTTATTCAATGAAGAATTCGTCTTAGAGGTTTATGGGGGAAAATCACTCTTTGGTGGAAATGCTTGCAGCGTAACGTCATCCAGCCTGTGAAATGAGAAGACACTGCTTTATTGAATAGGTCTATAAAGGGAGTGACGGCTTTAGGATATTACCCCATTAAACAACCTTAAAAGGACGTAGGCTCATTTTACGTATAGTTCTCAAACCGTCTCTCACATGTGCCCAAACACTGGTGGTTGGTTCGCTGATTCTCCCACCAGCGAGCTTATGTTCTTGGGAAGTGACACGAGGTTTTTCCTCTTCTCCCAGTCGGTAAACCAGATGCATCTCGCGATTTGTCAGAAATGCCACAAGAGCTTGGTGACTGTGAAGACTTTGAATTTTTCGGAAACAGTGTTACCGTGGCGACACGGTCAATTTTGATGTTTTTGCCACTGAACAGGAAACTGTTGTAGCTGGACTCCACATGGTCCGATTTTTTTTTGAGCTTCACACGATTGATGAGAGCCCCCACCTGAAGACAGCTCCAAGCTGAATTTAGGTCTTGGTCATCGTGTCACCAAGTGGTGACAGGAAGTAAACACTGATGTCACATAGACGATTTGATTAACATGACAATCACACCGTGTTGGCTTCATGTGATGCACATTCTAAGCAACATGTGATGCGGTATCACTGAGGATGAAAAATCTCTGGACAACAGGAATGATTACATCAACCTGTAAACACACATAGAGTTTGAGTGGTTTTGTCCAGTGTGATGTCCTGGTCCAAGACACCGGCTAGGCCAGCACTGCTAACATCACTGTGATGCCAGACACGACGCTGGTCGCCCTGAGCAGATGTAGACAGTCAGGACACAGTCTTCAGCCAATGAACTCTGCTGCTCCCATGGGTGTGGAGTGAGATTGTGTAAACCATTTATCCCATTTTGAGCAAAAGGGAGGACATGACCATAGGCCTACTGAATGCCCAGCCTAAGAAGACCTGACCAGATACTTGGTACTTTAGGTATGTGTGTGTGAGATGGGTCGGGTCAGAGAGAGAGGAGGAAGAGAAGGAGTGGTCTTTGCTTAGTACTACAAGCTATACCCCCCTGATGTAACTGTTCATCAGCCCTGGGGGCACTTGTAATTAAGTTTAGGAATCACAGTTTTAATATATACCTGGGAAAAAAAGTCCACATCAGGCACTGGTGCTTTGTTTGAGCTCCATATTCACATATCTGCTGAGGAAGGACACCTGTAGGAAAGACAGACCCAGGACTATAGTTGGGTGGCAGCCTCGATAGCATGACTGACAAATAGACTCATACCATGCTCTGATTTCGCTCCTGCTGCTCAAGTTCACCTTCATGTTTCTCAACAGTTCTTCACGGGACCAAACATGGTGAAACATTTTTCCACTCAAATCGTGCTAAAACAGCAAAAAGGGAAATTTCCTCTAACGTCTTCCTCTCCTGTCATCAGCTAATCTTTGCTAAACTCCTGTCTCCTGGCCACTCCAGCACACCAATCTGCACTCATTTGTCCCTCACTCTCCGACTGTTTTCTGATGCCGATTAATTAACCGGATCCCCCCCCCCCCCTTCATCAGCGTCTATGAAGGAGAGCAGCTGGCCGACCTTTGTGACCTCTATTAAGGCTGCTAATGGCTGACTATAGGTCTGCCTAATAAGGTGGTGTGTGTTCATCCTCGTGTGTGCCGTTAAGTTGAGTGCGTGCTTTCATGTGTGTGACACCCTGTATGTCTGATGCCCTTTCTGGCCTCACTGGCTGTTTGTGGCCTCGGGCAGTGTGGCCAGAGCTGGTGACAGTGTGTGTGCTCAGCAGGGGACAGTATTTAGGCACTGGGAGCTGTGGTGGGGGGATCTTTGATTCCATAATGAGCTGTTGTGTGTTGTGAAGCTGTGAGGCAGTTCGGTGGGGGAACAGAGGAGCATTGTGTGTTGCTTAGCAGTTCAACAGAGCAGGCCTGGCTGAACTGGGCTGGAAAGCACCAAGGGGCAAACATCTTCTGGATACTTGTGTCTGTCTGCCTGTCTTTCCTCCTTGTGTATTCATCTCTATGTGTAGTTACTATTACAAGCTTCCAGTTATGTTTTAATTTAGTTCCGATATTAACGACTGCTGGTCTAAGTGGCTCGACTGAACCAGTAAATGCAACATGACTCCAGTTGTTTTCGTCTCCCTCCCATCAGTGACCCGTCTCTCTAACTGTCTGTCATTAAATTAAAAGGCAAATATCCTCCCCCGCTCCTAAAAAAAAAAAGCACATCTGCTCCTAAAAGATATTTCTTATTTCAAGAGTTTAAGAGACCATTCAAAGGTCTATTATCACTCAGACTTATATAACTTATTTACTGGCTCTGCATCAACCTCAAATTAGTTGTGATGTCCACTTCGTTTCACCCACTTTAAGTTTGGGAGGGCAGAGATGGACGTGAACATAGGCTTCTCGTGTCTCACCTTCATGAGAGCACGGAGACGCTCATTGAAAAATGGATTCTATTCAGCAAAAGCTGTGCGATCGCTTTCAATGAAAACATCTTTGAGGATAGTCATCACTAAAACACAACAACAACAACAAAAACAAACCAAAAATATCCTTGACTGAATTATTTGATATATTGGGAAATATTAGATAACTAGTGTGAAATCAATCATTTTTGCAAGGGCAGCGGAGGGTAAGAAAGCAGAATCATCGTCATTGATGGCATGTCGCTGCAAAATCCAGTCACGTGATTTGGTATTTTTGCACTCCAATCACCCAAAGCAGAACAATTGTATTGATTAGTGAGCTTTAGAGGGCCTGTCGTCTAGGTTTTGTGACTTTGGAAACAGTCAGTTCCAGCTGACTTTATGATGAGGCAGCTGGTTCGCAGCTGTGGCTTTCTATTAAAACAAAGGAGTGAGAGTGGCGTTGTTCACTCTCACACAAGTTAAAAACTACAAAAGTGCCGATCTGTTCATTTGAGGAGGGCCTAGGTTACCGTGTGCTGGAGTCACTAAACTATCAAACATCCTCTTAAATGTGTGAGTTTAAACAGATCGAGTGAAGCAGCGTTTGTGTTGTTGCAGCTCAGTTTGGTGTGTTCCACATTAACAGAAGAAAGTCCCAGTGTTGTGGAAGGTGAACACGCAGCTTTATGGGGTTAGGGGTATATTTCACTTGTCGACTGTAATTTCCTAATCCCGACTCTTGCCAAAGGCTAGCTTAATCCATGGAAATTTCAGGCAATGTTTCAGTGTCCGTCACAGTGTTTCTCACTTTCAAGTTTGCTAACGCTTGTGCTAGCATACTGAGAGAGCTCCAGACAAAATGTTCTTTTTCTAGCAATGTGAGCCGTTTAATTTAACACAAACCACTCCTGTTTCTGCCTTTAAATGGATCATAAGTGTGTTCTAAAGAGGATATTTAAAGCAATACATCAGCTTTTGGGCAAACCTGCTTCTTTGCCATCTTCCCCAGAGCCAGACACGAAGACAGATTCCCTTCTGTCCTGTGCGTGTGTAGTAAGGAGCTGAGACCTACAGCGAGCTAGCTCAGCATAATGAATGGTAGTGGATGGGTAGGTTAGCATGCCACTATCCTGCCCACTCAGCATCACTTCCTCCTCTGTGTATTCTGGTTCAAATAGATCATTTCAGAACCTTCGCTTGAAATAGTCCTCCTCATCAAGTTTTACAAACACATCCATGATTAGCAGTCGCTCTTCATCACCAAGAGTTCTGTTTCGTTAGCTGAAATTGTGAGATTCTGCATCAAATCAGTGCACCCTGTCAGAAAACTAGTTCCCTAAATATCTCTGATTCTAGATTTTAAAGTCATATTTCACAGTGAAAACTATACATTAACGCAGGTAAAGAGAGTTTGGGGACATCTGATGGAGGAAAGCTACACAGCCACTAGCATTCATGGTGCTATCCTATGTAGCAGTCAGCTGGTCTCTCCGGGTCTCAGCTCAGAGAGCTAAAAAACTGTCATGTCTCTTTAAAAAATGTGTAAGATTCTTTTTGTGATCTGCACTTGAAGAAATTCTCAGGAGTTCTTAACTTTGGTCTCAAGAGTTAAACTCAGTTAGAAAGTCGAGGACTCGGTGGTATTGTTGCCTATAAACTTGTTGTGAAGATAACAGAATTTTGAGGAGACAATAGAGACACAGAGGCAGATAGATGGGGGCGGTTCAAGCAGGTTCTCTCTGTAACCGAATGAAATTGTATGTGCATTATTATGAAACTGAATGCTATGATTATGTCTGTGTTTTCCCATGCGTAATTTATGTGAGCTCATTTGAAATTGGATTATCTCTTTTCTTCGCAATTCAACCTCCGTTTCACTGAAAGACGGTTAAAGGGCGTCTTAACATGCTTGGCATTAATTGCTGCTGAATGCACCATCGATATAAAACCCGGCCTAAATCATGCACTCACATCGCAAAGCTACATTTTCGGGAGGTTTTTCTTTTTTCCACAAAGAAAAACTTCCTTCGTATTGCACCTCCTGGTTTTTCTGACACACCTGAAACCTGAACGATGATTCAACTGCACGCGTTTCATAATTCTAGGCGCAAATGTCAATGTCAGTAATCATTTTGGGAGGGGGAGAAATAATCAGGATTTTACTTGAAATTCAGTGTTTCAAATTTGTCATTCATTATTTGAATGACACCCCCCCCCCCAAATCAAATCCATTAGTCACTTTAATTCGGATACTTCCCACTTGTCTGTCTGCACTAAATTGCTCTCATATGCTTAGAACACCTGCAGGCTTCTCTTCCCCTCTCACTCAGTAACAGCATTTATTTCTAATTTTTTTTTTTTTTTTTTTTTGCATTTTGGATATTGAACTCAATTTTTTACGTTTTGAAGTGTTCAATTCACCGTATTCACTTCCTGTGGGTTTCATCTATGTTGTCAACGTGCTTTTAACTTGTGTTTGTAAAAACAGGAGTACAGGAGGGGGGGCAGGTGCTAACTGAGGTTGTTAGTCATTGTTAGTCAAGAGACAAAAGAATAAATCTTAACGTTACAAAAAAGTAATTTCAGAAAGATGAATCTTAACTTGGCATATTCTACAAATACATTTGAAGTTATCTTAATGTGATATTGTGGGTTTGTGAACTGAAATGGAATGGAGTTCAAATTGAACATTTATTTGACAGGATAAAGCAAGTTTTTTTTTGGTGAACAGATAATGTAACAGTTGTTTTCTCGAACTAACAATACCAAGTTTTTTCCTCGGTTAAAGAACTTGTTTAACTTTACTTCTTCACTCGAAATGGAACCTGGCTTCAGCTTGAGCTCCCTCCCGATTTTAAGACGGGGGGGGGGGGGTGAAAAGTTAAATCAACTCGAAGGTTTACCGTTCTCTGTATACGACAAACTTTCTGACCGTGTGACGCGCTCCCAAATCATCACACATCGGAAAAAAATCATAAGAATTAAACTTTTCAACTTATTTAGATGTTTTGGTATTTTTTGGGGGGTGGGGTGGTGGGCTGGTGGGGTGGGGGGGGGGCGTGAAAGTGACAGGCGTGAGGGATGTCATAAATTGCCACATTTCCCAGTCTCCTCTCCAAAATATCCCATCCGTCTTCCCATCGTGTTGCCTTTTATCTCTCCCTCTGCTCGGACAACAACAGTCTCTTTCATGTGGCCATCTTTCCCTCAGACCCCTCGGGCCGTCTTTCTCTTTCGTTCACACAGACTAATTAAATGTTCTGAGAGGAACTCATGATTGGGAAGTCTGCTCTGCTCTCGACCACTCTCTCCGTCTTATTTTCTCATTGACAACTTTCTGAACAATATCTGCATTTCACTTGGTGGCATTTCAAAGTTATCATTATTACATTTTTTTTTAATCAAGACTCACGTGGGTTTTTTTGTTTTTGTTTTTCTTTCTGAAAGACCATCATTTCATTTCGGGCTTTAGGACAGACAAATATTACACCGCAGCCATCAGGGGTTTGTATCCTTTCGAGAAAAAGGTAGTAGGTTCCGGGAGAAATAAAATCTTTAATAACAAAAAAAAAATATTTTAAAAGAAGATGCTTTTTTGAGCAGAAGGTGACTCGCGCACTGTCTAAAAGTAACAAGCAAGATAACACCACTGGTGTAGCACTTTTTAAAAAAAAGAACAGAAAGGGTTTTACTAGAAAATAGATAAACAAAGAGAGATTAAGATTAAAAAAAAAAAAAGACAGAGGGCAGTTTGTTCGAACAACCGTCATAAAAATGAAGAGAGAAGCTAAAGAAAACTCATTTAAGATGATGTTTGTGCTCTGGTTTACCCTCAGTGAGACCTTTCAGGAAACGGGGCGAAGAAAGTTCATGTTTTTCTCAACTCAAATTGACAATTACTGCTTTGTTGATGTGAAAGACTGAACCGAGCAGGTAAATCAACGGCGTTCACGAGGACACGACTCATCACGTCTTCATGATGTCATCTTCAGGTTAGATGAAGCGGTCTGCAGACTCACGTGCGCAACTGAGTTTAATTTCTTAACGGAACCCCTGATTGAAACTTAATTAAAAGATGCCCGATGGGAAAGTTTCCCTCTTTGCTCTTTATTTCATTTCCTTTACCTCATTTCGCTTTGTTTAAATGCAGTCACAAAGAGAGAAATGCAATCCTGACATCCGAGAAAAGACGGAAAACTTACAGTTTTAACCCCAAAAAATAGGACGTAGAAATGAAGAAACATTTCTCAGGGGAATCTTACGTTTAAAGAAAATGAGCGGAACCATGTTTTCCTCTCTTGTGCAGGGGAAACATTTCCAATCTGTGTTATCACCGCAGAGAAGAATTTTTAGTGCAGCGAAAGGTTGACGTATGTGCATGACTAAACGCCGTGCTGGCACGTATGACTGTGGGGCAAACCGTCATAGAGAGGTTACATGAATGCCACCATTGTCCCAGTCACCATCATCCCCATCCTCATCAATCCCACTCTGACTTTTTAACATCATCATGCATCTGAGTCACAGACACAAATATAAAATGTTTTTCTCTGAATGTCTTCCTCTTCCTTTTCCTCATGATTTCTTCCCCTTAAGCTCATACGTGTCATTTCTTTCTCTGTCTCCCTCTTGTTCAATCTCTCGTTTCTCTCCGTCAGGATGAAGTCGTAGCAAATAGATGCGGACGCAGCAGACCCCTGAACAATAGGCCTTTCATGATACCCTGCAATGCAATGATGATCCTGCTCTGCCCCCCCACCCCACCCCCCACCACCTTCCCTGGCTCACCCACCCTGCACCAGCATCCACAGCTGCACAGGAATGCGGTCCAACAAGTTACCCCCCCCCCTCACCCCAACCCTCCTCTCCCCCTCTCTATTTCTTCCCCGCCGCCACCACCATCGCTACCACCGCCACCACCTCACCAGTGCTGCCACCATCGCAACCGAAGCCCTTCTTTCCCCAAATTAAAAAAAAAAGAAGGCAAGAAGCTAAGAGAGGGGGGAAACTCTGCAGACGGAGCACAAAGAGAGGATTCATGGTCACATACACTTGCCGAGAAAAAAGAGGGGGACCCATTTAAGTGTGGTGCAGCTGCACTAATTCACTGGGTGAAAATGGGAGAAAGAGGAGTGACAGAGGTCAGATAGCAGAATCATTTTTTATTCATCCTCTGAGGATGGCGTGTCACTGCATCATCGCCACTTACAAATGATGGATAAATCAAGTGTTGAAGCCAGAGGACACCTGCATCCCTCGCAAGCTTCCAGAGGGGAAAATCCAAGCTGAAAGTTCATGTTTCCAACACTGCAAGCACGTAAGCGCAGGAACCTGTGTAACGTCCTCATGTGGCCTTTGTTTTGTCATGCAGTTTACAACCCACATGTAAATACTTCAGCTGACATCCGGCCCAGAACGGCCTGACCCGCGTTCACACATTTCTAACAAATGATATGAGGTCGTAGGCACAGCTCTCATTTATCTGCGGGGGAACATTTTCCTGATGAGATGTACTGTACAGTGTGAAACCGAGTCCAAATATTTGAGTCACATGAACCTCTGTTTCACTGATAGCTAGCCTAGCTTCAGCGCCGGAATTCCCCAAGCGAGAAAGAACTGACCTCAAATGTTTTCCACACAAAGCCTGAGAGGCATTTTTCACAAGAAAAAGCATAAGCGTGTGCAGGACACTCACGTATATCATTTCAGAAACAACCGTTGGCACGTCAGACCACCATTTCATGATGACATCTGGATCTGAAATGGGGGAGAAAAATGTGCTTCTGTGCCAATCTCTCCAGCCGTTTCTGACATATAATTTCAGATCCTTTTGTCATCATTTGAAACAAATGACGCCATTCATTTCAGCCCAATGTGCCTATTGACTTGAGAACGAATGCTTTCCACCAATTATGCGTCCGTTAAATGCAGAATGTGACCCAGCATGTGAATATTTGACCGCTGTGCATGTTTCCCCTTATCTGCATCCCTCTTTCGCTATCTGGCATCTCTCTGTTTTTCTCTCTCTCTCTCTCTCTCTTTTTTTTTTTTTTGTCTCCATCCATCGTCAGATTTCAGGAATTTCCCCTGGGAGTTGCTGCGAGTATTAAGGCCAAAGCGAAAAGGGCACGTTCTCTCCTCTTCCCCCTCCTCTAGCGCTTTCTGACCGCTCCGACCAGCGAATTTTTTATAGAAAAATAACGAAATAGGAATGAAAAAAACAAAACAGGCAAACAAACAAACAAACAAACCCTTTCCTGATCTTCGTCTTCATGGGTTCGCCCTGATCACACAGTCGGGCATGACTGAGAGGTCACCTGAAGAGTGACCCTTTGACCTCGATGCTGATCATGAGACCTCATCCTCCCAGCCTCTCCCGCAGGAGCCGCAGGAAACAGGCTCTTGTGACACAGTGGTCTGTGCAGACATGGAGAGGCCCATTACTGAAGTCACATGGCAGGTTAGCGCAGGCACTGATGCGACCATGTGAGCTCCATTTTCTAACAAGTTATGGCTGCCCCCGAGGCCCGTGACAGTTTCACACAGGACTGTCTGAAACAGTCTGGTCGTTTCAAACCGGGATGTTTCTCTTTTCTTGATTTTTCTTCTTCTTCCTCTTCTTCTTCTTCTTCTTCTTCTTCTTCTTCTTCTTCTTCTTCTTCTTCTTCTTCTTCTTCTTCTTCTTCTTCTTCTTTTTTGTTTCACACAGCCCTGTTCAGGTAATCATCTCAGAGCCGATATTTCTGTCTGCAGATGCTGGGGAACAGGTGGAGTTAAAGCCATAAAGCCCCGACACATTGAGCTCCAAGGGAGTGACATATATTCTTGTAAAATTTCATAAAATGACACTATGTATTTAAAAAAAAAAAAAAGATTTATAACCCGAAACAATTTTGAATTTGTTTGTTATACAATTTAACTGAAAATAGTATAAAACTGAAGCCTAAAATTTAAGAGGAGCAGAGAAACTGTTAAAAGTCAGTATTGAAAATCGATTTGTTGATCGTCAGATTCTCATTTAAAAAAAAAAAAATCCTTTTTCTTTCGTGGACAACTGTTACAATTGTGACTGTTCATAAATGTCCCATTAAAAACACAAACGGGACAATAAAATCCCATTTGGTAACGTTTTAAGATTAATTACATAAACATTCGAGAACCAACTAAATGAGGCCTTTTATTTCTCGTCATCGCGCTTAACTAAAGAGCTGCAGGCGAACATGGAGGAAGCGATCAGAGAATCATGAAACCACACAGTGTTTATCAAGACTGTCATCTTCAGAGATCAATGTCAGCGGACTCTCTCCTCCTTCACGTCAGGTGTTCAAACACTCCCGAGGCCTGATGGGATATTAAAGGTTGCCGTAGTTATTAAAAAAAAAAAAAAAAAAACAACGAAAAGTTTCTCATCCGTCTTTTATTCGATAACAGAAATAAGGGAAGTTATTAGAAGCTAAATGTTGTGTTAGTGGACCGGTGACGTAGCGACACGCAGAGTCACTTCTTTTACTCTGTTCGTTTTAAGGGTTTTATTTCACCCTTTTGGAAGCGACTTTGATGCGCACTTATTGGCCTCCAGGGCTCTGATTTTTTTTTTTTCCTTCTCCATACCAAAAAAGAACGGATTCTTTTAAGGGTGGAAAAAAAATAGAATCAAAAACAAAAGTAGCTTTTTTTCAAAACGAACAAAAGAAACAATCAAAAAAAAAAAGAAAAAAGAAAAGCTTTTTCACCAAACATAATTTCCACACATTAATGAACGAAAAAAAAAAAACGTTTAAGACTGAAATTAAAAAGCACAAAGTCCAGTAAATTCTAAACAGTCTGATTTGCAAGAGTATAAACGTTCTCAAACAGGCTTTTGTTTTTGTTTCAAATTGTCTCTCCGTAGGGTTGTAATAATTTACAATGACAATAATAATAACAATTATAATAATTCCAGAGTAGGCGCGATTTACAACAAAACTGGGAAATACGCTTCAACAAAGCAGAAAGAAAATTATATTTTAAAAAAAATAATAGAAAGTGTATATTTCGCTTTTCACTGGTTGAAAATAAACAAGTTAAAGTAAAACACATCAGCACAGTAAAAAAAAATGCCAAACGTCTCAAAGTGACGACCGAGTCCCGGAGAGTCAGAGTAACGATGTTAAACCATCATAATGAGTTACAATAATCGTGTTGAATACAATTTTGATTTGATGGAAGAATGTAATTAAAGGATGAGTCGGGACAGATAATGATGACGCAGAAACCTGCACTGACAGACAGACGGACGGACGGACTGACGGACTCCTGGGGGCCCTGCGCATCCAGCTGCCCTAACTAAACACTCTCCCCAAAACCGCAGCTTCCTCCCTGCGGTCGGATCCAACCTAACCGACAAGCTGCTCACATTTTAAACATTTCTCTTCTAAACAGCTGCAACAAAAAGAGAGAGAGAGAGAGAGAAAAAAAACTCGCATCTTTCAGTGGAGACGAAAACACTCACTTCACAAGCCTCGGAGGCCTCAAGCTGGATCCCAGTGATGCTGGTTGGTCGGTGGGGTGCAGCCTGTAGGTGTCCCCCTCACCCCCCCCCCCTTTCAACCATCACCCCCTCATCCTCAAACACCCCCCCCCCTCCCCATCATCAGCAGCATCTCCAAAACTCCAAATCCAGGTGTTGCAGAGTGTTTAGAGCTGCAGAGTGTCGAGGAGGGAGAGACAGAGATATCCATGCGTCTGCTGCGGACTATTTTCTATGTGTGCGCGTCTACTGTCTATGCTCGGACATAAGGGGAGAAAGACGCACACATCGCTCTCTGTTATCATTTTTTTTCCATGTTTGCAGCACAAAACTGCTTTTTGTTCCCCATTTTTTTCATTTACGAGGGTTAATGGATAGAGGCTTGGGCGTTTGATCACATGGCTACAATTCACCTGAGATGCGGACAAAGAGGGCAAAGAGAGATGGGAGAGAGAGAGAAAACCGAGAGCTGCGCTCCACGCGAGAGAGACACAGGGGTTATTGTTACTGTCATTGTGCGCGACAGAGAGAGAGAGAGAGAGAGAGAGAGAGAGAGAGAGAGAGATTTTGTGTGCCCGCATCCAATGATTTTAATGCATCTAAAAGTCGTTTCTCTTCTTCCCATCAGGCCACACTGAAAGGCACAAATCATGACCTTCAAGTGAGAGCAAGGTGCTGCAACAGCTTCCGTTTACATCCAGAAAGAGAAACGAAATCAATTAAATGCCCGGATATTAGATTTACACTCGTCCCTGGCTGCTTTTTGGAGTTTTTTTTCCCCTCAAGATTGACTCAACCTGAACTAACTGATACAGTTAAAATCTATGCAACCGCCATTTTGTATCCTTCCTTGATTGAATAGTTTGATTGCACGTTTTATAAATGAATTCAGTAGTTCAGAACAGAATTATCCTCATAAACCCGAGTCCTAAAACTCGAAATGAATTCGTGGACATTTGCTCTCGCAGACCAAACCCCCCCCCCCCCCCAAGTAATATCGTTCTACCTGTATTAAAACAATTATAATTCAGTATAATTTGTAACCATGGATACCAAGATTTATTTGAATCCAGGGTCCATGTTTTACACAGTGACGCTTTCTCCCAGCTACTAACTTCATGAAATACACGTTTGAGTTGCTGATCCAGAGGTTTTTCTTCCCAGTAATATGACCTGGAACAACGCACCTCCTCCAGCAGCATTGTTGCAAGGCTGCTTCATATTCGATTTATGACGAGCAGCGACTCAAACACCGCCTGTTACGTGATTCGTAGTTTATCAATTAGAGGCTCTGATACCTGTTTTTTTCCCCCCCTATTAGTTGCGTTTCCTCGATTAAAGGGAATTTTATCTGGAAACTCTACAACTGTCTTTCTTTTCTGATGTGACGTGACCACAGGCGGCAATAACCGTCCTCATGATTGTTTATTTGTTTGATATAGCATGTCAACACTCCCAACAAAGCTGGCCTTCTCCTGCCTCTAAATGGCCGCTCTGTGGAGTCATTTAGGCAGCTCTGATGTAAAATCTCACCTCTTCTCTGTTGGAAATGTTGCCGTGATGGACAGACCGGCATTAACAGTATACCACTATCGTCCAATCAGAGAGCAGCTGGGTAATTAGAGGACCAATCAGAGCTCGGTATGGCTCCGTTGGGCGGGGCTTCATGTGTGTTGGAATGCTGCCTCTCTGGGAATGTTTTCCACTTTCAATCACTTTTTTTTTTCTCTCTCAGTCCTTCTCACAAGGCGCTCTTTAAGCTCCGGTGTTGCCACACAGAGCAGCCATTCATCGGCTCTACAGTCAGCCACACACACTCCCATGTTGAACCACTGGACATCTAAATTGGTAAGTTATGTAATTTTTTTTTTGTTGCAAAAACGTCTAATATTAAAGCGAATAATCCATATCGATGTAAAACTGCCTAGTGTATTCTTCTTGTTTTATTTACAAAATCTATTTTAGTGAAAATATTTCACCGCTGGAATATGATTTCTCCTGGTTCAAGTCTAGTCAATTCGTCCAACTATTATATTGTTATACGTCTTGAATTGGCTATAGACACATGGCTACTTTATTGATATTAAATTAAAGGCCTATAGCTCTGCCTGAAGAAAACCGACGAATATTTACATTTAAAACTGACGTCAAAATGTGTTTAATTTGTAATCAGCCAAAACGTCACTGTGACTCTTTTCTTCAACTTGTAGGTGTAGGTGCTGATTCGGATTCCCAGCAGCAGAGAAAGGATTTGGAGACTTTACCGCAGCAGTATGGCTTTACCTCACAAGAGTCAGCAGTAGCTGGGTCGTCGTAGACTCCAAAAATCATTTAGACGGTTTCATTACACTGAATATTTTAAACTTACTTTTATAGATATATATTTTTGCATTTGAGGGTTTTTTGTTTTTTTGTTTTGTTTTGGTCAAATAAGAAGAAGAATAAACATGTCGGGTGAGGAGCACAGCCTGTCCGAGGCGGAGCTGAGTCCCGGAGGGTCAGACGATGGTCACTCACTGTCTCCGAGTCAACCCGGAGCGCCACCGGGTCACGACTCACCTCTGACCGGGCCGCCGCCGCAGCTGACGGCTCTCTGTGTGGCGGACGGAAGCGGGGGTGATCGATCCAGAGCCAAATCAGAAGAAGAGGATGATCGCTTTCCCATCGGCATCAGGGAGGCGGTGAGTCAGGTGCTGGACGGCTATGACTGGACTCTTGTGCCAATGCCAGTGCGCGTAAACAACGGGAGCAAAGCGAAACCTCACGTCAAACGACCCATGAACGCCTTCATGGTGTGGGCACAAGCGGCGAGGAGGAAACTGGCCGACCAGTACCCCCACCTGCACAACGCGGAGCTCAGCAAGACCCTGGGCAAACTGTGGAGGTTTGTATGGAGAGGCTGTTCCAGAGGAGAACACAGCGGCCATACAGGCGCGCGTTTCCTGTAGCTGACACGAGCCCGAATCTAAATGTAAAAGTGGGGAAATTATGGCGCATAAACACATTTGTTTATTTGTTTGCTACTTGGAAGTGTTTAATGCGTACAGCCTATTAAATTACCCATATCTCCATTATTCACAGCACCAGTATTTGTCATTTGCAGACATTGTCCGAGCTAAAACCTTCCACATTTGCTTGGAGGCCTTATAAGAGTAAATCAGTCCTTGTTTTTCTCCCCCCAGGCTGCTGAACGAGAACGACAAGAGGCCATTCATCGAGGAGGCGGAGAGGCTGAGGAAACAGCACAAGAAGGACTACCCCGAGTACAAGTACCAGCCCCGGAGACGCAAAAACGGCAAACTAACGCCTGCTACTGAGTCCGATAGCCAGGGGGAAGGGGAGGCCAGCCACTCCCAGTCACACTACAAGACCCTGCATCTGGAGCACAACGGTGGGGCTGGGTCTCCTCTGGGTGACATGCACCATCACCACCATCACCACCACCATCCTGCTGGTAGGTGAACCTCCACACTGATTGAATTTCAGGAAATAAGGAAGCTACAGAAATTCGAGTCTGTGTCAGTGAGTTACACTTGGAAGCAGGAAGCTTGTGACAGGTCACCTAATGTTGCCCCTTGTCTTGTAGGCCAGGGTCACAGCCCGCCCACGCCCCCCACTACCCCAAAGACAGAGCTCCAGTCTGGGAAACTGTCAGAGGCCAAGAGGGAGGGGGCAGCAGGAGCTGCTGGAGGATCAGGGGGATCCAGGGGAGCCCTCGGGGTGGGGGCTGAAGGGGCATCCGGTGGTCCATCATCATCAGGCACAAAGCCCCACATCGACTTTGGCACAATGGACATCGGCGAGATCAGCCACGAGGTGATGTCTAACATCGAGCCTTTCGATGTGAATGAGTTCGACCAGTACCTTCCTCCTAATGGCCACCCTCAGAGCGCGACCGGGGCGCCCACACCTGGATCCTCAGCCTCGTCTTATGCCTACGCCCTGGCTGCTGCCAGCGGGCACTCAGCCTGGCTCTCCAAACAGCAGCAACAGCCTCAGGCCTCTCCGTCTTCCTCTGACCCCTCTAAAGCCCAGATCAAGAGCGAGTCTGCGTCTGGGAGCCACTATGCCGAGGCCTCGTCCTCTCCCTCCTCAGGCACCCATGTCACCTACACCCCGCTCAGCCTCCCTCACTACGGCTCCGCCTTCCCCTCACTGGCCTCCAGGGCTCAGTTTGAGTATGGAGAGCACCAGGCCCCTGGGGCGTACTATGCCCACTCAAGTCAGGCCCCGGGGCTGTACTCAGCCTTCTCCTACATGGGCCCTACACAGAGGCCTCTGTACACTACCATCGGAGACCCCTCCAGTGTGGCCCCCTCTCACAGCCCCACACACTGGGAGCAGCCTGTTTACACCACACTCACAAGACCCTGAGGGGGACCAGCTGAGCAGAGGGAAATATGGGAAGCGTGTGAGTGGATCCGAGTGTGTGTGTGTGTGTGTGTGTGTGTGTGTGAATGTGAGCATGTGATGATACGTGTGTATGTATATGTGTGTGTGTGTGTGTGTGTGTGTGTGTATATGCTCGTGCCATATTGATGTAATATTAGGTGGTTTTTACTTTTCTAGCTGATCTAAATGCAGGATGCATACACACGGGGCCCAGTCAAAAATGCAGCCACAAGCACACACAATGAAAAGTGTGAATTCTGGGTCTACAACCAATCAGTGACACATAAAAAAAAAACTTTCCAAAAGCGTGCCATCAGGATTTGAGATGTACAGTGAGTGTGTAAAAGTGTTTGAAATGATCCAGAAACGAAGGGTTTAGACGGACATAATCAGATTTTATTAACCAAACTAAAGGATACTTTTTCTTTTTGGATGTTTTTGTGTTATTTTATATGAGTAGTAAGTTTATTGTCATTGTTGATATCCGAGGGTGTAACTTTATTGTGACTGATATGATAATACACTTACACATCTGCACCACTGCTTTGGGAAAAGCACGTTTTGTTGAAATATGTTTTTTTTTTTTTTTGGTTTTGTTTTTTTGTTTGCCGAGGCCAGGTAAGGATGGTTGCAACCTTTTGTCTCTGTAGATAAACACCATTCTGTCCTTCCATATGTGGATTTTGTTGAACTGAAGAATTAAGCATTTATGGGGAATAATAGGAAAAAGAGAGGGAAAGAGAGCTCTTGGAGATATTTCAGCTAATCGCTCAGACTTGGACACTTACCTCAATTCTTGTCGTTTTGTGCCAATAGCTAAGGAGACCCTGGAAACCTGACCAGTTTCAAACCACCACTACTTAACTTTCCAAAATTATGCTTCTTCTTCTTCCTCTTTTCTTTTTTTCTCTTTAGCAATTTTTGCTGATTCATATGTGATTTACAACTGAAACCAAGTACAAAGTCTCCACCAAATCTCTTGAGATAATTGGCCAGCTTTGGGTCCTACTTAAGGATTACTTAGAATCACATGTACGACTGTTGTGCACTGCATGTAGGCCAAAACCATGTTTTCTTCCTCTTCAGCAATGTGAATAATGGTCATTACCACAGGCTTTACCTTTATTATGTGATGCATACTTTTTCATTTTATACTGACCCTCTTACCACGTAGTTATTTTATGTAAGTAATAATGCATTGTGTCACACCTCTGCTTCCTCCATTTTGTATAATTCTGAATAGTTTTGTAAAGTGTTTGCTATACATTCACATGAGTATTTTGCTTCCTTACAAGAAAAGCGATGTTGAAATATTATTGTCATCTATTAAATCAATTTATTTATAAAAAAAAAAAAAAACAACCCCAAAAAAGTGTGAGATTTTCATTTGATGCAGCAGCTAACTAACGCTCGGCACACTTAGCCAGCCAAAGGTGGAGAACAAATTAAAAACATGCTGCTGACGTGTGAAGTGTAATAACAACACAATCAGTGCCCCACCAACCTAAGCCGTTTAGTGTGTTTGTGTGTGTGGTAGGCTAAAATTGACTACTAATTCCCCACATTTAATCGCCTGGGGACTGCGTGTTACTGTGAAAAGACAAAGAGCGCCATTCAGAGTGAGAGAGGGACAGAAGGAGAGAGAAGGGGTGGGTGTAAAGAGCCAGAGGCAAAGCCAATTTCAGCTCAGTCACTAACGTACACTTGGACTTGTGTACACCACTCTTCCCTCTCCGCTCCACCTGAGGCTCCCCCTCCCTGCCTCCACATTCAGCTGCAGTTCAGCTCATCATTTCACGTTCATTATATTTCCTTTTAGGCTGATGTTAGAAGATGAAGTTAAGCATGTGTTCCTCATAAAGGCACGGTGGCAAGAACCTGGAGGCTGAGTTTTTAAAGAGAGTCCCTCACAAAGCCCAAACCTGACTACAGTTCTTTTACTTTCTAAAGAACACAGGGTTCACCAAAATATAGCGTCACTCTGGTGTGGTTCAACAGGTGAGACACAAACCTATAAGTAAAGGTCAGAGTGTGTGTGTGTGTGTGTGTGTGTGTGTGTGTGTGTGTGTGTGTGTGTGTGTGTGCGCGCGCGCGTGTGTTAAACTGCTTTAAACCGAGCATGAAAAAAAGAAGGGAAGGTATAAGATACGAATGAAAATAATGACTGCAGGTAAAATCATTACTGCAGGCTATGGGCAATTGAGGATTTAAAAAGGCAATTGTAGCAAACATTATGAGACTTAATATTTTTATAAAATGTCAGCATTATGAGTGGCTCTCCATCTACGCGGAGCCAACTGATATTTGAATGACAAATAAAAATTGAACACGTACATTTTTAAAGCAATCATTCTCAATAATTAAACTGAAACCATAAATAAATGAATAGAATAAGATTAAATGCCCATCAAAACATAATCGTAATTCCAGCTGTTGGGACAGCCAACTTAAAAAATATAGGTTCATCTTTTCGTTTAAAATAATAGGTTGTCCAACTGTCTACAGAATATTACACAATTAATGTACTGTTCACACATTACAATAACATTAAAGATAACAATTGTATTACAAAAGATCAACAATATTAACACTTTGAAAGTGTCCCTTTTTGCACAATGAGCCATTCAATTATATTTACATTTCTGATAAAACTTGCAGCCTGAATTTGAATTTTGAATGTGAGGCTTTAACTTGAGTATTGTGATATTTCTTACTGATAAATTTCCTCAGCACGAGAGAATTCCCAGACCAGACTCATGACTTTGATTTTTTTTATGAAGTAGAACTCACAGGATCCATGTTGGCTGCAGGCCAGCCTCCAGACCAACTGATGGCGGTAGTGCACTTAAATCTAGAGAAGAAGAAGAAGGAGAAGACGAAAGTGACGTCAATCCGGCGGCGCCAAATCCGCAGCAGAAACGAACATAAATTGAGACTTTTCATCGTTTCATCGGGTGAGAGTTGAATTAATCAGGATATAAGCCTAATTTAACATTATGTAGGAGAAGCCTTAACTTATCATTTAAAAAGGAAATGCCAACATGTGGACTGAACCAATGTTTTGTCTAATATTTATACAAAATAAGTGCTAACGTTCGCGAGCCACCTGCCCTCGAACGCTTTAAGTCGAGTTAGTTAGCAAGAGCGAGTGTGACGAGCAGTAAACATGAACTCTCAGGGCTCTGACGTTACGTTTTGACTGAAATACTTTGAGGCTCTTACATGTTTCTTGTCGGTTGTCCCGTTATGCAGCAGTCATGGATCTAAGCGACTTTAATGCGGACAACTCCCTCAGCTGCCGGCTGGCCTCTCAGATCCCTGAAGTCTGCAAGACTGTGGACTGCTGTCTGGGGATCGACGAAGCGGGGAGGGGGCCGGTACTGGGTATGCACCGGGACATTATTCTTTCAAACTGATCATTGAAATAAAAAAATAGCCAACCACTTGAACTAGTTGCTCCTGTGTATGTTGCTGTCGTGATGCTACAAGATAAAACTAAAGCTCTTATTAAAGTTTTGCGAAACGCTTCAGGTTTTGCCTCAGTGTTGAAGCCATTTTTGGGGTTGTTTGCATTGCTCTTAAGCTCCATGAACTCATATCATTTATTTGTACACATTAGAATAACAAAATATTAGCATCACCTCAGAATCGTGCTGTTTGCTCCAATATGGTTGAGTCCATACATCTCTAATGCAGTTTAAGCAAAAACTGAAGGTTATGACATCCCTAGTTGTATTTTTTGGAACCGCTATTGTATTAGGCAGCATTAACTGAAGCAAGTTGCACACATGTATCAGTGGTGTTTTGTTTGTGATCCAGGGCCCATGGTATACGGAATATGTTTCTGTCCTGTTTCCAGAAAGGAGGAACTTAAGGACTTGAAAGTAGCAGGTAACCCACCTGGACAACAGATCGTGTTGTGGGGGAACTTACGTTCCATTTTTTCCTGATTTATGTAATAATTAAACTAATTTAAGTCTTCTACATCTCAACAATATGAATATTTTATTCCTCTTAAAATAGAACCATTCATGACACCTTTTAAACGTTTGTTTTTTCATTAGTAACATATTGGTGAATATGATCCCTTTGCAGTCACTCAATGTTTTGTGTCTTAAATAGATTCCAAAACTCTAACAGAGGCAGAAAGAGAGAATCTATTCCAGAAACTGGATGATTCCAAAAGTTATGTTGGTTGGGCTCTGCAGGTTCTCTCCCCCAACACCATCTCCACCAGCATGTTACAGAGGTATTTGGTCTATGACAGCATCATTCACACTGCCAACATTTTAACATACATGGATGCTCTTACTGAAAGTCTTTTTTGCCAGGACAAAATGCAACTTGAACACCCTTTCACATGATACAGCCATCGGTTTAGTTCAGTTTGCGTTGGACAGCGGCGTGCAGCTCAAAGAGGTATGAATGTTGAGGTTGCATGCAGAAATTAAGCTTTGATGTAGTTTGTTTGAACCTGGCAGAGTCTTTGAAAACAAAGCGGTTGATTGCAGCAATCGAACTGAATGAATTAATCTGATAAACTGATGCAATTTTTTTTTCCTCATCTTGTTTTCCGCCGTTTCTCTGGCGTTCTACAGGTGTTCGTGGACACAGTCGGCCCAGCAGAGAAGTATGAGGAGAAGCTCTCTAAGCGGTTCCCAGGGATTGAGGTGACGGTGAGGCCGAAGGCTGATTCCCTCTTCCCCATCGTCAGTGCAGCCAGTATCTGTGCGAAGGTCAGCCACAGTCACCACGCCTTTCATATAGTTTGACCTTATATCACCTGGCATTCCTGTTGGTTTTCTTTTTTTATTCATCCTATCTGTTCCATCTGGAATTTGTTCCGGAGGTTGTGGAGTGCATCGAAGCACCTTTATTTCTCCGTCTTATCTGAGAGAAAATCTTTTGAGGGGTGGGAAAAGAAAAGCAAGTGTTTGATCGGTTTCACACTCCACTGTTAGATGAATGAAGGGAGCTGTGAGAACATGTCAGCATTAATATTTGTAGTTGTTCTGTGAGACGCGGGCTTTTCTCACGCCTGGAAAAACCTTCTCACCATACAATTACTAGAAAAAATATTGAATAGAGGAATTGATGATGAGTCTCTGTAACTCACGGGCCAAGCTGACATTTTATATTATTGTCAACAAAATGTATTTAAAATTTAAGGTTTAATATTTTGACGGCGAAAACTAGAGTAAAAAATGTTCACCCACTTGGGTTTTTTTTATATACACAAGACAAACTCAGAATGAAAAAAGGGGACTACAATTTCCAGAGATTTTGTTGTGTAAAATACAACTAAAACTGGAAAAAAAAGTGATTAAAACTAAGTTGCATTTGGCTCAGTGGACTAAATCAAAGTCAGTGTACCCAAAACCAAAGCAGACACCACCATCAAGAAATCCATCAATCATAATAAAGAGAGGGTCTGTATTGAGCGTCTTTGATGATCTGAGAGGTTGCATAATCCAGAACCCTGATTAATTGTCTCAGTTGCCATGTGAGTTTTCTGCAACCTCACTGGTCTATTTATTTCAATGGACTTAACGTCGCCGCTAGTAGCAAACTGCAGCTATGACCACGTCCAGTCGGTGACTTCTCTCGTGTCACGCGCCGGTGGTCAGGTGGCCAGGGATCGTGTCGTTAAAGGCTGGAACTTTGCTGAGGACCTGGGAGAGGTGGACGCAGACTACGGCTCAGGATACCCAAACGGTAACACCGGCTCCTTCACCTCCTCTTGTCGGCTACAGAACTCTCCATCATAAGAAAAGCTCTTGAGAAAGACTTATTAAAACGTGTTAATATTTCAGTGGCTGTTGGTAGAACTGCTTTTTTTGGGGACTGCATGTTTTCTGGCTGTTCTCATCTCATAAGGAATGCTGTGTAGCACCGCCTGACTTCATTGAGGGAAAATTTGGGGGAAAAGGTCAAAGGTTTTTAGAATAGACTTACTTTCAATGACAAGTTTGCACACAGTTGTCTTCCTGAAGGTCCACTTCATCGTGACAAAATGTTACATAAAAATACTTTTTCTTGCCATTATTCAAGGACGACGTCTTAATAATGGAACATTTTGCATTTAGCCCCCAAAAAAAGGCATGTTTTGTATTAAGCCCATTAATATCTGGACTTCAAACAGGATTGCATCTGAGTCTGACAAACTTGGATGTCCACTGCACCTGTGCTGGTTAGTGGGGGTATACAACCGCCAGGTGTTCAGATCTGCAGATTCACAACACTCCACCGTTCCACTGCTTCAGTTGAGCACTCTGGGCCAAACCCTGCTTGAGTGGGGAAGTTTAGATCACAAGCCTTTTGCATTGTCTGGTTTGCTCCAGCGCTCAGACCACCGCCTGCTGCTGGCAGCTTTTGTATTTCAGTCAGAATGGCGGTGTTGGGGGGGGGGGGGGTGGTCTTTTGTATCTGTTAGCTAATTAGTGATGCATTGTAGATGAACCGAGGTTTTCTTGTGTTTCCAGACCCCAAGACCAAAGCCTGGCTGTTGAAGTACCTGGACCCTGTGTTTGGTTACCCTCAGTTCGTACGCTTCAGCTGGAGCACGGCCCAGAACTTGATCGACAGCAAGGCTGTGCCTGTTCACTGGTAAAGAGCCCGAGAAGTCAGACCAACCTCCAGTTCATTGGACGTATAAAAGCAAACGTTGACTGAGAGCGTTAAATGATGCAGTGGGGAACAAACATTAAACATGATGGAACGTTTCCTCCTGTTGTTGCTGGGAAAAAAAAGAAGAAAAAAAAAGTCTGCTCTAATTTGGCAGACAAGGAAGTCTGAAGGCATTACCATAGTTTAGTGTTTTCCCTAAGTCATCACATGACAAAAAGAAGACAAAATTCTCTCGAACATGCTTTTGGTGTGTGTGTTCAGACAAGAACACTTTCATATGCTAGCATGAAATCCACAACCTCTTTGATTTTCAGGTCACACATAATGTCCGTACAAATTGTTTGACCTCAGGAGATCATTTCCTACTGCAGTGTGAAAAATGACTTGTTTTGTTACATCTGTCCTCAGGGATGATGATGATGAGGATGATGGAGAAAAGGCAGCGCAGCGTCAGAACAACAGGTCCATGTTGTCCTACTTTGGCGGGTCCACTGGAGGCAGTGAGCAAACACCGACACACCGTTTCTTCACTGAGCGGAAGCTGAAGAGCCTGGACACACTCTGAAGATAAAAACCACCGACACACACACACAAGGTGGACACCAGAAAGGCACGTTGAGAGACGTGGTCGGACTTCAGTGATCGTTGTATCACCAGTGCAAACTCAAAAGGATTTATTTGTCTTGGTTATACCAGTTTTTATTACATAAAAATACTTACAAAACAAAACATCATAATTTGCCTTCTTAAGAGCTTTTGTTCCTAAATCTCCACTGCAATTGTTGAAGAAGAAGCAAGACGACACCGTGGGACTCTTTAATTCCAATACTGCCCTCTAGTGGCAGCATGATAACATACAGCAGGACTTTGAAAGTTTTCTGTTAATTACTGCTCTGACACAACACAACACAACACGTAGTGATGGCTGCTGAT
The DNA here is from genome assembly GCF_037954235.1 of Aulostomus chinensis. Taxonomy (NCBI): domain Eukaryota; kingdom Metazoa; phylum Chordata; class Actinopteri; order Syngnathiformes; family Aulostomidae; genus Aulostomus; species Aulostomus chinensis. The sequence continues at coordinate 16,964,834 of NC_141327.1, read as the reverse complement.
ATTCAGCACAGGATTACTGCAACTGCAGGCTGATTTAAAAAATAAATAAATCCATCTTGTCATGTACATCACATTGTTTAAGCTCCAATATTGGATATCATGGTTTCCAAGTCTTGAGGGGGAAACAACTGTGTATCTTTAGATGAGTTTTCACAATGAATCCAAACTCATAAACTTGGTTAAAAAAGAAGAATGTTGCCATTATACAGTGTGCCGTAAATCAATATTAAAAAAAAGAGCATGACAGTGAACGAATGATGTCAGAGGTCTAATCACCAGAAACTACACTGTTTTAAGACCCAGTGTTAAGACACATTTGACACAGTAAAACATGTTCAGGGTTGATAGCAGCCTGTAAGGAAACACAATTCCTGCTTTTCTTTTTAAGATTTCCATTCAAATTTGAACTTTCTTTATAATTTGTCTTTGACAAGAAAATGAGTCACTGTCCGTGGACCACTAGTACACAATCTTTGAGGTAAAACTTCCAAAAAGATCTTAAAACATCTTTAGTGTCATGTTTCCTATGTTTTGACAAATGAAAGTGAAAAGGAGGAATGATGATATTACTGCGTGCTGCTCAGCGGTCAACACGCCGGACCACTCTGGGTACGTCCGCTGAGATGCGCCGTGTCCTCTCGTCGTCTTTTCAGGAATCGCTGCCATCTCCGTGCCTCTGTTGATGGCCCAGGAGAAGTCCATCCTCCTCCGCCTCACTGGTCACGTATGATTAAACAAGTCCCTCCAAGCAATGGGAAGTCAAGACTTCGCCCCTCTGAGCGGAGGTCAACAAAGAACCGGCACATCCACGCGTCTATGGTTGCTAGTTCCCGTCAGGCTTGTGTCTTGACTCCTGGATCTTTTTCCCACAGTTCATGGCCAAAGTGGACACGGCAAATGAGGACAGGATAATAATCGAGCTCCCCACAAACTGAGATGAGGCCCCTCTGGGAGTCACTCTCAAGGCTTTCCTGGGGAAAGTCTCCTGGCTGAAGGTACCGTTGGTGGTCACCACCTGGGCAATGGGTTCCATGGTTGTGGATGAGTGTCAGGGAGCTGGAGGTGGAATCCTCTTAGGAGGGTTGAGTCCCCGGCAGCCTCAGCAGGTGGTGTCTGGATCTCTGTTCAGTCCGACAGGTTGCAGGCCTGGTAGGTTGTGTCTGACTCCTGCCCTGATCTCCTCCTCTGCGCCCATTTATAACCTCCCTGGGTTCTAATCTACTCCCCTGCTCTCTTACCACGTCAACAGGATTAAAAATAGTTAACCCGTACCCATAGAGGACTAGGCGGTGATCCATTTCAGCTTAGCATGGTCTGCTTTAATGCCATTAGATCACCCTGCTGCATCCCTCGCTAACTGAAGGGAGTTGTTTATTAGATATAGAGGCTTGCAGAGGCGGTTGGCAAACACACAATTAGTCAAGGGCATAAACGATGTCACTGGCTGGAGTCCAGGAGTCGGTGCGGAGGGCCAGTCTCACCTTCTGTCAGCCTCAGTGCTGAATACTGCAAAAGCGTCTCATATTCTTCAAAATTCAATATAAGTTCAAATATATGTTCTCTCTCTGCTGCCAGCGCTTTTGTTTGGGTAAGAAAGTAATAACAGATGAATAAATATTAAAAAGAAAACACCTCATATTTGCAACGGGCCAAACTGTTTTTGTTGACCAAAGAACCCAGACAACCAGAGCTGAGACGTACACGGGGTGAAGCTGATTAGCGTCAGTAACTGGCAGCTAGTTTGTGTTTCCGTTGATCACCGTCTTTAATTAGTATCACAAGAGTTGCCAGAATGAGTCACTCTGAACCCTTATCCAGGACTAGACGCGTACTGTTTGTTCCCAGAGATCAGACGAGACAAGCTGTACAGGCCCATCGAGTGTTCCATTCCAGCGGTACCAGATGCAGATACCTTCAACCTCAATGCTACCAGATGAGCACACAAGCGATCATTTAAGGTTTTATTGATTAACTGTGACAAGTTTCCTTTTACTGATATTTTGACTACCGCCTCAAACAAAACGGTTACACGCAGAGCGGTTTTCAGTAAACTCTTCGCAAAGGTGAAGAGACGTGAGCAGAACTGGGCTCACATACTAAAAATGTCAACCATCAGACCGATACGGATAAAAAATGATGATATTCTGCATCTTTATCAAATATAAAGCACCCAGGATTCAGTGTGGACCTTTGACATGATTGTTTCAGTTATGGATTTGCATAACTTAGTGGGATGCTGGTTTGGGTGGAGGTTGAGACTCTTCATTTGTCTGAGTGTTAATTAAGCTTTGTAAGTGAGGGACGACCTCTGGATGGAATCCACATGCTGGTTTCTGTTTTGCTGAGGAAATGTTTGACACATTTGTGTCATTTGTACCGTCAATTTAACCCTGTAAACAAAACAAAAAAACACAACACGCAAATCTGTACAGTGATCCTAGACATGCATGCAAGCCAGTTTTCTGCAGGACATCTCCTCCTCGCCTTGACCAAGGTCACATGGAGTCAGCAGGTCTCTAATCCCTCCGGTTGTTACACACTCAGCCCCAGTTTATTTTCAGAGCGTCTCTTAAATTGCACTAATTGGATTGTGCTGATTTTTCTCCACAGCTGACACAGAGAGTATTCATGAATGACTGCGGCGGTGGTGCTGTCCAGGCCGGAATAGCCTTGAAACATGGTGATAGATAATTATCCACCTCCGTTTGTTTGCTACAGATCCCAGAATAATATCATATCAAAATAATATATCTAATTGCTGTAACTGTCAAATCTAATTACTCTAGGGTTTCTGCATGATTCCAAGTCCCAAAATAGACATAACAAATGTGCAACTACATCAGTAATGAGCATTAATGGAAACAAATATCAAGCCATACGTTTTGTGAAATTATAAATACTAGTTTTCTGTTTGAGGGGCGGGGCCATGGCTTGTGTGACATTGCATAACTTTGATCTCAACCTTCTCACTTTGATCTTGGTGACCTCGGACTTACTTTCTCTGACTTCACCCTCAGCAGCACTTGTAGTTTTAAGGGTGGTGGCGGGGGGGACAGTTGTGTGATGTAATTTTGATCTTTCACACGTTGCTTCACTGCTTTATTAATCATCGGTCATCTTTTGATCAGCAGGTCACATGCTGGACCTGGTTCCTAGTCTGAGGCTGAAGTTTTCTATAGAAAACTTTTCAAAGAGGCGACTGCAGTTCAGGTACACCTGAACACAGAAAACGTGAAGAGGATTTCCAATTGAACGTAGGGCTGTGAGGCTGTAATGCTCACTGGATAGAAACTGTTATGGTTTCTCTTAAGTCCTGTGTCAAATTCTCACTGGTGATGGTATTCCATAAAAAATCCGAACTCAGACTGGATCTCTAGAGGGGTCTGCCCGAGTCAGTGGACCAACAAGGCTGCACAAAGCTTTGAATAACAGCTAATCTAGCTAACGTTAGGAAACAAACTGGAAAGAGTGACAGAAATTAATAAAATTAGCAGGCAGACCAGTAGGACATTAACAGTAGCAGCCTAATAGCATCTAGGCTAATGACAGATATGGTAGTACAGTGATAGTATGATGTCATATCACATTCATAGAGGATTTGTACGACATTAGTGCATACACATCAAACATTCAACTCAGCATTCAACACCATAATCCCCCAGCAGCTCATCCACAAACTGGACAAGCTGGGGCTCAACATCTCCATGTGCAACTGGCTGCTGGACTTCCTGCCAGGGGGACCACAGGTAGTTCGGGTCGGCAGCTACACATCCAGTTCCATCATGCTGAACACAAGGATGTGTGCTGAGCCCCCTCCTCTTCACTCTGCTGACCCTGAACTGCATCCCAGCATTCAACTCCAACCTCTTCGTCATGACTGTGGTGGGTCTCATCAACAATGGCGATGAGAATTCTACAGGTGTGAGGTGAGCAGGCTAGCCATGCGGTGCAAGGACAACAATCTCCACCTGAATGTGGAGAAGACAAAGGACACTGTCACAGACTTCAGGAGAGCGCAGACCCAGCATGCTCCGCTAACTATCGATGGTGCTGCAGTGGAGAGGGTGAGCAGCACCAAGTTCGTGGGCGTGCACATCTCAGATGACCTGTCCTGGAGCCTCATCACAGGCCAAAAAAGCCCAACAACGCCTATTTTCTCCACAAACTGTGGAGAGTAAGAGCCTCACCCCCCATCATGCTGACCTTCTACGGAGCCATCATCGAGAGCATCCCGACCAGCTGCATCACCATGTGGTACGGCACCTGCACCGTGTCCTGCCGCAAGACTCTGCAGCACATCATGAGGGCAGCTGAGAGGATCACTGGTGTCTCGCTCACTCCCCTCCTAGAACACCTACAACAGCTGCCTCACCCGCAAAGCCACCAGGATTGCTGGTGAACCCACCCACCCATCCCACTGCCTCTTCGGCCTGCTTCCATCAGGGAGGAGACTGAGAAGTCTAGGGGCAAAAACCCTCAAGGACAGGGGAGGCTCAAGGACAGATTCTTCCAGCAGGCAGTCCAGAGGCTCAGCTCCCTCCCAGCCCCCCCCCCCCCACCCCCCACATACACACATATATATATGAAAACTACTCACAACACGTCTATAAAGCTAACAGAGTTATTATACTCCAGTTTGGATATTTTTCAGGCATCTGTGAGTATTTGCTTGGTCACACTATTCGTAGAGATGTCAGTCTGGTGGAATTAGGCGTTACTATAGCAACAGAGTGTTCAACTGCTGGTGGCTGATTACTCTCAGCACAAACTTAAATAAAAATTCTTTGGGTGAGAAAAGTCCCGCTGTGACTGATATAACAGCAGAAATGATCCCAGTGACCACACACACACACACACACACACACACACTCCTCACTTGTCATTGCATCTTCATGATGTCATCCTGACGACCGACCTCCCCTCTGCTCTCGATCTTTGTTGGGTGTACGCGAGGCGTGGATGATGACGCGACACCGAGACCGCTGACTGTGTGGTGTATTTAGAGAAACTCGTCTTCTGAAGGAAGCTTCAGCACAGCCGCAGTGCCTCCAGACAGGCCCTTAAACACCTGTGTCCACTGGTGTGTGATGGATGTCATGGGTCCAACTGCGTCAGCTTGACTCGGGTGGGGTCTATGATGATAACATTGTGCCCAGGTCCTCTCAATCCATCCCATATGAGACAAAAAACAAGACATTTGAAGACATCAGGTTGGATTCTGGGAAAAAAGGGGATGGGATTATTTTCAATATACATGATCAGTATTTTCACTATTTTGTTAAATCACTGATGTATCAAAGAAAATAAATCCCTTTAATAGTATTATTAGTTATTAAATTCACAGATTAAAAATCTCATAAATAAATCAACACTAAATATTACTGACACGTACTTCAATCAGCAATAGTTTTTCCCAGTTTTTAGTTATCGTATGTTTTTCTGTTCTTTTTTTCGAAAAAAAAAAGTTTTAGACAAGGACCTTTGACACACGTGGTCAAGCAGTTGGAAGTTAGTACTTATTTGGAGGTGAGGCGGTTTCCCGGCTAACAACTGATATCAAAGCTAGCTGGGGGTTGACGTTGTAGAAGCCCCGGTGGAGAGACTCGAGCCTTATTAGACATCTAACAGTGTCATTTAAGTCATAATCATCAACACAATCCACCCGTTTGTGTTCCTCACCTCAGTATTTGTTTTGCTAGCATAGCGAGAGCTAGCAACCTTAGCTAATACGCGCCGTATAAACCGTTAGCTCAGATTAGCTAGCGGCAGGTTTGTTAAAGCCATTTACGATGGTGTTTTTAATTCTACAGGTATTATAAAGAAAAGCAGCGTAACTACGATAGCTAGTATGACGGATATTGAGTCTCTACTGGCCGCAAACTCACCGCCGGGACAGCCGGTGTTGGTGCGCCAAGTGCAGCAGGATGTGGACGGCCAGAGGCAGGGCGAGGACGCAGGGAGTCCTCCGGACAGACTCGCAGGTAAAATATGGGTCAAAAAGTGTCATTTCTCCATGACGTGTTCATGTAAACCGGTAGGTTTTGACGTGGATTCCTTTACTTGTGTTTGTCGTGTGTAAACCAACATGTCAGAGTACGTATGGCCATGTTAAAAATGTGAAGGCTCTGTGTGTGACGGCGTGTTGATCCCTCAGAGATGCATGAGCCGCTCGCGCTGTTGGCTGGCGTCGCTCTGGCGCCGCCCTGTGGCGACGGAGCCTCCTGCACCTGTGGTCTTGAGGTCTGCAGCTACCTGGAGGTCAAGAGGATGGAGCTGAGCCTCCAGTCCATGCAGCTGCAGCTCCAGTTCTTCATGAGCAAAGTAGAGGACTTACACTGTAGTCTTGTGAATGGGTAGGACTCTGGACTCACATTCTGTACTTGTATCACAGCTTCGTCTTTTTTATTATAAATGTTTTTGTTGTTGTTCAGGCAGGGTCTTGATGAGAGAGAAGCTCTGGCTGCGGTGGTGCCAAGTTTCATATTCACCTGTCGGCCTTACTTTGATCACCTGGAATCCATTGCTCAACGAACCGTACCACAACACACCCCACTGCCATTTGACTTCTACACAAAGGTAATAAGACGCAGACAAGTGCCATAGTTTGTTTGTTTTGTTTTTTGTTTTTGTACTTGCTTGAGTAGTGGGCCATAACCCCCCCCCCCCCCCCCGACAAATCAGCAGATAAAGAAGTACTAATACAGTGCGATGTGAATGTTACTGGTGAGGGATACTTTCTGATCCTGCTGCTGGATAAGACAGGGTTGTATGAATGTTGGTGAACAAGAAGGATAATAGTGTTCTTTGTACACTAACCTCGTGTGTTTGTGTGTGTGTGTGTGTGTGTGTGTGTGTGTGTGTGCGCGCATTTCTAGCGTGTGCAACTATTGAATTTATCTCAGCAGCTGTGTGATAGTTTGGAACAGCTGGTGTTGACCTACGCCAGCTATAATCTGCTCTGTTTGGATGAAACAGACCCTAACAAGTACACACACACACACACACACAGGAATCACTCAAATATCAAAGTGTTTATATTTTAATACTTCTATCACCGACAACTTCACAGATCAAAAAAGTTACAACCGTCTATAAATGTCATTATCCCATACATGAACACTGACCTGCAATTTAGTACATGCAGCCTTTATGCAACTTGTCATAAATATTCCATAGAGATCCTCAAATTTTTCCCTGAGCAATCTTGATTCATCTGATCCAGATTTTGTTATCGGCCATTTAAAACCTCCTCAGTATTTCAGGGTGCATCATGAAACTATTTGCTTCTTCCGTCTGTTTAGGAGTCACTTTGCTCTGAAACTTGATATTAAATTCAAAAGTTCAACGAAGTGAATGCCACACTAACTCATTTGTTTACACTTCCTCCATTTCTCTCCTCCCAGTCTGACCCTCTGTCATCAACCCAGCTTCACCACTTTATAACCCTCCTCACTCTTCCGTCTGCACTCCCAGCTTGTCTCACTTCTGCATCGGCCAGAGACGGCTCGGCCAGCTGAAGCTGACTGTATTCCGTTACTGTCAGCCGACGCCGTACCTGGCTCGCGTCAACACCGGCCTGTTGAAGCGCATGCGCTGGAACGTGGACAGACTCCCGGGCGAGCGGCAGATGGATGCCGGGCAGGGTGGAGAGAGGGAGGAAACAGAGGCAGACACAGCTGCTGAAACAGAATAGTCAGTCTGGATGAGTTCTTCCTCCTCTGTCCTCCTTGACTTCCATCTTTATTTAGTTGATGTCTGTGTGCGGAGCTACACTCGCTGTCCTTTCATACCATTTATGGTATAAAGAATCACAATTCTATCCACATACATGCAGATGCCTCTGTTGTCTTTTAGAAAATCTTTTCCTCTGACTGGTTTTAGTTACTTCCTGTGCTGCCGAGGTGACAGTGGGAGGAGGATGTGGTCCATCGGCCAGTGGGTGCAGGTGTATCCAGACCCAGAGGACATTGATGACTGGTCAGTAAATTTTCTGTGGTGTAACAAAAAATTCCTCATGTACAAAAAGTAACTTCCTTTTCCAAGTGTTGAGCTCTCCAACACCTTGCTAGCCAGGTAAAATACAAGATGGATTCACGGCCTAGAATCACCGAGGCTCTGGAACTTATTTAGACGCTTGTTAGTAACTGCTGTGTTAAGACCACGTGAACCAGACTTTTTTCAGGCATTTAACCATAAACCGGTTAAATTTAAGTCAACAGAGCCGGGAATGTTGCGAACTCATCTAGGACTCGTTCCCTCCCATCGACTCATGTCTGCTCGTCTGTGTCTCAGGGTCTTGTGTGAGGTTCCTGAGGCGAGCTATAAAATACTGTTGGTTCTGGGCAGCGAGGAGCCGTCCAGCTGCCGTGCGACGGACTACCTGCAGCAGCTGCTGACATCATAGCAGACGACAGAGCGACGCCACACCCGGCAGAACCTGTGCATATACGACTTCTGAGTTCTTAAGAAAGATTAAGAGAAAGCTGAGGTCAGTTTAGCTGAATGATGCTTTAGTTCTCTCTTACAGATTTTATTTTCCACATGTCCAGGTGATGAGAAGTCAGAATTTTTAAGAAAGAAAGTTCATTTGAATTTTTGGTTCTTGATCCAAACACCTCAAATTACTGTAAATTAACAGTAAAATGGCGGTATTTCTAGCCAGCAGCTGTAGTTCCCAGCTACACGTTTGCAGCGTCACGTTTTATTCAACAACCTCAAATCTGAAGTCGTCGCGCACGGAGGGACCAGCGTTCGTCTCAGCAAACGGTCGAGTACTTTAACATTTAGAGCCGTGTGAGTATTTTTTGTGTGAGTTTTATGAGCTGCACTTTTCCTCGTTCTTATTCAGTGCACTGTTGAGTGGTTTGGATGTTTAAAATCTCAGCGTTTGCAAAGGTTTGTTTTTCGATCTTAACATTTGTATCACTTTACAATAAAACGAATTGTAAAAAAAATGTGTAAAAGAAGTTCAGAAGCATTATTAAAAAAAAAACATTTTATTTACATGAAACTTGCATTGAAATAAACACAATCACATATTTTTGTCTTTTAGAAAGTCAAAGAAAAAAAAAGGGGGGGGGGGGCTTTACATTTTTAAACATGCAACTGATTTGGGGCACCACAGGTGAAAATGCCCCGCTGACTTCATTCATCAAGCCACTTAAATTAGAACATACAGGCCTTCGTTACGTCTCAATAAATTAAAACCTACTTGGGAGATAATGCAACAACAGAGTTGAGGGTCAGGTTCAGCCTACTGTGTTCAGTTTGACCTTGGAACCACATGCCAACATCTACCATTCACACTCAACATCCTTCACTCTATTAGAATAGGAGACAAATCTATATAGGACTCTTCGTTAAAGGGCTTTCTATACTTCTACGTCTCTAAGTACAAAATATCAGGAGTTTCCCTTCATTACAGTGAGCAGTCATTTGAAACAACAGACATGAGAAAAGCACATTTCAAAAGTCCAGCTTTGTCAAAAATACAGAGTCCTGCCAGAGATGAAGCATGAACGGCTTCTCAGCTGCTACACGTCGGCCAGGACAGAACAGAGGAGGACTATCTAACTAGCGGTCTGATCCATTGACATGTAGGGAAGGACAAGAACCAAATAGAATTACAATAAAAACAACTGAGCCCACGAATAAAAAAACCCAAAGACAACAGACTGATAAAGATGCGTTTCTCTTCAAGTCATGAGATGTGTTCTGCCCTCCAGCGAAGATTTGGCCTAAAACAATCCCTTCATCTTCAGTCACCTGTGACAGAGTGAAGCTCAACATGACAGCGTTAACCAGCACTGACCGCGCAACTACACAGACCCAGACAAACATAGACATACAGCACAAATGTCAACAATTAACAGCCGCTTCTGCAAAGCAGCTCATCACAGTGTGAACAATACAACACAGTAAATATCCAGAATTACTTGAGCCTCCCTCGCACTCATTTACCTGCTAGAGTCACACAGGCGCCCTCCACCCCTGCAGCAGTCGCTGTGGCCCGACGTCACTAACCAGCGACATTGGTCAGTGCCTGGAACATCACCTAAACGTCAGTAGTCTGTCCGGTATCGTGGGGCTACAGAAGAACTTCCTTCAGCAGTATTTCATTTAATCGCTTTAGACAAACCTACGCTTTTGACACTTCTTTTTTTTAGTTTTAAAAGAAAAGCACAAAACTACAACCTGATGATTGCCTGGCTCCGGTGTTTCAAAGGGAAATACTGGCAGATGATATTAACCTTTGGTACCAAACTGAAATTCCAAACAGCTCAGACAGAAAAATGCGGCGGATATACAGGAGTCGCGAAACTAACAAGTTCATCTGTATTAGACTTAAACAGGAAATGAAACAGCGAAGCTTCTACAATCGTCCACCACGGATTGAAATTCAAGAGAGTTCTCCAGTGTATTACAGCTTCAAAACCAGTTCTGGTAATAAAAGGTGCTACAGGTGAGGAACACAAAGGTAAACTTCCACGTCCTTCATTCAGTTTACGTTGGCACAGTCGTGTGAGCGGTCACCCCGTGACATAGAGATCTGACAGAGTGTCAGTGATGCATCATGGGATTCCGTTTGTCATCGCAGGTGTCAGAAGGATTAGTACCCAATAGATTTCTGAGACTGTGGTCCAGGAGTGTGTGTGTGAGGCTTGTTAGCAGGGGGATAGGGTGGCTCAAGTGCTGGGTTTCAGTGATGGTGTCAAGTTGCGTTAGTCTCCAGTTTCTGGGTGGAGACACCTGGGTTCTTTACTGGTGGATAAGGCTTTCCTGACCTGAGAGACCCTTCAGCAGGGGACACCAGCACCCCGGGAGCAGGTCTTCATCTTTTAGCTCATTTTTGGGTTTTGATATAAACACATGCAGAGTGGGAATCCAAACCTTTTCCTGCGGGTTTATATTCTATTAATTTACTGTGTATTTTTCTAATTAAAAAAAGCAGCACTACACGAAGAACAAGGAATGGTATGATTTGAATTGAGTTAAAGAAAATAGAAATGGGTTCATTTCTATTAAATGAATGTGTTAAATTTGTGAACGATAGTCAAATCTGCTTAAAAAGTTGTTTTTTTTTTAAATATTCATCTACATTTAAAAAAAGGACAAATGTTTCCCGAACTTTATTCCTGACCACGACTCAGTAGCCACTTGAATGCTTGGAGAAGAAATATCACTATACTTTCTGTAGTGGAAATAAACTCTCAGTAACTAATGTACAAGTACTTCAACAATGCCAGCATGCTTCACCAGTATTGCTCGACCTCGACTGCAGCCACAGTCTGAATCCTCTACACGCAAGTCTTTAATTCTGTTGCGTGTTTGCGGTGGTAGTCGGCGCCAGCTTGAGGGTAAGAAAGTATCTTTTTGGATTGAACACGTGTGCGTAGAGAAATGGCGGACTACCCTGTAGCACCATTAAGTATTGGTTGTGCTTTTCTCATACAGTACAATTACAAATTCCTCTTCAAAACTGTAGCTGTAGCACTGCCAGTGTACAGTGGTCTACTCCTCCACATGGTGGGATGGGCAGTAATCAGTATTTCTATCGTGTAATTCCTTTCCATGGTGTGGAAGCGCAGTTCTTAGTCTGATGCTACACTACTATCAGTTTGTATGAGCATGCTGGATCCATGTAAAAAATAAAGAAGAAAGAAGCATGTCTTCCATGCTTCTAACACATATTGGTATATAGAAATATTGCAATTGCTTATTACTGCAATTTTTCTCACAATATTTATTCCCTGCGGCAACACTACATATGTGTAACGTGTGTGTGTGTGTGTGTGTGTGTGTGTGTGTGTGTCAGTGATGCGTCTCCAGCTCTACCACTGTCCACTCTCCTTGTGGTGAACTCCCAGTGGCTTCTGGAGAAAAACTACTAACCGAGGTGACAGTGGCAGAGGGAGGGGTGAGGGGAGGCAGAAGGCTGGGCCACAGGCTACTCTCCAGGGGGCTCAGAGTGCCACCAGCACCCCCCGGCAGCAGCAGCAGGGAGGAGCAGCTATCTCCATTCAGCAGCAGGGTCTGATTGATCAGCTGTTGGACTATGTCCACTTTTTTTCCCCACTCGAGGTCTAAAGGTGGTGGTCGCTCAGGAGACTCTGGAGAATAAGGTGATGAGATGTCTCCGTTCTGGGAGAGGGTCTCGGGGGAGTCTGGGTGAGGAGGGAGGTTCTTGTGAGACGGTGAAGAGTCTTGAAGTTTGTCTACGGCTGTGGGAGCCCTTTCACAGCTGTTCTCCGTCTCCTGATTCAGCTTCTCCTTAGAGGGTCTGAGGTCCTCCAGTCCCTCGTCGTCGCTGTTCTCCAGAGCTTCATAGATGGTGCAGAGGCCGGAGGAGGGCGACAGCACCACCGTCTGACCTTTATTAGACTGCTGCAACTCTTGCTGCCACTGCATGATTTGCTGTCTTTGCTTCAGCTCCTCTTGTTGCTGCTGCAGTTGCTGCTCCAGGTCTCTCCTCTGCTTCTCCTCCTCTTCCTTCTTTGCTTGTTCCTGCACCTTCCTCTCTTGCTCATTTCTTTTTATTTCTTCTTCAGCTTCCTCTTTCTTCCTCTTCTGCTCCTCTTCCTCCCTCCTCTTTCTCTCCTGCTCCGCCTCCTCCAGGGGTCTGCTCTGTTGCTCCCTGCGTTGCTGTAACTCCATCAGCTGTCTCTGATGCTGCTCGAGCCGGCGGAGTTGCGGACTGAGAGCCTGCTGGCCGGCGCTCCTAGGTGGGAGGTCAGCGCAGGTCAGCCGCGGCGAGGTGACAGCAGCGCCGGGAGGTTTGACAATGTCGCAGTACGTTCTGGCGTATGCGGTGTGATCGCGGCGATGAGCGTGCGGTAGTGCAGTGAAGCCTGTATGTGAGAGGAAGCGGGAAGGAAGATTACGGTAGCAGGTCACAGGCAGCAGGACAGTGACAGCAGTGCAGTGTGAGTACAAGCAAAAGGGTGTAGAGGAAGGAGGGAGGTCCGAGAGGCTCAGAGAGGAAGCACTGTGAGAACAAGCCTGAAGGGCTGCCAGTCCAATGTAGCAACAAACTGACTGGCAGTTCGTTGACTTTCAATTCAAATTAAAACACAGTTTTCAATCTGTGCGACAGTAACATAACATCTTAAGAATTCAGAGGGGGTGTGCAAACAGTGAGACAGCAGAAAATGGTGACCTGAGTGTGAGGTGACTGGGGGTGGTAGGCAAGAGTTGTGAAATTTGAGCAGAGAGCAATTGTGCATAACTAATAAGATTTTACCTCCAATTACTGTTAACAAAAAAAAAAAAGCACCCAGAAAAGAAAGGTTTTTGTGTGCAAAAATAATAAATAAAAAAGGCAGCCACCTTCCTGTATATGCAATCCCTCTCAACTACAGTGAGAAATAAAACAACCACAAAAGCTCGTTGCAAGCTCCAACAGTCATCAACTGTGAAAGTATCATTAACTGAGTGATACATGCAAAAGCTCTTTCATGCATTTATAGACATCCAGCATCACAATTAAAAAAAATAGCTTGGCTTTAGAAGGAATAAATGTATTGCTGTGTGTAGTGTGACCTCAGAACATGAAGTCCTAGAGCCAAGCTATTAGGCTAACCTTAAACCACTCTGATGAGATGAGTCATTCTGCCACAGTGACATGCATAAGCTCAGTTAAACACTGACACGTTGCTGTAGAACAGTGCAAAAAAAAAAAAAAAAAGGCAGTGTGGAAAAAAAAAAAAAAAGAGTTAAGACAGCCACACACCCACAGTGGACTGGATGGAAACTGAAGCTGCGGCAGAGTGAGCACGAATGGGTCCTCGTCAAGGGCGAGACAACGAGACGTCTACAAACTTCTTTGTTGCTTGAAGCGCAGGTGTTGGATCCACAGGTGAGACGGTCTGGCTGAGCGGATGATCAACTGTTGGCAGATCCATTTCAGCTATAGGCTTCAGAAGTCTTTGATTTCAGGGCATGGTTTATGTCCACTTCTCTACTTCTGTATGAGTGTATGGCAAGAATAAAGCTTTTATAGTCTGCAGAATGACTGATCATGTGAGATGATAACCGCGATGATCCAAAGACCACGAATGTCCTACATTCCCGTCTCAAATGCCGTTTGAATAACACTGTACAATGAGAGAGTACATCATGATAAAAATCTAATCTTTATTTTAAGTTTTAAGTTTCATTACTCCAAAAGATGGATAAACAAGAAAATGCATGGGTACAATTTAAAGTGCAAGAAGACATGGAGTGATCAGGGATAAGGAAGATTTCCTGTATCTTAAGACAGAAGAGCAAAACAAACATGAAAATACAATCAAAGCTTAGTGGCTTTTTTTTCAGTAAAAAGTATTTGAATAAATACACTTGAAAAAAATGTTTAACAATTCATTCCACTTGTTTTTTTTTTTTAGGCTTAATTTTCTCATTTCCCCTCTTAAAGCGCTGCATTGTAAACAGACAAGTCAAATCCATGCGAGTTCGGGGAAACCAGGTGACTGTTTTAAATAAAACAAACCCAGATGTGTGCGTGCGCACACGCGCACACACACACACACACACACACACACACGCGTGTGCGCACACACTAGGAGTAAATAGTAGTAGCTATTGCACATACAGGAATTTAAGCCATATAATAATGCAACTGTTGTATCAGAGAGAAGTGATATTACTTATTCTCCCCAATGATTCTTCCCTTTTTGCTCTCTGTTTGTAGTTTGCTTTTATGTACATCCACCCCCAGAGACTTTGGGATAAACACGGACGACAAGAACAACTGTGGGATTACTTCAGGGAGGCTGGAACGGGGCCAAAGAGAAGTGAGGGGTGTTACTTGGGCTGTTAGGGAGGTGAACTATACATTACCTGCAAAAGAGTTCTCAGTCTTTTCACAGATAGCAGAATAGTAGGGAGGCTGGATGTCATCTGGATTTTCCTCTGATTGCTGCAAAGCTGCAGAGGAATCTCGGGCTTCCTCCGACCCTAGCACTTCCTCCTTCCCGTGCTCAATGGACTCCACTTCCTGCTTGCCACACTCGATATACTGCTGCTCTGCAGGGCACGACTGGGTGTAATGCTGTGGAAGACCGAGCTCCTTGGCCTCCTCAGGAAGCTCCTCCAGAGAAAAGATACCGGGGCTCTTGATGCAGGTCTCTCCTGTGGACTGGGCGTTAGAGTTTGAAGCTGTGGTCACTGTGTCAAAGCCGTAGGATGCTAAGGATGTAGCAGAGGGAGGGGTCGCTTCATCAGTGACAGCAGCCTCGGCATCCCCTGTCTCAGCTTCCTCCCCTTCCTCGACAGTAGATAGGCAGCGCTGGGCTGGAGGTTGGCTGTCAAAGGTTATGTTGCTCACTGCTGGGGGTTCCAAAGAATCATCCAACTGTGCTTCTCCCTCTGTGTCGCTGGCTTCATCTTCTGTTACCGAGGATGAGGAGGGGTTAGAAGTGGGAACAGTTCCGCCGTCTCCCAAGATTATATCAGAGGGTAGGGTCTCTGCCTCAGCAATCCCCTCTTCTACCTCATCTTTTCTCTCTAAGTGGACACCCAGGTTCTGGATGTCTGCGTCAGGCTGGGGAGAGGGCGCTAGGACTTGCCCACCCTGAGGCTGTGTCTTGCCTTCTCGATTGTAGTCACCCGCCTCCTCTGGAGTGCTGCTCTCACTGCTCAGGGTGCTTGACAAAGACATTCCTGGAGCAGAGGGGGGAGCTGGGGCTAAAGTCTGCATTGGAGATGGGATGGCCTGGTCCATGTAGAGCTGGGCCTCATTTTTAGCAGAGGAATGAGATGGGGCTTCTTGGTTTTGAGCAACAAAAGAAGAGCTTAGTTCCAGCCAGGCCTGGGCTGGGGATTGAGCTTGGTTACCGGAATCTGGATACCAGGGGTCTAACAGGGGGCTCACTGCAGCTGCTCCTGCCACTTGCAGAGGCTGAGAGATGTGGTCAAGAAGCTGCTGTGGCTGCAGGGGCTGAAGAGGCTCTGCCCAGGGATCAGCAAATGGGTTTGGTTGGTCCCACTGAGCAGCTGGTGCAGAGGGTAGCTGAGGAGGGGGAGGCGGCTGGGCCACCCTGTTCAAGTTGTCCAGCCTTTCATCTTCCGCAAAGTCATCTTCATCTGCATTTCCATAGCTTTCAAGCCCACTCTCTGTGACTCCCTCACTGGCCATCTCCACATCATCGTCATCCTCATCATCCACATCGTTGTCATGCCTGGGTCGCTGTGGCTCATCAGTCCGCTCAGAACCCACATCCATGTCACACACACGATCATTGTCATCATCGTCATCCTCCTCAAAGTCATTAACTGGAATGTCAGGAACCTTCTCAAAGTCCGGCGAGCCTGCAGAGGCTCCTTCCATATCAATGGCTCCTTTAAGGCTGCCATCTCCCAGATCATCCATGCTCTCAGTGCCCTCCAGGACACCAGGAGCACTCAATTCAGACGCACCCTGCTGACTGCCACTGACGTCCTCAGAATCCAACTCAGAGAGCAACGCGCCACCAGCCCTCCAAGCAGACCCCCCCACAGGTCCAGCTGATCCAGGACGTGACTCTTCCGTGGGCTGTGTGGTGCCGCTCATTTCAGACACAGAAACCAGCTGACTTCCCTCTTTCTCCTCTTCATCCTCCTCCTCATTTAGATTGGTAGGAGGAACTACCTGAGGGATGGAATCTGATGCTGCCGGAAGAGCTTGAGATATGGAGGAGGTTTGGTCTGTTGACAGATAAACAGGCTCCTCAGACAGCTCTTGAGGAGAGGCCACTGGTGGTAATGTAGTTTCAGCTGGGGCAGAGACCGGCTCCTGCATTGTTGGTAAAGGAGCACTGGTTTCCAGTTGCTCCTGGAGCGGAGATGTTTCTGGTAAGGCTTCCCGAACAGGCATTTGTAGAAGAGAGGGAGCAGGTGATTGACTCTGAGCAGTCTCTTGAGGTATCACTGCTGGTGATGTGATCTGGGTCAAGGCTTGGGGAGAAACCTCCTCTGTTGCAGAGACAGTTACGGGTGACACCTGTGGTGAAGCCACCCCAGTCTCTGCCTGTGTTTCTGTTCGCACAGTTGCTGCTGCCGCTGCCCCAGCCCCTCGCCGTGTTGCTACAGATGTAGCAGAATTTAAATCCTTTGTCCTCTTGACAGCAGTGAAAGGTGAGACCACCTGAGTGGGTTTGGTTCCAAGTTTGGCCTGAGAAGGGCTGCTGTTTGTAGCTTTGCTGGCTGGAGAGGCAGGTGGTGTTTGACCAAAGGGTTTGTTGGTGGTTTGGACCCGTGCAGCAGCTGTAAGTGGTCTCTTCGTGGGACAGGGTTTTGCAGGCTGTTGAGTCTTGGCCTGTGACACCTTGGGATCTGCTGCTTTGGATGTTGCAGACCATTTGGAGGCAGAGCTGGGCTTTCCAGTTGCCATTGTTTTAGAGGGCTCAGGTTTTTTGGTAGCAGCTGACAATGGAGCTGTTGCAGGTCTCCTTGCCACTGCAGCAGAGGGTGGTCGACTAACATCTATTGCAAAGACGAAAGGAAAAAAAAATTCCAAAGACGGTCAATATTAAACTCTTCCATCTTAGAAATCAATGAGAGCTAATCATTTTTGTGTTTAATTAGAACTACATAAACTAAAATAACAAAATGATTTGAGTTTCCATTCCTTAGATTGAAAGGTTAACTTGTCATACTCATAAAAGATACTGATGTCTGTTAAAAGCCATCAAGGGTTTAACTACATCTTGTCAAACATTATCTTGACCCATTAATACATCTGACTTGCACTTTTTACACAAGTCTAGAATGTGTCAGAGGGACACAGATTCATATAAGTACCTCCCTGTCAAAACTTCTTACCTTTCCTAGCAGCAGCAGCAGCAGAGGTGGCAGCAGTTCTGTTAGGTTGTGCTGCTGTGGTCCTGCAGGTAGAGGGTGCTGTGGTAGCTCTAGAGGCAGCTGTTCTGGTAGTCGCAGTGGTGGATGGCTTGGCTGTAACCGTGGTGGGCCTGGGTGTGGGTGTGGATGATGTATGTCGGGATGCTGAGGGACCTGTAGCAGCCCTGATGCAGAGAACAAAAGACATGTTAAAAAAAAAAAAAACCCTGGTAACAACTATAAACAGCCACAGCGTCATTTTAACGGTGCACTGATTTTTCCAGCAGGGACCCAAACATGAAATCTGATGTTCCATCTCTATGAATCTACAAGCACCAGCTAATGGCCTGTTCTACTGAGGACCGCAGAAGCAATTTCAACTGTGGAAACACATTAACAAAACTCCCTCATTGTCCTGTTCTGTTTCAGAGGAAGAAAGCCTCAATATGGGAAGAATGACAATAAATACACACACACGAAACCAAGGCAAGAAACAATGACAGCCAATTTGACTTGTGAGAGACAAGCCAAATATGAATGTGAGCAGGAAAACACGAGGTAGAAATTGAGGGCAGGCTGTAAAGAATAGGAAAAAGGAGGTACCCCAAAATATTTGAAATTATTTGCATGAAGTCTTGTGGAAAGAAATCTGTACAAATTGACATAATGATTTAGTTACTTCTGCATTATTTTTTATCCATGCATGGCAATTAAAATAACCTAAAAATAAGAGCAGCTATTATCTGATAAGAAAAATACAGTAAGGCTGCCTTTTAGGATAGGATAAAAATCAACTGGTCATAAAGGTGACAAAAAAAAAAATGAGCGGCATGCAGCGATATGAGCTGTAACCTACATACAAATCTCTGGATGTTCTGTGAAATCTCAAACAAAACATTTGCCTTGTCAGGCTCCAAGAATTCACATAGTCTGCTGAAATGCACTGCTACATTGGCTAACCTACAAACTCAGTTGGTTTAATGAGAGAGTCTGCTGCAGGCAATCCTAGCCCTCATTTCTACAGTTGAAACATGGAGATGCAAAAGCTCTGAAGCACTTCAAATAATTTGCATGGCATCTGTTTCTAAGAAGTCAGAACAACTTTCACAGTACAATCTGCATACTCCAGTGAGATTGCCTTAAGAAACCCTTTCCTTGCCACCAATTACAACTAACTTTTATTCTCTTTTGGACATGGTTTGCTGATATGGTACATGATGCTAACCAAGTTTGACAGTCTGGGGCTTTCCGTGGTTTGGCATGCCTGCACACACATTACATTACCCACTATAATGACCGTTTGTTTCCATGAGATCAGATATCCACCTCCACTGATACGGACTCAAACCAATGGGCAATCATAATTGGCTTCCATCAGACAGAAGATCTGGGTTGGAGTGCAGCTCAAACACTGAAGAGTGTATCACACAGGATTATGATGAACCAAGAGTTAAGGAAAAGCTAAATTAATTGATGCAGTTTTCATATCCAATCATGCATGCAAAAACATATGTAACTGACGGAACATATAGGAGGTATAACTACAGACAAACACAACTGAATGGCTTCTCGTGAGGGTACGGACGAATGAGAGACTGACGGACAAAATGGGACGGCGATGGAAAGATGACTTTTGTTAATAAGAGCAGAAACAAAAAGGTGCACTGAAGGGTCAGAGACAAAAAAATATGACCTGATCAGCCAAATCCCTCCTTCAATTGTTTTATGAACCTTAGTGAGGTTTGATTAAGAGAGGACTTGAGCAGGACCACTACTGCCTAAACGGCACACTCATGGGTGGTGTCTGGTGGTTTTGTAGTTGGTGTATTAGTATGGATTACATTTCTTGCCGGCAGAGGAATGAAATCAATACAAATCACAGCCCAAAGGGAGGATGAGGGGCAATACGTTGCAGTCTATAGGATTTTAATGACCAAACACAAGGTCTTTTTAAGGACAAAGGTCAGGACAGGGACAGGTCATTGATACAAGGGTTTTCTTGCAGTTAACTCAAATAATCCACATATCTTTGTGATGCATGCCGACTCACAAATCTTCTTGATGATCAAACCTTAAGCATTATCCAGGGGAGTTTTGTTGAAACTACATCTACCTCATTAATTTACCCACAAATCCCCTTTTCTTATTGTACCCTCTGAAAACACAGCTGGGACAACAGATGCCCTCAGCATACCCTGTCCTGTAGATTAAAATATTCAGTTCTAATCAAGCCAACGGGAAAGCAGGCCACAAGGTACATTTACTCTTTAACTGGAAGCTCATCCCACAAATAAATGAAATCCAAGTACACATTCTTCTGTCCTACTTGTTTTCACTGTCATCACTTCAAGGGCCCCCTCTGAGACAATAAATGGAAACCCAGCACCCCAACAAATAACTTGTTTGGTTTGTAGACTATCCAGAAGCCTCTGCTTTACTCCTAGAGAGAAACACACATTCCCGGGGGCTGTATGGGCCTACAGTTTCCTCCTTGACAATAAAAAGTGGAAACCTTTAAATGGATAGTTGTGGCCCAGCAGTAGCGTGGCAGACATCACAATGACTCTTATGAAGACGCCCTGGGGGGGGGGCATCCATGGTCAGTGATGTGCTATGGGCCATTTCTGAAAAATATTTCTGTTTGTCAAGGCCATCGGGTAGAAATTACAATTTATCTTTAATGGGACAACAAAGCACAGACTGAAAAATCAGGAGAAGTAACAATAATAAAGATTTTAAAAAAAGGAAAATAGAAATGGAATTGTTGTGTGATGATTTATGCCATTTTGATACATTTTCCCCAACAAACCACTCAGGTTTCTGAGGTATCTGGAAAAATAACCCAAACAAAGACACTATCCATCTGTCCCAGTGGTGACCATTCAAATGTTCCTCATCTTACAGATTGTTCAGCAACATGAAGGTATAATCAATGTCTTTCTAAGGTTTCACTTTGTTCTAACTCATTCATCATTTAGCAACAGGGACTGTTACATTTCAGTGGATGGGAGGATGACTAGAGGAGATGCTGGCTCAATGCCCAGCACTTTACATGCACAGACGGCACAAAAAGGACTTTGGGAGGATTGAAATGGTGGGGGGTGGACAAAGACTGATTGCTCAGTCAGTGCAAAGACACCATAGCCCATCATTGAAGGCTGTTGTATGCCAGCTATCAAGGGGTTTCCTCCCATGAAATTGTTCTATACATATTGAAATATGAATAACTAACCTAAAAACTCCTCTCCTGCCTTCGCTTTCATATTCTTCCATCAAATTTTATTCTCTCTACTTTACACTGTCATACATAAATCTCATTCTTAATAGCAGTTTCACAAATGAGGCTCAAGTCAAATGTAACAGACAACAAGCGTCCATACCTCCCTTAAGACCAATCAACACTCATTTATGAGGTACTAGTCTTTCAGATTTTGTTTGCTGCAAAACCAGCAGTGGCATCATTGTGTGTTGGCCTTTGATAACCAACAAAGAACAGCTGTACTAAAAAAAAACTTACGGTATGTCTGATTAGAAAAATTAGCATTCTGATTAATGGTGGATGGGTTGCAACTGATGAAATACTACATCACCGGGGGGTTATTAATTCTATCTTAAGACCTGCTTGCTTAAGATTACGTCCATCAATAAGGAATTCATGAATTCCAAGAGAACACTCGCATGTTTGTGTTCAGTAAAAAAGGCCTTTAGCTGATGTTCTTTATCAGTAAGACATGGAAATTCAACTTTTAGACTTGACAAGAATGTTATTTTATGGTTCCTTTTCATAAAAAACTCATGCATATCTTATGATGACTATTGTTAAAAAAAACCTATCAATTATGGCCATTTCAAATCCTTGCAAACTGTTGTGTGTTGCTGTAGAGCTCTCATGACCACACAAGTCTCTCCTTTGTCTGTTCGTGTCACCACCTGACAGCAGAGACCCATCACGAACACCAAAACAGAATGAAAGGCACACCATTTCTGCGGTTGTTACACAAAAGGATTTGATATCACTGAGTCCTATCACACACACACACACACACACACACACACACACACGGCACGAAATGCAGCACACATCATTGGTCACAAGGGCAGTCACCTGCTGACACCTCCTGTTGTCCTCTCTGAGAGGAAGGTGTCGGATGTAACCTCAGTCACATGATGATGTCATATGATGATGTGCAACTGTAATCAGACTCTGTCTTGAAATGTTCGATCAAGTATTTCACAACATGAATCTATAGGATGTGCACACCCTGCAGTCTTAAATTTCACCCTCATCACATCTAAAAACTCCCAGTCGATAGAAGGGGAGGATCAGTGAGGCTTTAGGGAAGAGCTGCACTGGGTTATGTTGCCAAAGTCGATACAATTATTTTAGATGTCAAAAAATAAATAAATACATTCTGGCCTATATTCTTTAAGTAAATGTACCGTCTGCTAGAAACATTTCAAACATCAAAAGTAAAAGCTGTCAATAAAATTCACGTTTGATTTAGCATCATTTGATGGCTTTCATTTACCTTACTGTCATATTACCAATCAGGAGTCATCTTTTAGCAACCTTTAAAAAAACAGATCGTTTGATGCAAGTTTTATCCCACTAGAGTACTCTTTAGCCCAGGGATCACCAACACGGTGCCCGTGGGCACCAGGTCGCCCCCCCCAAGGAACACATGAGTCGCCCGCAGGCCTGTTCTAAAAATAGCACAACTCATTCACCGAGCTTTAGACAAGTTTAGGTGAACTCTGACCTACTCTAGTTCAAAGGTCAGTATTGTGCGCGTGACTAAACCAGTGCTAGTGGAGAGTAAGCTAGCAGGCACAGCGCGGGTGGACGCTGGATAGTGTTTCTTACCCCAAAAACATGGCAGAAAAAAGAAAGAACACTTATCACTTTCACAACAAATGGGAGGAGAAGTTCTTTTTTACAACTGTGAAAGAAACCTGCGTGTGTCTCATTTGCGGGGCGAGTGTGGCGACGTCAAACCGGCACAATGTGGAGAGACACTTCACTACGTGTCATAAATGCTACCATGCTAACTACCCACCGGGAAGCGCACTACGGGCAGAAAAAGCCCGTGAGCTTAAGGCAGCTTTGGGTAAGCAACAATCTTTTTTCACGAGGCCGGCGAAAAAGTCACAAAAAGCAACCGAAGCCTCGTTATATGTAGTGATGTAGGTGATCGTCTGAAAATGTAACAATTACTGAGTTAATAAAGTGCTGAATATTGATATCCGTTTCCCACCCTTTGTCATTTTTGATCATTTTTGTGACAAATCATTAACGCGATCAGTGTCTTCACATAGATGAGTATCATTAATCATTATTAAAAATGTATAACTAAAGGCTAACTGAGCAAATTTGTTATTTCAGGAGAGCCTTTCAAATTGGTAGCCCTTCTTATGACTCAGTACCCATGAAGTAGCTCTCAGTTTCAAAAAGGTTGGTGACCCCTGCTCTAGCCAAACCACCAGCCCAGTGTGAGAGGGATTATGACCCAAGTCAATAGCTCTCTGTCCTGGAGAGGGGGGCTGGTCTCTACCAGGGGGTCTGCTTGGGACAAAGCGGCTGGTCTTCAGTATCACTAGCTCTCTTAAGGCCCTCTGTCTCAGGTCATTTCAGCTAACTTGACTCACACTCTCACAGTGAAATCTGACTCACCAACAGCCCATGAATCACAATAGATAGCATTCTCCACTTTCCCTTTCAGGGCACTGATATAAACAACTTTCATCAAATTGTGCTGTCATCTGGTTTGTTAGGTTTGGCATAAAGATAGGCATCCTCATGATTTCAGAGAGGCGAACTGTGTGGAGGTGACCGAAACAAAGCAATGAAGCACACAGAGACAGTGGGTGAGAGTGTGAGGAAGAGCCCAAACAACATAACTTTAGCGAATTTAAAGTGTTTGAGTCAGTGAGCCTCCACACACTCATCACTTACTGACAGTTTGTGATTGGAATGCATACCTGGTGGTCTTTGGAACTGCACCTCCCTCAGCTTTTGCTGCGGGTGCCGTGCTGGGTTTCAGAGCAGTGGACGTAGCTGGTCTGCTGGCAGTTACTACACAAACACACACACACACAATACTGAATGAGACCAGATAGAAGTCAGAGACACTATATACCATTAATACTTTCAAACACTGCAAAATAAGTGAGACGTATTTATATAAACTTAGGTTCACTTCTCAATATGACTTACCCGTACTTTTGGGTCTAGTTTCAGCTGCTGCTCTCCTGTTAGGATTTCCATTCACTGTTGAGGGTTTGGTACCATTTGTTGTTGGGGCAGCAGCAACAGATGTAGTCCTAGCTGGCGCAACAGGCTTCTTGTCAGGCACCCTCATTGGATTCTTGACTGTGGAGGAAACAGCTGCTACACCCACTCGTCTTTTAGGTACAGCCCCAGCTGCTGATGCTTTTGCTGCCGCCGTTTTCTTGGCTGAAGGTGTCTTTGCTGAATTACTGTTCACTGGGCGATGGGAGGCAGTCCCTGCCGGGGATTTGGATACTGCTCCTTCAGTTTTACTTGTGACTTGCGTTTTCGTGTTTTTCTGTGATTTCACTTTAGCATGTACTGCCTCTGGCTTGCCACTAGTCTTCACTGCAGCTTTGGATGCTGTATTATTTGAGGCTTGCTCCGGCTGCGATGGGACTTGCACTGTTACGCTGTCCTGCAATACAGCTTCTGCAGCTGCTGCAGCTTCAGAGGGCTCTGTGGCATCAGTGGTATCCATAGTAACCCCATCCGGTTTCATTCCCTCCTAAGGTGTAGACAATCAGGATGCTGCTGCCAACTACACGCAGGGGCTCGCTGCGTTACACTGAACAGCTCGTCTTAAGACCCTGAGGAAGAACAAAAGAAACCTCAAAACCATGCTACACTAGTCATACAATCATTACAAAAATGTCGGCCAAAGGAAACACCATATATGGAACGGTGCCTCGGAGGAATTTGAGAGGTCCTGAAAACAGGAAGTGAGCAATAGAGATGGCAGTAAATTTCTTAGCCAGCCTCTCCTCCACAGTGACTTCTCTATCAGTCAAACAAACCTAATAATCCTACTTTGCACATTGTCCACAGAACCTAAACAAACCTTGAAATAACATACAGTATGAGTGCTAATGACTATGCTCCAAATGTTTTCAGGCGTCTTGAAATTATAAAAAAAAAAAAAAAAAAAGTGGGGGGGAAGCTGTGGCTTGGAGAACTGAAACCCAAGGGAGGCTTCACACTGTTTACAGAGGGGCGAGGATGGGGAAAACAAAACAAAACAAAACACAACAAAACATAAAAAGATGATCTCTTGCCATTTTACATCCTCTTATGCAGATGGTAATCATGCTCCATTTCCATACCATAACTGCTCATAGATGTGTGTACTGGGAGACGCTGTACGGGAAAATCACATGTGAATGGAGAGTCAAGTGAGAGGGGAGATGTGGAGGATGTTTGCAACTACAGTCATATCATATCATTAACCTCAAGGAAGTTCTCTCTCTCGTCAAGTGAAAAATATTCTTCCTGGACTCATTATTAGGTTTTTGGCCTGCCCCTCATCATTCTACCCCCACAAAAACTTTTTCCTTTACCCTTGAGACCCTAGTAGACTCTACCTGCCACCTACTACATGTACTGCTCCTTCTGCTGCTCTACTCCTCAGCCAGATACTCCTCTCCTCCGGCTGCTAAAAGATCAGCTTCCAGTAAATTGTTACACAGATGGCCTGGATAGTAGAAGCTTTGTACGGTCCAAACTTTGACAGGGCTGAACGTAGAACGAATAGACTAAAATGGACAGGAAAAACACACACACACACACCGGAACCAGCAAAAAAGGAACAAAAATAACACGGGCGGGTAAAAGATTTATGTTTACCACTTCTTCTGTTCCTTCAACTATAAGAGGACAAATAATGAATAAGTGATGACAGCTCTAGTATTTCAGCATAGAAAAGATAATGGTTATGGCAGAATACCCTGTGATACAGCTAAGGCATTAAACTAGATGAAATATTCAGAAAATATGTATATTTTTTAAACCGCAGTTTTACAGATCTCGCTGCTGGACCACTAAGAGGATTAACCTTAACAGCTGGGATAAACTTTTGCATGTTCAAGCATGTGGCTGTTATTGCAGATCGCCTCCATTATAAATCAAGCTGCTATATTGACCGGAGGAGCCACGCAGATCTAGATTTTACAAGGCTTTTCCCCTCCAAATGCAACAATGCAATCCTCCCTGGCACATCAAATGATACAAAAACACCACAAAGTATTTCAAAACAATAAAAAACACCTCAGAGATAATGAGAGGCAACAGAGCAATGTTTTGTTTGTTCAGCCTTGGAAAGGCAACACGCTGAGTATTCAGTGTTTGCCTTCAAACACATTTTTTACTGCAATTACTCAGTTGTATTATTGTTCCCCTCATATCTTGGTGGTTCCAAATCTCACACACAAAGCTGACGAAGCTGTGTAATGAGAGTACTTTACCTACCAACACTTTTGGAATAAAGAAATTCATTAGCTAATGTTTAGCTCTTTGAACAGAGCAAGACAAGTCAAATCCATTAGTGACACTATTTTTATAGAATGGGATGAGTGTGAAGCCATTAGCAAATTAGGAACCATATAGCCATGATCTAAATCATAAAATCTTTCTCTTGTCCTGTTATTGATGTTAAGGTAAAGCTAGGCAGATGGATACTTTGAGAGAAGCATCATGAGCAATAAAAACAGGGCTCCTATCTGGTCTTTAAGATTTTTTTTGTTGTACCTGGTAGACACGCTTGAGTAAAGCATATTTAAATCACTTGTTCAAAACTTGTTCTTGGAGGAAATGTAGTGGCTCTCCATGTTAATATGACCCACTCCTCTGTTCTGGAAAAAAGAAAAAGGCTTATGCAAACAGGAGAGAGAGAGAGAGAAAGAGAGAGAGAGAGAGAGAGAGAGAGAGACAAGGGTTCGACTGGCATGATGATGTGCATGGCATAGTTTTACCAGTCCACTCTAATGCCAGGGGATTAGCACATGGCAGCTTGAATCACATTCCTCCTGGACAAGTAATCACATCATCTCTAACCAGCTGACACTAATGTGATGCAGCACAGAAAGGAAGAGAATGGATCATTAAAATCCCATTCACACCATACTCACGACAAGTGACATTTTACAGCAGCATATCAAGATTGCACTGATTTCTTATCGAATCCACAATGAGCTCCTTGCCCATTTCAACAAACTCAAATATGTCTGCCAATGGTTTTGCAAGCTAGCAGCTTGAGGTAAAAAAAAAAAAATTAAAAAATCATCAACAAGGTACCGGTAAAGTTAATTGGTGGACGCCTAATGATTATTTATCATTGACTCATTAATCGGATAATAATTTTCTCCATCAATCATCTAGTCGTTAAAATGCCAAAAAATAAAAATAAAAAATGCTCTAAACAATTTTTTCAGACACCAAAAAAATGAGGTGAAATTTGTTTTGTCCATCCAGACAAAAACATGAAGATTCTTAATTTTCTATCTTATGACAACAACAAAAAGGCCAGTAAATGTGGAAATTTAAGTCTAGATCCAACAAAAGTGTAACATTTTTGCTTGGGGGGGGGGGTTTAAAAGAAATTGATAATCAAAATATTTGGTGATGAATTTTCTTTTCAACGATTGCAAAGACACATGCAAACTGTGCAGCATTACTCAAGTTTGATACTTTGCTGTACCACATAAAGAAGCACCTTGCTGCTTAAGATCATACACTGCTACACTGATATGCTGCCATCAGTGCGGTAGAGGTCGAGGGAATGATAGCACTTGGTTGTTTAGCACCTGAAGCCAGGGTAAGTTATGCCACCAAACACATTAAAAACACTACAGAGCGGGAAAGGATGGGTTTGACGTCAAGTGAGCCTGGGCAGACAGACGAGCACTGACCACCAACTGCTGGACAGCATGTACAAACAAGAGCTACATCACATGTATCACTTTGTCAGTTCCG
Organism: Aulostomus chinensis; assembly: GCF_037954235.1. Taxonomy (NCBI): domain Eukaryota; kingdom Metazoa; phylum Chordata; class Actinopteri; order Syngnathiformes; family Aulostomidae; genus Aulostomus; species Aulostomus chinensis. The sequence goes on along the minus strand of NC_141327.1, from coordinate 16,937,002 downwards.
ACTGGCAGACGCAGTCCATCGTAATCCTCACTCAGTCTCTGCCTGTTGCCTGTCTGACAGCCTCGCCAAGATGATGTGTGTTGTGGTACGGACGTGGGTGTACCCGTGATAACACTGGTATAACTGGAAAGCAGGTCTCCTATGTCATTTTTTTTCCAATTAACCTGATTAGTTGCTGGTTTATGGGTGTTGGGCTGTCAAAACTGGCATCCTGACAAGTGACAATAACAGTGTGTTGAATGAATTATACTGTAGAGGCCTTGCTTGAGCAAGAGGGGTGTTTGTAAATGATTGTTCCAGGGAGTCTGTCTAGACGGAAAGAACCCAATGGCCTCAGTGGTATTTACATTCCACTTCTTCTAATAAAGAAATATAGCCTTGTGTGTCATTAAATCTTACTCCTGACCTCTGTCTTGAGGCAGTTTAATTACATGTCCTGTACCCCATCTGTGAGTCTCTAGTAGTCCAGACATTACAAGTGGCGACTGACAAAATGGGTCACTTTTAATACTGTGTCTAATACAAGCGGAGAGGGATTTAGGAAGGTTGGGAACATAGCAGGGGTTTGGAATGCTTTGTACAAACTGAAGAGGGTGGTGCACGGAGAATTGTTGACACTGATGCTGTGAGGTCAATGTTGTTATCTGCAGTAGATGTACTCCATACAACTGTTAAGAATAACTGGTTAACAGTGACATGTCAATGAAGTATGGACCCTGTACACACTCGGAGTGTAAAAGAATGTTGGCATGCCTAAACTCCAAGTAGATCCAAACATAAAAAAGGAAAATTTAATGGCCTAGTTTTCCTTACATGCCTGCATTTAAGCCCCCCCCCAAAAAAGGTATTTTAGTAAGAATGAAGTTACTTCTTCAAATCAACGATTCAAGATATTGTCTTGTTCAAGCAGTTTAATGGCAATAGCTGTATTGCTATTGCTACAAATAACTCCAACCTCCTGTTGTTGAGTTTCTACTTTAAAGATTCCCTTCAGTGCTGCATCTGTTCAGAGATGATTAACGGTGGAAAGCCTCATACAGCAGCAGTGTCAAGATCACATCCGATCCACCCACATTCCAGCTCTGCTGACTTCCTCTAGAATCCTCAGGGCTGTGGAGTCAGTGTGTATGGCAGAGTGCACATTTGTGTGTATGTTTGTGACAGTGGAGGGACTGAAAGGGTCAGAGGGAGGCCAGTGAACGTATTAGGGGTGCTTGGTTTGCAAGTGTCCGATGGAGTTGCGTGTGAGCACGAAGTGTGTGTTTAAAGAATATTTAGGATTAAAAGAGTGCAGTGTGCATTACTTGAAAATGTTGTTTGCAAAAAATGTCAGGCAGGAAGAAAAAATATCTATCAATAAATAAATAAGATGTGAAAACTGAAATGCAGCAGCCAGCCAACTCCTTCATCCTTTTAATTCAATAGACAGTCAAGTATTCAATGCCTATTTAAAAAAACCCAAAACAAAACACACACACACACACACACACAGATGTGTGTTATTTAAACAAAATCTTAAAAATAGGAATGCATGGGTATGGAAATTGAAGGCTGATGACACCAGTAACAATTTGCCCGATGACCCAGACAGAAATTTAATGCTCAACTTGTAATGTCACTCAACTGAACTGGCTTTGGTGAATTACACCTTATATGCCACCGTTGACTGACGTCAGCCTGCCATGAGCTTGTCAATCAATATAGATTGAGAGCAGATAAAACTGGTGCGTCCCTGCTTCAAACCACTACAATTACAGTCAAATACTGACTGCCTCGCGTTACCTTCCTCAGAAACACCTGGCTATTGATGACTGGTTCAAATGCGACGCTAACATTACAGAAGCGGGCAGCAATGTTCAATAGTTGCTTTAAAGATGCCTGACATGGAGTCGGTCATGAAAGCACATGAAATACAAAGAGTGGTTGAATGAACAAGCCCCAATCCTGCTTCCTCCCAGGCTCATAAATGAGAAATATTACATCCCATGGTAACAGTGTGCCACGATTGTCATACTAACAACAGTAGCAGTGTGGAAAGAGAAAATGCACACAAGGAGTGAGGAAAGTTACCGTAAAACAAAACAAAAAAAAAAACTCTCTTTACTGGTCCAAAAATTCCCGCCTGAAATTTGCTGTATTCAGACTCCATTACTCTACATGGGTTTCATGACTGTACCAATGATTGTATCATCAAGATTTTTTCAGCTTCACCAGCATGACCAAGCGGTATGAAGCCACTCTTTATGTATTGTTGTTCATTAACTTTCCTCTGGTGTGTGTTAAAGGGAGGGGCAGATACAGCGGAGAGACACAGGCAGTATTCAGTCTGAATTTGACCATTACTATGTGTGAAAAGCGTGTTCAAGACTAGGAAGGAGGAAGAGAGCGGTTTTAGCAGTGGAATGAGCAGACCAAAAGGAGAGGCTTAATCACATTTGGGAAAGGAAGGGGTTTTTCCTAACCTCAAGCTCCAGTTCCAGAGTGGATAAGAAGAGAACTGCTCACTTTCCCTCTGATCTACTTTACAGACTTCTATGATGGAAAAAGGATCTGAAAAGAAATGTTTAAGTGTGTGAATAAGTATGATGATGATGAATCTGAAAAAGTCTTTTGTTCCACCTCACCATACGAGGCAGATGTATGGTTTCTGCAAGATTACAGAGTGTTTAGTTCACACTGAGCTACAGAAGGAGAGAGTAAGAAGAGAACACGCATGTCTTTAAGCATGCTGGAAGAGAGGTTGAGCCCATGGGCCAAAGGTTTGTGAATAATGAGCTATGAAGCACATTGCTGAATAGTTCCAGTGAGCTTTTGCAGCTCTCTTGCTCACTCTGAAAAACAATACATGATGATGCCAGGGAGTATTTGTAACAGGGACAAGAACTCAAGAGTGAAATTCCTCTCTGCATAAGTATGTCTTTGTTCTCTGGTTTAGATAAGTGGAATTGTTGCGATGATGCATGCTATTTAAGATTAATGAAGTGACGGAAAGGTTAAGTACATTACGCTAAGTGGGTTCTGTGCAATAACATAGTCATCGCCATGCATTACCAAAGCCGGAAGAGACGCTCAACCAGCAAACTCGGGACAGCATGACCATTTGTAAAATCATCATGCACTGAATTGGGGGGGGGGGGGGGGGGGGGGGGGATTCAATTCCGAGATTTTAAATTTGTACCCATTTTAAACATGTTCAGCAAATATTTGCCCGTTATAAAAAAGTTGTCTTTAAGGAAAAAAGCACCAATTTTCTTTACTTTCATGATTACCAACTACAAAAACACTAAGTACTCAATTTAAAACCTTTAAGTATCTTCAATCAGGCTGATAACATTTATTCTGATAACAATAAATAGGAGATGATGATGACCTTCAGTAGAAAGAAGTGACAAGGTCAGGTTTAGCCACTTTAGACTTGGTTTGGTGCATTTGCAATTAGTTTTTGTAGTTTTCTTCATGGTACAGGCAGTTGTCGGGAAAAATAAGTCTACTTGATGCTCGCTTTAAAAAAAGCTTTCCAGCAATGCATATGAACAATTTGTTCTTCATTAAAAAAAAAATAAATACAATTTTAGCTGTGAGATGTTTTTACTTGATGTCATAAAATACATGTTCTACCTCACACTCACAACTGAGACATGGTCACACACACACACACACACACACACAGAGGAAACGCGTGCATTCCTTCTCACAAAAACAAACCATAGAAACATAAACCGTGTGCAGTAAACTATATAGTCAATATCACTCTTAGGAATTCAAGATTACATTCCTGGGGGAGGAGCAGAATGAGCTGTGGTTTTTGTATGAGCTTAGTCACTTAAACAAAAACGAGTTTACTGGGCTCTATCTGAATACAAAAAGACAGCCATGCTAAAATATGTACGCAAATCAAGAACAACATGAGCAAAACATGGTTTAAATCTGTTAAGTTAAAAAGGCAGCAGAATCCTTCTTTGCAAGCGTCCTCCCAGGGAAAGGTCTGGAGCATTTATTCTGAGAATGTGTCACTGGGCCTTTAACTCTTGTATGGATCTAAACATCATGACTTAACACATTTTTCCTGTTTCAAACACGTCATCTCCAACATTTTGATATTTTGGAGGTGTGCACAAAAGCAGCAACAAGGAATTTAAATGAAAGCATGACAAACTACCAGGCACAACAAAGCTTTTCACCCCTTACAGTTAAAAAGAGGAATGGCACTCAACACACCTTATTACCGGCACACACACACACAACCACATTTTACCGCAATGATCTCGCAGCCTGACCTGCTATGTCAGACCTATGTGCAAGTGTCAAAGTTGTACATTACATTTCATCTCAAAAACTGCAGCACCTTAAATAACCTGTGTATGAACTGAAGAGGTCAACAAATTGGATACTCAAAGGGCCTCTTCTTTACAAATCACTATTTGAGGTCCATTTTTGCAAAGAGAAATTTGCGATTAGTATCTGACAAATAGGAATCCATCTTTAATAATTTGAGTAAAGCACAAACCCCACAAAAAACAAAGAATAAATGATTTGGTCTGGCTAGCAAACAGGAATCAAATCTTTAAGCAGAACACCTTTTGGGAAAAGTCATCTTCGATTTGAAAATGTGTCACATTTCTGAAATGGATAAGTACAGAGCCCAAAGGTTTCTGCTCAGTGTACCTTGTACCTCATTAATCTGTAACTCCCACAAGCATGATTTCAACAATGGGGAGGGTTGTGACTTACAGCTGGCTACACTCTCCCATTAAAAAGTAATATCAATGTCTTACCAGAAAAAAACCCCAACCCTTTCTACAGGGGGGATGGGCTAGATGCTAGGCATGCAGCTTATTCTAATCAATTCCATACAGGACACTAACATGTGCTAAGAGCCTATAAGCTACTCAATGAAGCCATTAGGAGCAGGTGGTTAAGTGAGGCTACATTTTAAATGGACTAAGTCAGTTAGCCTTGAAGGGGGTGGCAGTCAAAAAGAGTCTCACAGCTACTGGCCGTGCAGTGGTCCAAAAAGACTGCAGGAAAATGGGTTACAATCTGTTCAAAACTTGGCAAGTGTGTACACAAGCAATAGCCAGACCCTGCTGCTATCAGCTGAGGCTGACAGTGGGGTGGCAGGATCGACCAGGGAGGAACAGAGCAAGAGTGTATTTATGTATATGATAAGCAAGTGAGTCTACAACAGCAAACACCCTGACAGTATCAAGTGTTTGTGAGCAGTATACTACTGCGGTAGGAGAACATAAGTAATGGGGGGGGGGGGGCACACTATTGTCTGCACTGTGCATCATCTAACAGCCTTCAGCATGGTGCTGGGGGGAGTGGGTTTTGGATGGATTAACTGGTGCAAATGGACAGAGCAGCTGGCACCACTAACTTCACCCAGAAGACCCCAGGGACACTGGAAAGACGGGAAGGACTGATAACACTAGTGTTATATACACACTCATTATTCTGTATAAAATACACCATCGGCATTTTCATTAACATCATGGCAAAACAAAATTCATACAAAATTCCTTCAAAACTAAGCAGCAATTTCAGGTCAGGCTGAAATCAGGTATTGTTTTGTTTTATTACCCTCACTCCACCATTCCTAATAGAAAAGGGCTGTGAAGGGCTTGATGGGAATGGAAAGGCAGTTGTAGAAAGAAGCCACAAATTTTATTTTTATATATATATATATATATATATATATATATATATATATATATATATATATATATATATATATATATATATATATATATATATATATATATATATATATATATATATATATATATATATATATATATATATATATATATATATACACACACATATACATACATACATACATACATACATACATACACACACACACACTGCAGTACACCTCACCAGTTTCTCTCCAATGACCTTTCTCCCATGTCATCCAATTTTTCACATTTCCGGTTGACTTCCACTGTCAACATGCACATAAAAAGTAGAAGGAGGATGTTTAAGAAGACTATGCAGAGGAAAACTTGGGAGCTCTTGTCAGAACATTTCATCATTTTGTTTCTGACACTTTCAATAACTTCAATTTGCCATAAAAGAAAACTCACTACGAGGTCTTGACAAGGATGCCAGCATTGGGTTTGCCACACTACAGCAAGCCAGCAGCTACTCATCTTACACCCCACTCACTCAACAGGCAAATAGTCAATCTGTTACTGGAGCGCCTGAGGGCCCGATTGGTTACCATGCCTCTGGCTGAGTGAGCAAGGTGAACTGAGGCCAGGTGGACAGTCATCCCATACCTTGCCTGCCTGCATCTCTGACACACCCCTGATCTGTGAGAAACATCAACTCCTACTGAATACAAAAGGCTTGACTGACTTTCTTAGCCAGTGGAGAGGAACAGCAGAGAATGCTAACAGGATATGTTTGGGCTTCCAAACACAAACACCCTAAAAGCTGCTGTGCACTTTGATTCACCTGAGACTGACTGCTCAAAAACCGGGAAACAAACAATACTGCAGTGCTGTAGTAAACACAGTTGGTAACAGAGCCATGTAAGAACAAAAAACAGAACCTTTTAATACACTTAACCAAAGTCAAAATGCCCTTTTACAAATGCTGCAATACGTACCTCATTAAAACTGACGTAATGCAATATGTAAGCAATTGGTTTAAAAAAGAAAAGCCTAATAGTGGAGAGGCAGAGCAGAATATGTCTTTGGGCAAGAATTCAAGGATTCCAAACTAAGATAACAAACAGACCATGAAAGTGCTGATTTACCCTTTCAATAATTACAGTGCACTGAGCCCAGCTTCACAGTACCAGACAGACTGAGTGCCTAAAACTGCAGCGCCAGCATCCACCACTTTATTCTAATGTGTGTGTGTGTGTGTGTCGCTGGGGGGGGGGGGGGGGGGGGGCAGCTTCCAAACCATGGTGACGAGAGTTACGGCAGGGCACAGTTTCACCATCCTTCAGTTGACCCGCTAAGGACAACACAATAAACCTGGAGGGTGAATGGTGAAATATAGCTGAGCCTAAACACATCAAGTACAGCAGGCAGAGGGTTGAATTTAAAAGCAAGAATTGATTCTGTCATGTCATACAATTACCAGGTGTTACATATGTGCTTTAACACAAGAGTTGAAGGCTGCTTTTACTGCAATTCCATACTTCTGGGATAACGGCTTTGCCATCTTTAACAGTCAAGCAAATTTTAAGAGGAAATATCCCAAAAGTGGAAATGTGTATTTTGTGCTTTTCAATTAACTGGTTTTAAAGCAAAAGAAATAAATGTTTAATTTGAAAAACACCTCAAATAAGCATGAAAACATTTAAAAATTACATTTTTACATTTTGTAGTCTATCGAAAATGTGTGGATGGAAACCCAAAGACTGGCACTAGTTGCAGGCTGTTAAAGCAAATACAGATGAATTAATGTTTTAAAACTGTTTGTGCTGCCAGCAAACAAAAGGAGATTTGCATTCATTCTGCAAGGGCTAGAGACAGGGCAGCTCAGACAACACTGGCCGTCCTCTTCCCAGCCCTCTCAGCCCTTTCTGTCATTAATAAAGCAGTCATTCCAAAGTACACCCTGTGCTCATACTGAAACATTGATATACAATTTGAATCTGTCATCCCCGTAACCATAAGCACTATAACTTTCTACAGCTGTTGCAATGATGCACATGAACCAATGCCAACCCGAATAAAAATGCACAAACTTCCAGCTTCTTTCACATAGAATGTGCACCTAAGTAAATATTTGACACCGGTGTTTCCTGTGTCATTCAGAAGTCTATGAAGGTCACAGGCAAGTGCATGCAACATGGGCATAAACTTGAAACCTAACCAATTGGTAAAACTTTAACTTTGTTAAATACAGCCTGAATCGAAGACCTCTAACGTCTTGTGCTGAAAGTAGCGAGCCACTTTATGAATTAAACAATACAAACCAGTATGAGCACCCCCCCCCAAGCTTTTAGTTTCCTCTTTTTAAAGCATCCGATTCCTTAGCCCACCCAGCATTTTAGGATACACTGAATGAACTATTTTGAGCTCCTCGACTGGTTGGCCTTTAGGAAGAGGAAAGGGAAACAGAACGGAATGGCTGTGCAGCATAGGAACATAGGCAGTTTGAGGGATGCAGCTGGTACGAAGGGTGTAACCCTAGAGGCCAGACAAACCCTGCTCTCCCGCAGTCAAACTCAAACAGAGACCAAAGACCAAAAGGGTGATCCACTGACCACACAAGTGCAAATAAACATACATGGCTTAGTGCCAGTTCTCATTCCCACAAGGATTGTCTGAACACACCATTAGATAACTGATCAATGTAATTGGTCGGACACCAATGGTCATGTGGAACACAACAGTAGAGTCCTACAAATTTAGGCAAGCCCAGAGTTGGCTGAGTGTCACTCGTACCCTCAATAGAAGCTTTTGCAACAGATAGGTTGTGTTACTATGATGTCAAAGCTCTTGAAACGAGACACAGGAAGCTGCAATGGACTCTTGGAGCTTAGCCATAAAGTCAGAAAAAGAACAGGGATGGGAGACCATGTGCGAGTGTCGTTCACACATGCTTTACACACCCAGAAACTCAAAAGCAACTCACACCACCTGCAACAGCAGGGTGGTTTCAGAGGTGGAACTATCTCCCCACCTACCCACCACACCCATTTAGTCCAGAACACACGGATTATATAATATGGAGTCTGAGCCAAATCCCTTCCGGATGATAAACAGCATCCCTCTATCAGCAAGAGCAGCAGATGATGCTGGCTGATCGTCTCACTTTTGTCACACAGCTCTGCAAAGAAACAAGGAGATCACTCCATGTGTAAGGATGCAAACATGAAAACAGAGCATGCAATAAGAGATTGTGGTCTTTGGGTGCAAGCAAATGAGTGTTGAATTATTAATGATTCGCTGACATCATCTGGCCTCAAATGGTACAGAAATGCATGGGTGCCGAGCAAAACTAGAAATATATTGTAACTAGGGGTGTGATATAACATAGATTCTGCAATACATCTCATGCTCCCTTTAAGACCAACACTGTATCATTTACATGGACATGAAACACTTGGCCTAGTTTGCATCTCAGTTGTCAAATTCATTGAAAATGACACCACATTCTAGTATATTGATATGTGATATCTGATGTTGTAGGGAAATTTAGTCTATGCTTTCACAGATAGTGTGATAGATCAAAGCAATTGTCTTGCAATCTATTGATTAGGCCGATTACTGGCTTCAGTGGTTGACATTTTTCAATACTATAAGTATCTGTATTTTTCTCCTTAATAATGTACCTCAACAGAAAAAAAAAAACACTCAAAACATTGTTCTAAGCAAAGCATTATTTGATGAGAGCTCCCTGGGTGGACACTTCAATGTCCATCAAAAATATGTTTCAAGTTATTTTAGTTATCAATATGTTCAAAATTAACACTTCCTGCTGCGACAATACTGAAAATACTGCATTGTTCATTTCGAGACTCTCCCCTGACGGGTTAATTCAAAGGCATCTGGTACTGAGGATTATATTGCTGGACTGAGTATCGGCCTCCTTGACTTCCTTATTACCAGTATCAGCCCTATAAAGACAAAACCAGTAGAACCCCAATCTCAATTATTAAAGAAGTGCTGTATCATTACTGTGATGGCATCATACCACGAGTTACTCTGCAATTTCTTCACCTAAATGTAACCCATCTTAAGAGGGTTTATAGCAATACATCAGTGACATTGGAACTGCTGTATCATTGGCAACGGATCACAAAAGTACATCATGAAATATTCTGTCTCTCCAAATCCCAATTGTGACAGACCTTATGAGGTCTATTATAGTCACTACACCACCCATCACTACATGGGCAGCAGTTCCTACAAACACATGTGGTACTGTGTTTTCAGCATTATCAAACCTTTGGTCTTGGTCCTTGGCATGGTATTTGGTACCATGCCAAGGACCAAACTGCTCTGGTGCACCCATTGTTTTTTTTTGGGGGGGGGGTGGGGTTGGGGGGGGGGGTGCTGCACCTCAAGTGGAGCCTTAATAATACCATTTGTCGCCGGGGAAAAAAACTATTCTCTGAGCTTTAGCTAAAGGCCCACTTGAGCCTCACAAGACAATAGCTGTGGGCGCCGTGGCAGCCTGCTGAGGGGAACACATGAAGGCAGGGACGGTCAATAAACTCTACACGATTCAGCAAGCCACCAGCTGACTCCGGCACCACTGTCCAACCCGGAATACAGAGTTTGGAGCGAGTAAAGGACGGTGGGAAACACCACCCAGCCGTAACGTGACATGCTAACGTCGTACGTCCATCATCGCATCCGGCCACAAGCTGCCACTTCACATTACAAGGAGGGCGTCCACACATGCTTGAAGAATTTAAACGCCACAATAGGAAGGACGTTAAATGTGCTGAAGTCATTACAGTTAAAATTATCGCTACAAAAAAGCCAAACACTTTGAGGGTATCTGAGCAGTTTCGCTCGCGCAAGAAACGCTAGTAAATTATCCCTACCTTTGAACCGCTCCTGGAGAAGAGTCCTGAAGAAACAAGCAGCCCCTCCCTTTGTTTGGTTCCACCACTCAGATAAAACGCGCTAAAAAAAATGTCGACAGAGCCGTAAATTTCACAGGATTAACAATAAAGCCGCTCAGTCAGCGACGAGCGTCCCTCTCCTTGTCCTTCCCTCCACGTTTGAATAGCGACAGGCGGCGGCTGCCTCCCTCATAAAGGATGGACCCGGGTGGAAAGCAGGCGGGGAGGCGAAGGAGGGGGGAGTGACCGGGGAGGCTGGGTGGCAGATTGAGGGTGAAACGTGGTGGTCATAAAAGAAAATACAGATTAGAATCCCGCAACGGGCCAATCACAAGCGCGAGACCGGTGGTTATGCAAAACAGGAGTGACGTCAAATTCAAAACAAACGCGAGATCTGACGGGGCTTCCCAACCCGAACCCATTAGCTAAAATATACCAATAACAAAATTACAGCGCATGAATTTGATTTGGTATCAATAGTGATTGAAATGTAACTAAGTAAATTTACCTCCTCTTCCCCCTCATTAGAACCCCTCATTAAAAAAATTAAAATTATTTGAACATACAAACACATTTCATACCTCTTCCACATCCAAACTCACTTTCCACACCATACATATGAATGCTGAATTTTAGATCACAATCAATTTCCAAAGTATTTGCGGGATGTGTAAAATACTGCTTTTCAGCATACTCAACAAAAAAATGTATATTTTTATCCATAATTTTAAAACATTCCTCCATCGACAGTCTCTGCACATGTATTATTTACTCAGAAAAAAAACGAAATTTGTTTGAGGGAGGAAGAAACTGAACACATATGAGTGGGAGGGAACTTTTAGAGACAAATCTGAGGTACTTTAAAAAAAAAACACTTTTTTGGGCTGATTCTACTTCACTAGCTACCTCTCAGAGGGATATAATGAGCTTTTTACATGATTACTTATCTGCAGCTTTCGAGGGAGAAGTTGAATTTTCTTATGCAAAACACACAAAAAACATTAAATGAAACAAATTACTCCAAATTCTGAAATGAGTCATTCAGCAGAATTATTTTTCTGACTATTCTAGTAATTGTGTAAGACTTTTGTTAAATGAATACTCTCTTTTTGCCATGACACAGGTTTGGAGTGTGGTTTTGACAGAACAAGCATTATAAGTGTCAGTGTCAGTTTGACTAATCTCATGTCACTATTTTCACTGTTTTTGCAAACCAAACAGGTATTAAGAGAGAAAAATAATCCCCATATTACTCTTTTAGTTCTTCTCTACAAGATATTTAAAAGTGAACCCACCTCACAGATGTGCAATCTTGCTTTTAATTTAATGCAGGAATAATAATTAGGGTTAAATTATTCTCTTGTTTGACTTCCATTATTTTCCCTAAGAAGCACTTTTGTAACAGTGTTAAGAAAAATCAACATCAGTCCTATAATTTTTTTTTTTTTTTTGTAAATTATTACAGTGGGGTTTCACATTCTATCCGTGAATCATCTCCTAAGCGTTTGACTTTCTGTTCTATGACATGTGCATGTGGAGTACGCCTGAATAATCCAATTCTTGGACATTAAAGTTTCTCAAAAACATAAATGTTCTGTAACTTGTGCTGCATCCACTCCCCTATGGTACAAACCTACAATAGCTGCAAATTGAATACTTGTTTTGAATGATGTCTCTTTGAGCTGCAGCTGCACACTCCACAATAGACATCAATGAAAGGAGAGAAGACACACAAAGACTCTTGCAACTCACAGAGCCTGGGAGAGTGAAAGGGTTAAGAAGACATCTGACATTGACTGTTGTTTTCTTTAATAAGTCTCAGGGGTGATGAGAAGCAATTGAGACATTTCAAAGAATAAACCAGAGAGAAATCTGAGTGCAGGGAAGAATGGAGGCATAGAAAAGAAGTAGACGGTCTGCAGTCTAAGAATGTGAGAGAGAGAGAGAGAGAGAGAGAGAGAGAGAGAGAAAGCGAGAGAGAGAGAGAGTGTGTATGTGTTTGTGTGTGTAGTGTAGTGTATATGATTCATGTTGCAGCTCTTCCTCCTCATCCTGCTCTTTGTGGGACTCTGGCAGTTTCAGCAGTCTGTCAGCTTTTCCAATCGGAAAGGGGCCTCGCGATGGGGAAAACTAAAAAAACTCTCCCTGAAGTTCTGCAAATATTTTAACATAAATCCAGTCAACTTTTTTAATTTTAAAGCTACTTGATGCACTGTTTTATCAGATACTTCAATAGGTGAAACTAAATGTGAATTTCTTGACCCACTTGATCCAATATAAATAAGTCAGTAAATTCTTCTTTTATTCAACTAAACTAAGCACTCTTGGCATCAATCATTATATCACAGAGCTGAAAGTTTCTAATCCCCTCACATCCTGCCCGTCCATTTCAGAGTGCTCAGTAATGTTGTTACACAAGGGTGTGGCTTAGCACAAGGCTCTGCTAAAAATCCTTAACAGAATTAGGATAGACGTTGATTATCTGAGGGGCTTTTATACACTAACTACTTTTAAATCTTTGCTGTGATCTGGTGGTCATCCATTTGCCCAAACACCTTGTAGTTAAAACAGCTGCACACATGGCCTTTGCACACATGGCCTTACACACACACACACACACACACACACACACACACACACACACACACACACACACACACACACACACACACAGGCAGCTGCAGGCTCAGTGACTCAATATAGAAGATATTCTAACAAGGAAACTGCTGCACATCTTTTTGATCTTCGTGGGTAGTATAAAAGGCCCTGCAGTTCAAACATTCAATCACAATAGAGTTAATCATGTTGCATTGTATGTTGAGATCAAACGAAGGACCAGACCTGACATCAGCATGCTGACATTGCAACTGACAATTTGCAGCAACACATTATCTTATTTCTTCCACTGTGCATCAGAAGTATTGAGTGAAAGCAGCCCTGAAACACCCACACATGATGTGGAAAAACACACAGGAACATTTCCCTATTCCTTCTGGTTTATGCCGACATTAACCGCAGAGGCATCTTCAGAGCAGTACATAATGTATGATATTAAGTTAAGTGGGTGGAAGGCAAAGATGTGCTACATCAGCTGCCAAGCTTTGCCTGGGAAGGGCAATAACCAGGAAATGAGCTCATCATGTTGGACTGTTCTGTCCAGAATTGTAATTTCCCTCCTGTGGAAGCTGTGTAGCGTCTCAGCTGAAGCATGCAGGGTGTTCACGACAGCTGTGCTACACCACAAGTTGGATTCATAAACATGTAGCTTGCAAAAATACATTTTTCCTATAAAATCTCTTAGGGACATTTTTGTTGTTGTCTGCCAACAATATTAAGGAAACTCCCACCTCCTTTGTAAGAGCCAAGACATGAGTCAGTTACTCCCCCTTCTGACATGTCAGTGATACTGCAGCTGTATGAAAGAAACAAGTTTTAATGTCAACCAGGGAACTTTAATCAGCAGATTTCAATATACGTACACATATATATATATATATATATATATATATATATATATATATATATATATATATATATACACACACACACACATATACATATATATACACATATATACATATACATATATATACACATATACATATATATATATATACATACATATACACACACACACACATATATATATATATATATGTATGAGAACTGATGACTTAAATGTTTGCATTTTTCAAATACAGTTCAAGTGCGGGCAATGTGTATAAAAGAGGTAACACTGGAGGAAAGGAACATCTAAACAGTCATCTATACATGCATGTCATCACATTTAAGGTTGAGGCTAAATTTGGCACATTGGCCTTCTTAAGTCCATCTTAGCTTAAAAGTGACAACGCTGAAAAAAAATTTATCTAACATTCAAACACCCATGACTGCCTGAAGTGGAGTGAATGAGAGTCCTGAAAGTAAAGCTTTAACAGTTGTGTGTTTATGCAGTACAAAAAAAAAAAAGTTTGGCAAGTGAGAATGAGAGTACCATGACTGAAGAGCCACAAATATGTCTCTGGAATTAGGCTGGATCCTTGACATCTACCCTGAAGTCAGCTCCAGTTTGTTAATGGTTGTCCAGAAATGGAGAAGGAAACTTCATGTTGAACTTCATCATCGCATATTTGGAGAACTGCATTCCAAGTTGCAGTTCACGATGCTGAGTGCTTCATTAGCTTTTGAGTGCATCCGTCCCATTATATTGATCATTACAGAGATAAATGCCAAATATCACGCACTGCACATCATTACAACAGTAACACACAGTGCAGCCATGACAAGGAAACATGAATCCACATCAGAGGCCAACAAACGTCTGTGTTTTCTCATCAATCTGATTGTCTGAATTTCAACTCGTCTGACTAAATGTACACATTCCACCGTGAATGTATTGTGCCAAGAACAAGAGTGTTTTTAAAGGTCAGGATGGTACTTCAAGCGTAATGAATCGATGTGGATGGTTGTCTCACTTCAAGAGCTCTGGTTTCACAAGTTAATTAATATCATACGACAATAGACAAAGTACAAAAATTAAAAACAGTCAGCACCAATAATATATTACTGCAGTCTTCATCATGGCACTTGGAGCCACTTAATATGCAGGCAGCAGTTCCACTTGCTGGTTCAGCATCATCAAAAACATAAGACAACCAGAAGGCCACCCTGTAAAGGAAAAATACAACTTTGTGCTGTGTAAAAACGATCTGCCCTAAAACAAAATGGCTGTTTCAAAGCCAAAACTACCCCCCACCCCCCACCAAGTTTTGTGACAGGTAGTTTGTGTGTGATCCTGCTGACAGACAGAACACCCAACAGATGGGGGGGGGGGGGGGGGGGTGTAAACGTAAATGTGGCCCAGCTAAAAACAAATACTAGCTTTGTCTTTAAAAAACAACAAGGACTCTGAATGGTGTGATATCTGTTCTTTAGTCCTCCTTGATGCAGCGGTCCTTCGATAGGAGGAAGGGTCTGGTCCTCTACTCCTCGGTTACACTGACGACAAGTTCACCACAGGGAGAATATGAGGTTCAATAGTGCACAAATCCCTCTTCAGGGTGCTGAGTCTGGCTGCAACTCCTCCCTCACATGAGTTTTGACCCAGAAATGGTGGTCCAGAGACACAATCGGAGTTCTGTGGTCCGCAGGGGGCGCTAGTGAGAAGTCTGAGGTCACTGAGGTCATCTTCAGTTCACCAGCAAGACATCCTCATAGGTAGTTGTTCTGGGGGAAATAAAGACAAATAGTTCATGTTACTAAAATTTTTAAAAATACATATTTTTTTCAAAACTTACCTTTACTGGCAGTTTTGTTTATCTAATACATTATATTTAATCAACTGAGACGATGCATTGAGTATGTCAAACGGTTTTGTTGCTACATTTCAGTTCCCTTCCAATATTCGCCAGCTCTACTTATGTTTTGATTATGAACACTTCAAAAATAAAATCACTCCATCAATCATTGTTCCAACCTAATGAGTACGTGATCTTCCATAAAGACAAACCTATGTTGCCCTTTCTGTCTCACCTGTCACAGCAGCAGAAGAAGGAGCACGGTGAGGTCTCCAGGCCCCTGAACTTCCCAGAACTCGGTGCATCCTTACACTCTGCTATGAAGGCGTGCAGGTCTGTGATGTGGATGGGTTCCTGGGTTTGGTGCTGTGAATATCCAGGAGAAAACAATACTAGATTTAATATCTTGTTTTGTTGGATGTTACTGTTGTAAATAGATATGTAAAAAGTACTTTCTGATGCTATTTTGACCAGGTCTCTGTCATAAAAGATATATCTTAAGAAACCTGCCGGATACATTTTTGCAATATCGGACAAAAGAAAAAAAAAATCAACAGGTAAATTGTCACCTCCAATGGTGGAGGTAATCCTAAAAATAAATATTCCACAGTTCAGACGCATTCAACAGACAAAAGTCCAACCTTGATGGTCTCGTAAGCTCCTGTGATGAGAGCGATGAAGAGCGACAGCACCATGTAGATAAAGAGGGAGATGAAGGAGTACAGGTACACTTGACTGAACAGCCACACCAGGGTGCTGCTCTCCTGCATTTCTGAGAATGTCACGAACATGTCGTCCCCGTTAATGAGCGAGAACAGGCACTCCGACACCATGGATAGGGAACGGAACTGAGAGACATAAAACAGGAAGCTCAATTGTACATCTGCAGCCATTAGTAAGTCAGGATGACCTGAACAGGTTACTACTCCTGTGAGTAAAACCTGGAGTTACATATGTTACACAAAGAGCAGCTAAAAGAACTTTTCTTATTAGAGCTAACAAGGTAACACTCCTCTTTGTTGAAACCTGTTTTGTGATGTGAGATGATACTCACTGGGATTTTTTTCCCAACATAAAAACATCTTCATTCAGGGTAGCTGACATTTTGTATTTCATTTGAAGCCAAAAAGCATCTGTAGTTTAAGAGGCAGACTGAAATAAATGCAATCTTTCAAATAGATCAATATTATTTGAGGCAAGCTGCATGTGAGGGGACAGAGTAAACATACATTTTTTTTTTTTGTTAAAAAGAGTTTCAGGGTTTCACCTTGACGTGGTACGGTCCGAGAACGATCCAGCCACAGAAGCAGTAGCCCAGATAGATGACAGCAACGCAGCAGCAGAACCGAATCACGTTGGGAAACGCTGCTCGAAGTGTCACGATGAGGATCTACAGTAGTTGCACAGACGTGAGATCACAATAAAAAAAATCAGGATGTATCACGTCATTACATCAACCTATTAAGATGAATATAGAATACTTTTATTTTTTTATTGAATAAATCAACAGCTCATGCTCATCAGTGTCTCCGTCACTCACATTGTACTTTTGGAAGAATGTGAGGTAGCGAATGACTCCCACCCACACCAAGAGAGTGGAGGTCCCTAAGAGGATGCCGCATAGGTCATAGGAGGACATGTTCTGTCAGGAAAAGAAAAAAAAGTATGACATGGATTGCATAATTACCACTTTATCAACTAAAAAAAAAATTCTGCCAAACTGATTACAAGACAAAGACACACCTTGGACTCGATGCCAATTTTGATGATACTCCCGGTGATGGTGAGGATGTCGCTGACAATAAGGAGGATGTACCAGCCGTTAATGAACTCCATTCGGTCAGACCAGCACACTCTCCGATCCAGATGTTCCTTGAAGAACTGCACGAACTCCTGAGAGACACATGGCACGGTGTGTGTCAGGAAATACAGCAAGACGAACATGCAGAGCAAGTTTCAAGATCAGAAAATGATGGGATTACAGTTACACTGCTATGAAAATACAGCCCTCTGCACGCTCCTCTTATTCTCTGATGGATTAAATGCCCTTTGGATGTGAAACCCATTTCTCACCTGTTGCAGCATGATGCCTCGCAGTATGGAGCGTCCACACAGCAGCAGTGAGAGCATGCACACAAGAGCCACTGCCACATCGAACGCCACGCGAGTGTAATTCTGAGCTGAGGATTTAAAGTGAGAAGGTAGAGTTGAATTTAAAAATACTTGAAATGTCCTGCTGGTTTGGTCTTAATAAATAATAACAACTTAACAAAAAAAAAAAAAAGCATTCCGCTTCATCTTTCACACCTCTAGTTCAGTGTCAAATGCATAAGTTGCCCCTTGCTTCTCTATCTCTACAACTGCTACAACTGCATCTGTTCTCACCCTGTCCAGAGACGCTGGGGTCTTTACACTCCTTTATGGACGCCTGGTTTTCTAATCGGATCTTTACCATGCCGCTGTGAGCCTTGTTGTCCAGCACTATCTGGAGGAGACAAGAGACAAGCACACAACATTTAAATGAACTGTTACATTTTTTAAATAACACATAGACACTTTTTTTAAAAATAAAAATAATACTAACATATATATGAAATTACAAAGTAAGTAAGTTAAAAAGAAAATCCAAAATAATCAAATTTAAGAACTACATTAAGCAGGCTTGATCTGAAATAAGTGACCCTCTACACGCATTCATAGAAGATTGAGAATGGTCTGAAAAATTAATTGAAATCTAATAAACTTGGCAAAATGACCTAAAACAATGTACTGATGGCAGATGATGTACGTGTTAAAGGCAAATTAAGTTCAAAATGGCATTTTAAAGAGAATATTGTGGTGCTGCTGAGATGTCCTGCCTACATATTATATTCTACAGACTTAGGAAAAATCACACCAATGCCATCTTTATGGGTTTCTCAATGAAAATGAGAAAAATGCACATTTTGCAAATCATATCACAACTGTATAAGCAAACTGCATCAGTAAAAATAACTGCAATTAGATCTTTTTTTCAAAAATTGTGCTACCAAGGCCCTTAAACTTTTAGTTCTATGGTTGAAAAATAGAAAAAAACTGTGGGAGCGTAAAGGTGATCTGTGCAAGACATACGCTGTTGAGTTATTTTCGCAACAACATCATTCAGTACATCAGCTGAATAAATCAGAGATATCTGGAGCAAGCATGCAAGTGTTTCCCTCACCGTAATGAAAAAGGTGTAGCAGTCTGGGATCTCATTATTGATGATGGTCTGTAGATTAATGGCCTTCAGCTGGAACTCGATGGTGACATTAATGAACCTTGCAAATAGGAAACAAAGAGAAGGATGAGAACGAGAGGAGACATCTGTTGTGAAAAGGACGACTAAAAATCTGCGAGTGTCAGAGTCTCTGTTTACGCGCTTGAGCGTGCTTGTGCAGCAGCGATAAGTGACTTCTTGAATGCCATCAGATTGAGAGATAATCGGACTGAGGTCAGCGGAGAAGAAGTCAAAGCCATGTGAAAAATGAAGCCTTACTTGTGGAACTTGAGCGTAAAGTTCTTGTAGTTGCTGCCAAGCGAAGCTGAAGGGACGGACATGGGGTTCACGCCTATGCAGTCTGAATGCAGTGAACAGAAACAGGTCATCAGAATTGATTACAGCCCCTCTGGAAATTGTCACAGTCACACAAAAGAGATGTGCTAGCAGCAGCATGTGATATGAGGTGACGTACGCTTTTGATTTGAGGAACATTTCCAATCGCTACTTTTACTTCTCCTTTAAAATTTGATACTGTGATGTGTGAGGAAGTAATTGACTGCCCTTCTCTGTCTGGAATTGCATGTACGTGGCATAACTTTATATAGAATTATATAAAATTCCAGATCCAAAAATGCTGAGTCACCCAACTGAATTTGGTTTCGCATAGACAAAGCTGACAGTATACGTCCATTTACCAAATGATGAACACCAAAAATCCTCCTGATGGATTTGAAACCTGACACTTTGATGAATAATGGCAACTGATGTTCTTAAAATTCTTGCAGAAACTGTTTAACTCACGCGACGGCACACATCTTCTCTGCTCCCAACATTAAATGAGAATTGAAATTTCACACAACCAACTTGTCACAGATAGTGTTCTCTCATTCACAGCACACAGCTGAGAGCAGCTCTCTAGTGCCGTTAGCGTGATTGAAGCCCGCTGCATTATCGGGAGGAGCTCACGTGCCTGTGATGATCTGAGGGTCTATACTGAAGGTATCATTGGCTGGGTCGATGCTACCCTTCTTGTAGTACTGTTGGCAGAGGGACAGAGCCGTGCCATTCACACCAACGCCAAAGACGTATGCGTAGCGCCCGACTGTGGTATCTGCTAAGGCCAGATACTGAGAAGAGGGAAATACACACAGATATTTGTTATATGAATATGCAAATTGCCTTTAAAAAATTGATAAAGTTAAGTTCTGATATAGCAACAACAGCAGTACTCATCCACCAACATCATTACAAGTTCCTTACCTGCTCCACGGCGTAGAAGATGTGGTCGTAGACGTCCTTCTGCGTGTAAACGGCAAAGGAGGCGTCTGAGGACTCATCATAGTCTTTGAGGAACAGGTGCTTGAAGGTCATGGTGTTTTCCTCCTTGAAGGTCACTACCACCTGGTTACTGAGGCCGAACAGCACTAACTGCAACAACGAGGGTAGACAGGCGCTTGTCACGTGAAGGAGGAGGGTGAAGGATGATGTTGCAAGTTAAGTTGATCAGATACTCTAAATTGACCGTAGGCATGACTGTGAGTGTGAATGGTTGTCTGTCTCTATGTGTTGGCCCTGTGATGGACTGGTGACCCGTCCAGGGTGAACCCCACCTCTCGCCCAAAGGCTGCTGGTAGAGGCTCCAGACCCCCCCACAACCCTTAACAGGATAAGCAGTAGAAAATGGACGACATATATAACTCTTTTTTATTGCTGCCTGCACAAAAATCCATGAAGATCAGGCTGCAATATTGAAAATAATTGAATTATGATCATTTTGACTAAGGGATATGATTTACAGTATTTGAGAGAATTTACATCATTCTCATTGAAAATCCATTCAAAGAAAACGCATGATTTTTGTGGGGATCTGTACCAAACAAAGATCTTGACGTCTGCAGCTGTGCAGCTCTACATACTGGGGCCTAAATCCTAAAAATATTCACATATTCAGAACCAGACGAGGCAGCAGTGTGGTAGAAAATGTTCCAGAGAAAGCACGTGTAGTTGCAGTGTGGGTTATCAAGTGAGAGAGAGAAAGATGTTAACACTAGATCTACCTGAGCTGTGACAATAATGATCTTGAGCAGCTGCAGGATCAGCTTGTACGGCTTACGGCCCTTAGCGTGATATTTATCACAAGGGCTCATGAAGAAATATTTCAAATTCCTACGAATGGCCTCCTCTTCCTGGTCAGCTCCAACCCAACGCCCTGCCGTAGGTGTGGGTAACTGATGGTTACTATGGTTGTTGCCATGACTGTTACTCAGGTGGTTGTGCTCGCCGCTGCTGTCTGTGGACCCATAGCTGTTCACTGAGCTGGACAGATGTTGCCGTTCTGGTGGGGGAGGGAAAAGAAATATTTTCTCATTAATTCTCCTAGAAACTCTGAGCGAGTGTTTAATATCTAATAATAGTGGAGATGGTCTTTGTTTCAGGTGAGATGATGGAACTGGAGCCCATTCACAAATCCATGAAAAAAAGCCAACTTGTGCAGGCCAACTGGAGATTCGAACAAGAAGCGGATGGATCACATGAACGGAGCCGGAGCTTTTCAGAAGTGCTGAGGCTAAGTCTAGTCACTTCCTGCACATACAGCCTGACGGCGGCTGTATCCAGCAGTGTCCTGTCACAAGCACACGTGTGCTCGAGCCTAACCAGCCAGTCTTCAGCTTTCACTGCAGACACTGTTCTCTTTGTTTTTTGAAATTTGTATGTCTTCCCTCTGTCCCCACTGGCACTACAGACACGTGCTACACTTGTGATTTAACCACTTTAACTCCAAAGCTACAAGGAGGACTGAAGGACACATGACTCTAATGGCTGGACTCTGAAGTAGCTGGAACATAGAGCAGTGAGAAATAGCATGGAATAGTCAAAGTGTGAGAACAAAGTGTTTTTGGAGTGTTACTAATTTCTGAAAGCTGCAA
Source organism: Aulostomus chinensis (assembly GCF_037954235.1). Lineage (NCBI taxonomy): Eukaryota > Metazoa > Chordata > Actinopteri > Syngnathiformes > Aulostomidae > Aulostomus > Aulostomus chinensis. The sequence continues at coordinate 16,914,988 of NC_141327.1, read as the reverse complement.
CACTTCTTATCTTATTAAATGCAGAGCTGAGTCACATGTTCATTTTTACTTCCACTTTTGAATACAGACAGGAAACCAATGTCCAGATATAACTAAATTAATTTCAACTACTGAGAGTGAAGAGGACAAATCTAGATAAGTCAGTTTTATCCATTACTATTCCTAGAGGATATGAGACGGATTCCCAGGTTAGGCCAGGCTGGCTCGACTGGGTTTGACTGATCACAGTGTGAGTTGCTTTTGTGTAGCGTGTAGAGTTCATCCCTCACACATAGAGAAATGTTGCAGAGCAGGTAGGATAATGTGCTGAATAAACCCATTACTACATTTTATTGGGAAAAACAGGGGAATCCTACTTTCGAACGGACCCCAAAACACAGTGGCACCTGATATTAGCAGTTTGGTATTTTCATTTTGAGCAATTCCGAATGAAAGAATATCAAATTCCTGCATCCCATCAGCCTTCATCTTCCTGAAAAGGTAGCCCTCCAGTCATCAACATCTGAACACTGGACCCACAGGCTGAAAAAAAGAAGAGCTGAATAAAGAAAGAGCCATGTTGATAACTGACATTAGAAGATCCCTAACATTATAAATAACATGTAAAATTGTGTTCAGAAACATTCTAACATGGGTGGAAAGTGAGGTACTCTCAATGCACCTCAGCAGAGACGAGAACCTTCATACCCACGCTCTCTTGTATAATCCATCCAGACATTAAAGCCCAACCATGTGAGTTTCGAGTCAGTGAATCAACATAATCTGGTTATGCAGTTAGTCCAAGATGAGGGCAACTAACCAGGCATTTATCCGAGTCAAAGTAATCAAATATCCCAGAAACACAAACAAACCACAAATGTAGCTATATATAACATCAATGTACTGACAATGTCTTCAATTGGAATCATGATGAAACTTGACGGTCTGCACCGTTGCTGAGGGCCCGTTGTCTCCTCATTTCTGGACTCTATCAGCAGCACAAGTTCTTCATCCTATATTCTTCTTGAGCCTTTCTTTCAAATATCAATTGCGATTGGAAATATTACGAACTTCACATAATCAAAATGGGTTTAAAAGTATATCTAAGGTCAATATAGCAATACGCCGATGAATCTGATCAAACATGTAGTGATCAATGGTGAGCTGCAGCTCCCACGGCTGTCTTTAAGCGCCATTTAAATTCCACAAAGGCAGAAACAGTGTTTATGTCCACACACAAACTGTGGGAACTCCACAACCACAAACTCGACTCGACACGTCTTGAACTTATCACATGTTCTTGGCTCACCTCGTCAGCCTACCATAAAGAAAAAATACCGTTCTAGGAGGGAGACAAACTCAGAACTATTCATGGTAAACAAAAGTAGGAATTCAGATGTTATGACCGCTGCTCTTTCTTGAGTCTGAAATTGACCGAGTCATCAAACTTCTCACATGCAGGGTCAGATTAAGTGCAGAGTCAGGTGGAATCCAAACAGACACAATGAATCAGCAAAGCAAACCAAGAGTTTAGCAGATTTTCAGACGGAAATGAGAAGTAGGATGAGATAAACATCACGGAGTCTTGCATTCGGTGGAAAATAATAATATACCAAAAAAAAATTACATGAGGTTCTCATTCTTTTTTGTGTTGTTATTTTGCTTTATCAACTGTCAACTTTATCAAATGAACAAAAGGTATTTAACTATTTCTTATCAAGGACAGGCAACATTGGATCCTTTGGCCAATATCTTATGTGCTGATACTTTGATATAATTGATACCCCTGGTTTGGCTGCATATCTTAAAATCTGTTCATTGTAAGACCCTAAAATCAATAAATAAGCAGGTATATCTTTTAAAAGAGGCTCATACTTCAAGCGATTACCATTCTCTTCACAGTTCGGGAGTTTGATAATATAATTACATCAGCTAAGACTTTCAAAATCTTTAAAATTAGAAGACAATCCACTGAATAATGACTGTATTTTCTGGATCAGTAAGCAAAGTGTCACTGAGGAAATAAGTTTTAGAGGTGATAGCAACATGTGGTTTCCTAAAATAAACTAAACCAAGATTTACAGGCATCACTTCCTATATAAATAAACACCTGCTGTCGACCTATTTCTGGGTGCTGATAAAAATGAAAAATGTCCAGATTAGCGCGTTAATTAACTCTGCTGCAAATGAGGCAGACAAGGTTGCCAGTCTTGATAGGGGTTGCGTGCATTGCTAAGAATGAAAAACAGCCAAAGGAATCCAAACACTTAACTTTCGTGTAGACAGTAGTTGCAGGGCCGAGTGTGCTCATATCTTTGATCAGCAGAGCGTGTTGATCGTTACAGCAGATAGAAATCTGACAAAGAAAAGTGGGTGCAGGCCATTGACCGTGCTGCCAGTTTGACACTTGGGAGACAGAGTCACTCAAGCTGAGAAGATCTGTAAAAACATCTGACTCTTCCGGTTCATGACCGTCTGTGGAGCGCTGGTAGAAACACTGATGTAGCTAGCTGTCTGTCAATCAAACTTCTTACTAGAAACTAGAAATCTGTCAACAACTTGATATCAGGGCGTAGATCTAGTCTGGCAGTCCGCACCAAGAGTCCAAAACATCATCTTATATCTGAGTTCAAGTAGCATCTCCGTGATGACCTAATATCCATGTTCTGGGTTATTTAAATGTAAAACATGATATTTTCTAATGAATTAAAAAACACCTTTCACCTCCAGGAAATGTTTTTGGATTGCAGATGGTAACCGTTTCAAATTCAAGTCAGTAATTTCCACCTAAAGCGACTATGCTCATCCGTTTGAACTCACCTGTGCAGGTTTAGCATTAGCATCACTGAAGGGACAATAATGAGTACAGCGCATTCTTAAAGAGGACTTTTGTATGAAAGTTACAGCAAAAAACAAGACGTAATCTTATTATCAAAATAGAATAAAAACATTTCTCTTGTGTTTTCTCTGTTTCCCTGGAAATACATGTGGTCTGACTCGTACCTGAAGACAGTCGGTCAGGTTTTTCAGTGTGTGTGTGTGTGTGTGTGTGTGTGTGTGTGTGTGTGTGTGTGTGTGTGCGAGTGTGTAGCTCTTCCAACAGCCTCAAGATTTAATTTCAAGTAATAAAGAACACAATTTTCCAAAAATTCCAGAATAATTCAGTTGAATCCAGTTTCACTAGCATACATGTCTAACTATTCACCCAAAAATCATCAAAGTATGTTGACGGAGAAACATCCATTCTAGCTCAATCAGATTGGATCTATCAGATGGGCACCACTACCTGGTGTATGATTACACCCGTTTTTCTCCAGCTGTTAAAAATGATAACCACTCTTATAATATATCATGGCAATGAGGGCTGAGGCAGCAATCGGGCCTTTCTACTGTGCGCTAAGATGGAACCTTTTTAACAGCTTTGTAAAAATGTCCAGACAGAGACCTTGCTGAATGTACCTGCACATAACACCGCGTGTTCACCCTCATCATGCCAGCGAGGGTGCCAGAGCTGCAAGTCAGTTTCAATTGCTGCTGTGGAGATGTTTAAAGCGCCAGTCACGCAGGGCACCCCGTGATGGCTTTGTGTCTGCTGTCTTCCTCTTCTTGCAGATATGAATCCCATTTAAAGCTACAACTTATACTCAACCTGAACTGCAATCAAAAGTGTTAGATCAACATCCATGATCAATTTTATCATTTTACTACAGGGTTATATAAGAAAACGAGTGTGTCGAGCAAACACAATAGGGTCTTTGCCCCGGAGTACCTCCGGGCACAGGCCCTAATTATGTTCGCCGCCCTAAATGCCAGTTAACCAAAAAAAGGAACTATCAATAAATGAACAAAGTGTAAACTCCAGCTGAGGGGTGTCGTAGCCTGAGGGGACAAAGCCGCTCTATCAGGCTGGAGGCGGCTGACAGCAGCAGATACATACTTGTGTGTCACCAGATGACAGCCACTCACTTAGCACTGATTTTGAATTTGCATCAAAAGGAACGTAAACAGCCATACAACAAGACGGCTCCACATTATTTTAGTGTCACTTTCTCATCTCTATAATCCGGCATTGCCCTGCACAGCTGTTAACAGACAGACTGTATTACAAGATTTGGCTTTAATAAAACCTTTTAATCAATTTATAAAGGAAAAATTAGATTTCAAGACAACGCTGGTTCTTACTGATCTGCATGAGTGGGCTCTTGGTCTTGGTGGAGGTCTACATCCTCTGGGGGCACCTCTAATGTGCTTGATCCCTGAGAACGGCAGTGATGAACTGTGCAGTTATGCACGGAGGCAGCAGCAGAATCCTCATTTTGACGTGTGTGGGAGGATGAGCGCATGTTTCTCAGTCCATTCTTCTTTGATTGCAGATTTGTACAGTTTCTTTTACTGACTCTTGATTCGCATCTAAGCAAGTTGCTGCTGAGGAAACTAACATACTTGCGCCGTCAACTCAGACCTGTTGAATGACAGAATGACACTCAAATTTTGCGAGGACCTGCTCTACAGGTGAGGAACAAAATGATGGTGGCAGCAGGACCCTGAACGTGACCCGACTAAACCACAGCGGAGCAGCTGCACGTGGACAGAGAAGACATTTTGACATTGCAGTAACATCTCAACTCATGGAAAGTTTAATTTGCTCATATCAGATTCAAAACTAGAATCTAGACTTTGAAGATGACACCCTTGAGTTCTTGAAATTTATATATGCTCAGTTTCTAGTTTAAGATCTTTTGGTGTTTTGTTCTTAAAATGTACAGCAAAGCCACTAAAGGCTGCTTTACCAATCCTTGGACCAACCAGTAATCCAAACTGGTTGATTCGCCTCTTCAACCTAATGGAGCCATCATTATTGACTCATGTTGTATACCAACTGTCTGACTGACCAGAACAACAAAGGAGACACTGTTTTATGAGCCACAACATTGGATGGCAGATATCTCAACTTAGACGCTACTTATTTTCGCAATTAGTGTGAACAGGCTCTTGAACTTGAAGCTTTTTGAAGACATATCATCCATATTTATCAAGCAGATGATTAAAGCGCGAGTCACTATTAAAATATTCTTAAAAATATCATTAGAATATCTTCATTTCTGAGGTGTAACCCATCCTTTTTTCAGAGCTATCAACTGCATTTCAGATTTTGAAAACTCGAGAGGATTCACACATTTCTTTTTCCAAAGTCAAGAATGAAGTGAAAAATCATTCACAAGGCAGTGGAGCTGAACTCTTTCTACCCACATCAACAACCACAGAGGCTCAACCATGCGTGAGAGGAGCTTAAGACACAGTCCTAAACCTATTATCAACGAAGGAGTCAGAAGATTTGGATATGCTGAAACCAGTAGATTCACTGAGGGGAAACCAACAGTGGACCACAATATGGGTCTAAATATACTCTAGACCTAAGTACCATACTGAAATTGGAACAAGTGCTTCAGGCATGGGTACTAGTGGCAGAGTTTCACTTTCAAACAGCTGATCAAATAGCATAACCTCCAACTCAGAAACTTCTCAAGAAATTAGTTCATTTTCTGCTCATTTCATTTGCAGATTACTTTCTGATTTCACTAATGACCTGAAAAAAGTAAATACTGGAGAAAAACAATGAGTCTGAACATTTGTCGAGAAACATATAAACTTAATACCTCACAACTAGTTAGTTACAGCATCGGTAGTGATATAGTAGGAGTAATAACTACCAGGTCACATCAGGGCATTTACGTATTATTGTGCATTAGTTACATCTGCCGAATGTCCTGTGTTCAGACACGACGTGTGGTCGAGTGGAGGGGACAAGAATACCTCAGTCTACAGGGAGTCGAGGTGGAGACACCACAGCAAACCCACGATGTTGTCAGAGCTGCTGTGAATCTGCCCCGAAGATGACAGGGCGAAATTAAAGCAAGCTATGACCGTCATGTTGGGGGCGTTTATCCAAAAAGCTCCATTTCAAATTTATTCATATATATATATATATATATATATATATATATATATATATATATATATATATATATATATATATATATATATGTGTGTGTGTATCTTTACAAGAAGTTCATACGAAAACAACAAAATAAGGGAAGGGGAACGTCTAAACAAGCAAAACAACATCTTACTTTAACGGAGATTGTATAAAGACGAATAAGTTTAATTAAATGTCGGTATTACATAAACGTACCCGCGCTGTCTTGGAGTCCTTCCGAAGCCATGTTGAACGTTTTAAAAGCGATAAATAGGTGGCTCACACAGCTAAAACTAAAAGTAGACAGCTGTTTTTGCAGTAATAGTCCCAGTTAGTGGCTGGCAGACCGCTGTCCTAAAGCAGCAGTAGCCGGGGACTGGCGGCTGTCTTGTTGTTGCTCAAACTCTCTTCCGGTCTCAAGTCATGTGACCAGACGTCAATAGATGACGTTGAACTTGAGAACAACTGCACAAGCGTCAGGGATGTCAGACGGGAATATACAGTTAGTTAGCTTTTTGTAGCTAAAGTTTCAGCGACCCCGAGATTACCTGACAAAAGATGTATCATGTACAAAGATTTCACGGCAGCTACTGTCCCCCGCCTCTCTTAGATCACTCCTTTTTGACCCAAATGTCATCACACATTGCAGTCTATAAATGTATTCTAAATACTATTCCATTCTATTCTCTATCAACAGCTACAAATATGCCATTATTACTTCATTGTATCCGTAGCATGAGCATAGCATAACCTTCTATTGCACTGCTAGCTAGTCAAACCTGCCATTGCACTTGGAAATGTCAGAAAATCTACTATACTATGTGTATGTATATATATATATATATATATACATAGTATAGTAGATTTATATATATATATATATTTCTATACATATATTGCAAAATATAACCTCTATATACAGTATATATGTATATATCTATATCTATATCTATATAGCTATACACACACACACACAAATCCAGACTTCTTAAAAAATACAAATTATTCACCGTGACCAAGAACAAACATCTTTATTTTCAACATTCCACCATCTATTATATTTAAACAGAACTGAAACATTATTTTGCAAAAAAATACAGCTTAATGGATTACTCAAGCTAAGCTGCCCCACTTCTGGAAAACATCCCATTACTGACTTGTCTTACAGTGTTGCGGAAATCCCACAACACAAGCATGTAACAACACACACTCCTGTTTAATCTGAAAATTTTCCATCAGCTCTTCGGCTGTTGGTAAACTAGCTAAATATTTCAGACAAGTACATATTTCAGTGGAATTCTGACACATTGTACTCGTCCAAAGTCTTACGTTCCATTTTTTTGAGTCAATAATCAATAAATATAGCTACAGGAAGAGATACATAGAATGCATTCGATGAAGTAAATTAAATACTTCCCTCTAGAGTTGACATGCATTCCAGCATCACTCAGACACACCATTTCAATCTCCCATCTAATCTCTCATCTTTATTCCCTGCTCTATCTGCTCTCCAGCACTTTGTCTCTAGCGATCACAGATTCATCAAACTTGATCATGAGCGTGGTGCCTTTGTGCCAGTGAACCGTAACCTTGGCGGGGAAGCCACTGTGAGTGAGGATGGCCTCGACAATCCCTCCGGTGAAGGCTGCACAGTTCAAGCTACTGTTCTCCTTAGGAACAGAGATGTACGTGTTGACGAGGGGCTCTTTTTCAATGATGTAGTACGTCTTGTCATCATCGTTGGCCTGCTCCAGTTTGTCTGCCTCCTTGCCAAACAAGGCTCTCCACACTGATACCTGAGGGACACAAAAATGAATGAGTGAGGATGGCTTAGGTGGAGGCTCACACTGGTTTTACAAAAAAGTTTAAGTTGACATTTTGAACATTCTTGGAAAATTCAGCAGTTACACAATGAGACATTTTCTCATTTTTTCCCTCCATCATATCTTAATCTGAATGAAAATATCTTTCTCTTTTAAAAATTGAGTCTTTCTGTCTCTTGTTGCAGAGCATCCTGGGTTTTAAAAGCTTTGTCTCAAAAACCACCATGATGAGAATGGACCTGAACAGTAAAGCTCTGAAGCCCACAGCTAAATTGAGCGGGATCCTGCTTTAAAATGAGCAAGCTGCACAGTACTTCCGGTGCTAGTTCATGACATCACAGCTCATCAGAGATTTCGGAAATCTGCTCAATTCAAATACTGGCCTTTCTGACAACCATTTCATATCCTAAAATGGAATGTCTGTTTTTGTTTTGGACAGTTAATTGTGTTACACCTTATTACACAGGGACTGACAGAAAAGGGGGAAATGTAGCCTGTCTCTGTGACCTTGTTTTCACAGATTCAGGTGCTTGTTTCTTTCTTGGCATCTGGAAACACTGTGACTGTTTCAATTACATAATCTAACGGCCTTTTCCCAGCTGAATGAAACATAGATCTACTATATAAAGATGGATACATAATTTAACAGTTTCCGGTATTACACCTAAGGCCTACTGGGATAGTTAAACAGAGTAGACCTTCATTGTCAAAGTTTTTCATGCTATCACAGAGAACGACATGTTAATGAATGCCTTTAACTGATGAGCCTGTGGTATGGCCGTGCATGAACCCTCTCCAGTCTCCACACAAGCTAGGATTCAGTACCTTGATGAACAGCAGTATGTTCAGTACTTTGGTTTCTCTCTTGCCATTCTTCTCCCTCAGCACCAACACGTCCAGCAGACTGCCTCCGACCCGCTGACCCAGCTCGGCCAGCCGGGCCTGCAGCTCGGACACAGAGTACACACGGCTCTGGCAGTACTGGACCACCTCCGAGAACAGCAAGCCGAAGGCACTAACGCTCACTTCGGTTTTGGGTCGGGTAAGAGGCCGCTCCAAAATGGTAGACTTGCCTCTGGTGAAGCGAGTCTCCATTGTCTGATAAAGACAAACGACATGTTGTTTTCTTTTATGATGACTAGCAGGTTCCTACACGTGAAGCTAGCAGGCTAACGCTGACCAAAACACACTGTTTATGCGGAGTAACGAAAAGACACACTCGCGAAAGTAAACTATTAGGAATATAACTGTTGGGAATATTTTTCCAATTTATCAGCACACACAATTCAAATTAGATTTGAAGTCCATGTCATAACCGAAAACCAAAAGAAGGACTTACTTACAGATGCTTGTCTTTTTGATTACTTCCTGTTTCGAGTGTGACGTCCGTGTCACGTGATGACTGAAGTTATACGGGACACTACAGTTAAACATTTAACTACAGAATAATTAGATTTTATTTATTATTTCAAAATGTCAAAAATTTATATTATAAGACACGTAAAATAAGTTCGGCTTAGTAACTTTGATCATGTCTGAATTAATTTTGACAGAAATATATGAAACAATGTTCCTCTGTGAGTTCAAATAACCTTGATAGCACAAATTAATGTTCAAAAAATGTTTACATTAATTCTTGTGATTCTTTTGAAAGGTTTCAAATGTTAAAACATACCCACATTTAGTGGTCAACTGTTGTTTCTCTGAAACCAGCACCAGATAAAAGTGTGTGTCATTAACAAAGAGACAGTGTTACAACCATATGTTTATGAAGCCAACTGGTTGCAGCTCATGCTGGTTTCAAATCAGTCAATTCTTCTTTCCCGTAATTTCCGTCATTAAGAATTCACATTGAGGATTTTTTTCTGTCATCAGTGGGGACAAAAAAACATTTCCTGTTACTACCGATGTACAAACCACGTGAAAAGATCACCAGTTGTGTTGCTTAAATGACATCCAGTAAACGAGTTGAGCAAAGCTATATAAGATATGGGAAAACAGTGACACATCCCGGGCTCATTTAAAAATATGTGTTTGTGAATTGTGTAATAGGTTTACTAGTGGAGGCAGACTTTGTTTTGCTCATGAGATAATGTAGGCTAAATCAATATTTGCAGGACTCTGAACAAAGAGTACTTGTCCCTATTAGGACACACAGGTACACCCACATACACACAACTACACGACTCATGCAGGGAGCAACGGTTTAGGAAAGCCTGCATGTAGTGCAGAGTCTGCTTCCTTCAGCAGAGAGGAAGCTTGAGTCTAAGTGCTGACCGGGAGATGCAACATGGCTTTTCTTCAACTATCACTTTTTGCTCTGACTTTGTCCTTCTTGTTGACTGTCAGCAGCAGGCCCACAGGTAAGCTTCAGATGTTGTTTATCAGCAGTTATTCAGAATATGATTTTTTTTCCTCCAACATTGATAATTCTGGTTTTTAGAGTCTTTCCTATGTTATTTGCCTTTTTGCTATGCTGACCAATTTAGGTTACTAATGTAAGTATATGTTATTTAAGCATCCTGTCCTGATGTGATTCTGCTATTTTGAAATATTTAGAACCAATTTTCTAAATGTAATCTAGCAACAACAAAAAAATTCACAGGTTTAAAGATTCTCTCATCACATATGCAAATATTAATAAACAATAATATCTATCTATTAAATATCTATCATTAGGAATGGGTCTGTGTGCGTGGGTGGGTGTGCTTCGGTTCACTCTTCTCAACAAGCGCTCACCTTCTTCACACTCAGAGAGTGTTTTGGACCGAATGAAGTCAAGTGTCAATTTTGAAGTATTTGAATGGACGGTCCCAGTATTTTAGCTAAAAGTTGGTTGAAAAGAAAATATACCTGTTATATCACACATGTGACTGGATATTTATCTAGTCATGAAAATAAGACTGAGTTGGGTTAAGTTGTTCGCTTGCAATGTTTAAATTTGAAATTTGATGTCATGTCTCCCCGCTATTGTTTCATTTTTCTGAAAATTGGCTTAAAGTTGCTATAAATTTGAATGGAACGTGATGGAACACGGCCATTAATGGGTAAATATTGCTAGTTGTTACACACATTTATTTTCTTTCCTTTCTCTCTACACTTTCATATTTAAATGGGATTCTCTTAAAGTGTTTATATTAATGCCAATGAAGATGGGTCGTAGTGACATAGTGGACTTCCTAACTCTTCCCTCCCTTCATCGTCAGTTGCCCACCTGCGTAACATGGAAAACTTCATCCAAGCTGTGAAGCAGGTTGAAGACTCCAACCCTGGTTTGTCCCCTCTTGCTCTGGTCCGGGCTCTGCGGAGGACTGCTGGTCATGATGATGCTATGACGGTACACTTCCTGGGTGCTTCATATAGCCCCAGCGATGCTGAGGGACTGGAGTCCTCCATTCTCAACTCCTCATCTTTCAGCTTTTTTGACAAAGCCATCCACCACATAATGACAGATCACGGAGAGGAACGAGGGGTGGTGCTCACACCGGATGGCACCACGGTGGCCCTGGCACCCTTACTGCTAGGAATAGAATCAGGACTGAAAGCAAAGACGGAGGGGACGCCAGCTGTTGGGCTCTTCCCTCTCACATTAGGCAGGACACTGGGCTTGTCTTTCCTCAGCCTTCAGGACATCCCAGCAGTGAATCGTCTTGGGCCTAATGGGTGCTGGGACAACCTGGAACAACCCAAGGTGTTCAAACTGTTTTGGCCTGCCACTCTGGCCACTGATGCTGTTATCAATGGGGGTATGGATGGAATTATACTGGGCACTGACATCAGCAATCTGCCTGCATCTGAAGAGCCTCAAGCTCTGAGTGAGATTTTGAAAGGATACTACTGTTTTAAACTTCATGAGGGGAAGGGCCTCGATGAGGTGTCCAGCCACATCAGCCCGAGACGAAGGGAGATCTCCAGATCCATGCTGCAGTCTCTCGATCTTCACGGCCAGATCATGGAGACACTAGCCTTGGTTTGGAAGTTGGAGGGAACAGAATGGATCGCTCTGGACACTGGAGTGGGGAAGGCAGTAAAGGATGGACTGCAGACATTTGTATACAGATACTGGGGTGAGCTACACAACATTTTAATAATAAGATGTACATCAGTCCATCTATTATTTTCTTGGTTACTTTCTTGATTCATCTTACTTCTTCTGTACAACATTCACAAAATCCCTGGCGATTTTTTTTTTGAAATGTCAGTCAGGCCAAATTATTCACATCATCCCTCATGGATGAAAATGGAAATGAGAAAATATCCATTTTAAAGAACCAGAGTGCATTGAATTGTCACTGTTCCCTCTCCCCCCAAAATTAAAAGAGTATTCAATCATTTCACACACACTTTTGCTGTACACATGTATAGAAATAAAAGAGTCTGTATCCACAATCAAAGGTGCACACTGTGGTATTTGCAAGAAACAAAAACAGCTAAGTAGAGGGTGGATATTGGATAAACAAGTGAATTCTTAATAAAAATGAGTGACAATGATGCTCCATATTTGCTCATGTGTTCAGAATATGAGGAAATGTATGCCCTTTGGAGAATGTCTTCATCAAATGTAGTCTAGTACAGTTCTGAAATGGTCTGAGAATCATATTTGACTGGCATCTTTTCTTCTTTTCACACTAGACTGCCCTCAAATCATCCCTCGCTGTCAGTGGGGGGCAAAAGCCTACAATGGCACACCCATCCCACTGTCACCGCCCCTACAGTTCCTCTTCGTTCACCACACCTATGAGCCATCCTCGCCATGTTTGTCCTTCCCAAGCTGCGCCCGCAGCATGAGAGCCATGCAGCGCTACCACCAGGAGGACCTCGGCTGGAGCGACATAGGATACAGGTGTATTTTTTGAACAAAAAGATTGACATTTTGGAAAATGTGCTTAATTTGTACCCCTTGATGACAATTTAAGCAAAATACTAGAACATCTGGGGACTGTTCTCACAGCTGGAGCTTGGAGGCTTCAGGTGAGCTTAGCATAGATCCAGGAGGCAGAGGGACACAGCCAGTTTAGGGCCAGTGAGGAGAACAGGGACATCTAGTGGGGAAGTTGTGGATTGCAGCCTCACATTTCAGGGAAAATTATGGGGGCTTGCAAGGCCATTTTCATATTTCTTAAAATGTTAGTTATAAAACTTGTCAGAATTTTTTTCATCAGAAAAAAAGTATTTTGTTACCCTGAAGAGAATGCTGGAGGGACGACATATTTTCATAGACCAAGTATCTCCAGCGAGATTATTACGCTGGATTTTTGATTATCACTAATACACCACGGCTAACAAAATTTTACAACACTTGCATGGTTTTTTTAAGCAGGAAAATTTTCAAATATGAACACTGTTTATAAAATACATTCCCCAGGAGAACAAAGCTCACATTACATGATGAATGAACTCACTTTGACATGATGAGCTTTGATTTCTGCAACAGATGCTGTCATCTTGTTAAGCCGCTTCTTAGCAACCACCTTTTAAAAAAACACATAATGGCTTCAAAATTCACTTGTATGCCATTTATGCCACAGAACAAAACATTCAAATATCTTAAGCAAGCGTGAACCACAGAACTTATTTCGCCAGCTATGACCAAGTCTGTCAAACAGACGGCAAGCAACCTGAAATCCCTTCTTTCGAGCTCTTTTTTTTGTGACCCTCAGAAATCTTCTAGTGTCTTCTCTTTTTCAAAAACCATCACAGTTTTGATTTACTTTCATTATGAGTATCACCAGCCTTCTGTGTTAAGTACACTTCACACCAGCATATTAAATAATGGTTTTGTATTTGTGTTCTCAGCTTTGTGGTGGGCTCGGACGGCTATATTTATGAAGGTCGAGGCTGGAACATTCTGGGAACTCACACCAGGGGACGCAATGACGCTGGGTATGGTGTGTCAATCATTGGTAACTACACTTCCACCCTGCCATCTCGCCATGCCATTGACCTTTTACGTCATCATCTGGTCCGTTGTGCGGTAAGCGGAAGAAAACTGGCTCCAGACTTCACCATCCTCGGCCACAGACAGGTGATGAACCGCACTTCCTGTCCTGGAGACGCCTTCTTTTCAGAAATTAGAAGCTGGGAGCATTTCAAGGAATAACAGGACCTCCCGCATCATTAGTGGCTCTTCAGGGTCAAACAACAGGCAATCAAGAATGGATCACGGAGAATTCAGGGCTTCTAAAAGAGCACAACAATAACCAAGACCAATTTAGATCCATTACACTGCACATAATTCACACCATACTATGATTTTTCAGGAAATTGAAGCAACTGGCCAGCCTTAATAAACACAATTTTTTGTACTTATTGTTAAAAATCGCAGCTGTTTTTAATCATTCGCATCAAGAGATGTTGCCAGGAACATTTTGTACAGCTAAAACAAACACAGACAGATCTTTACATCTGACGCACATTTGGTGATTCGTTCAGCTGTCGCGATTGCTTTCCACACAACTCACAGTGATGAAAATGCACGACAGTCCATCAGACAAATCATAAAAAGGAAGTTGTTAAAAGTTGTTAATTTGTTTTATTCAGTTGCTAGTTTGTCATCATTTCACCTGATCATTAACTCTGTTTATCAAAATTCTATCAATAAAAGCGATAATATTTCAATTTTGATTGCCTTTGCACTAAGAAAAGACATGAAGGCGTCTGCTGCTGAATTGAAGCGTGGTGAAATACGCTTCTGTTGAGCTCATTTGAAGACCATGCAGGAGGATTTTTGGTCAAACTTTTTTTTTGCTCCAGAAAAACAGCATAATGTTTGTTAAAGCTGACTAAATAAATCCTGCAACAAGTAAATTGTGTGCTTGAACAACAACAAAAATAAAAGAGACAAAATAAATGCTTGCAAAAATGTAACGATGTGATTTAGCACAGACTGAACCTTTTTCCTCAGATAAATAGAACCCACTGTCATTGGCAAATGAAATGTTAAAAATTAACACACAAAAATGGTGTGACAGCTTCTTTAGGCCTGAAGTGATTCTTGAAAGTGATCGTTATGTTAGACCAGTGATGCTTAGTCCAAATATATTCACTTAAGTAGCAGAGTAAAAGTCATTTCCTTGTTTCCAGCTGTGGTGCAGGGAGTGAGACTCCAGTCTGCAGTGTTTTAGCCTCACGCTGCACTTTGACCTGACCCTCACACGGACAGCAGATGACCTGATGTGCTGCTGGATTCAACTGTTTGTGGAGTTCATTGAACTCGCAGCACCAAATGAAGGTTTAAACTAGAAGGTTATCTCACATACCCACCCTCAGAGCGAGGACGCAGAGGCGGTAAACCTGGGACGAGATGCCACATAAACGCTTTAATACCAAACATCGGTGTTCATGTTTCACAAAGAGGCTATGAACAAAACCTAGAACCTCAGATGGTTTTCATCAGATTGGAAGTTATACTGTTTATGATGTACGACAGAAAATGAAACATTTAGATAAAATGTTTCCAGGTAAGGGAGCAAAATATTTGAAGTCAGTATGAGGGATTGCATCAAAAGCGACTAAGTCCATTGTAAAATCCAGCCATTCCTATGTGCTGATAATGTTCGGTGTGAAGTGTTTGTGTTACATTGAGGCCTACAGTCAATGACTGTTCACCTTTTTGGTCATATTGCTTAACCTACTCTCATGTGGGTGTTTTCAGGGAGATTTTTACTTTCACTACTGTAGAACGTGTTCTCTATTCCAGGAAAAAATCGGAGGCTACCAATTTAGCTTGAATTTACTACTTTTTCAGGAAGAGACAACTGTTTTGGCCAGCAATAAACAAACATTTGATGCAGTGTCGTTGCATATATTGGTTTGATTGTCAAGAAATCTTTGACATGGTTCAAGTTTTCCTGCATAGTTTTGAACATTTCTGAAATTTCAGAAAACTTTTACTTGGTGTGATGAAAATTGTGGATGAAGTCTGAAACACAGCAATAATTCGCTCTTTAGTGTTTCTCTCCCATTTCAGAGGCCATTGAATCCTAATCTCAGGCACAGCAGCACCATCTGCAGGTTGTAGAGGTAGCACCATCAGGTACCACCACCTGGTTTAGGAAGCAGAACACAACGATGGTCCCTATCGGACGTCTGGGCAAAAACTGGGCAAAAACAAATCGGAGACTATTGGGGTCACACTTCTGTATGTAAAAGCTGACTGAGGCCATAGTGCACTGAACTATCCCTCTGTTTGACTTTTCTTTAGCAAAACCAAGAAAAAAAGGTATGTTGATTCATGACTGCAAATATTATTAAAGATTCGTGTTGGAACATGTTCATTCTTTATTCTGTGTGTGTGTGCGTGTGTGTGTGTGTGTGTGTGTGTGTGTGCGTGTGTGCGTGCGTGCGTGCGCGTGTGTGTGTGTTGTGCGAATGGCCTGTGATGCCATGACACCTTCGAAGAGAAATCCAGCAGAGAGGAAGAACATGGCAGCTTAGTGTTCGCTGCGTCAACGGAGATCCACTTAGCTGATATAACAAGTGACTATAGCTAATGTGCATTTTAGTCAAAAGACTAAAGCTACGACAAAATCAGTTCAAATTTCAGTTTATTTCAGACAAGACAGTGATTTCAACTCAATAGTCAGGAACATGTTGTTATCATAGAAAAATATTGCAGCTAAAATTAAAGTTCCTCACAGTAAAACACAAGCTCTCACTCATTGTTCCTGTCTTTTGCTTGGACGGTTCTTGCAGCGAGATGTGACAGTTTATTTACATGGTTGCTTTCAGTTTTGCTGCACGTACGTCACCTTATCTTCCTCTCCTCTTTCCTGCTGGAGGAAGCCAGCGTGGTTGACCAATGAGGAGAGAGGAGATGAGATCAGCTGACTCAGGAGAAAGAGCTTCAGAAATACCCTCAGGCTGGAAAAGTTCCCGGGATGTTTTTGGCGTCTAAACAAAGCTATTTTACTAACTTCAGTCTTCCCTTCATTTTTAGAAGATGATACCTGATGAGGCAGTTCAAATTAAAAGCAAATTTCATGCACAGATTTACAAATTCTATGCTTCCTCTAGTTTAGATCTGGACAGGGACTCAGTGGCTTTCATGTTCGCGTCCTCTGCAAACATTCCCCACATTCCTTTCTTCTTTTTAATTTCATTTTTAAAGCTGTTAAATCTTACGGACAACTAAAGCATCTTTTGTATGACAGACCCGGCCAAGAGAGTAGCATTAACTACATCAAATGAATGCAGAATAAACACATCCTAACATCACGTTAACACATTAAATGTCTTTCAAGTATGGGAGGGAGTGGACTATCAGATCACAACAATTACAGGTCGGGTCGGGTGAGGGTAGGTGGGTCATTACTGCCATGTCACACCTTATTAACATGCACAGACAGAGGGGGAACTCCCAGAAATAGCCTGGAGTCAGTGGGTGTGACCCTGCAAAATACAAGGAAGTCAATTAACTCTGAAGTTACATTGCTGTGTAAGAACTTGACAGTTCGTAACAAACCAGAATCCAACAAAAGTTTTCACATATCGACATAATCTTGCAGAAACAACCGTCTCCTTCCTTCAGTTGCAACACGAGCCTTGCTTCTTAAATAAAATCCTAGTTTTATCTGGTTTTGCTAAAGGTGACGGTGAATAAACATGACGCTATAACATCTCTGAGTGACGTTACTGCCAGCACCATCAGTTCTGCCCATCATCAGTGTGTGAGAGCTTGAATAAATATACTTAAACTTCCCTCAGAGAGCGCCAGTTACAACAGTTAAACAACAGAATGGTTGTTATAAACATTGGTGGATTCATGAGCTCACACTTCTCCATTACACAAAAAGAGGAACTTCCCCAATCGAGTTTACACAACAAGAACGACCTGGGTACTTTTCCAGCCTCAGAGTACTTCGGAGGCTCTTTCATCTAAGTCAGCTGATCTCGTCTCCTCTCTCCTCATTGGTGAATCCCATCGGTGATGACAAGGTAATGTATGCACAGTGAAACTGAAAGTCCCCATGTAAATAGATCCGCCCGCCTGTCTACAGCAGAAGAAGGACGGAGGAACACCGAGGACACTGGTTACATCCTGCTGCGGGAACCGGCCAAAGAAAAGACAGCAACAATGAGTGAGAGCTTGTGTTTTACAGTGAAGAAGTTTAATTTTGGCTGCAATATTTTCACAGGGACTATTTTGTTTTTATCTTCTTCATTTTTTTGCACTGTGTACAGTAAGTTTTAACATGATCGACTCTTGTTTTTAATGATAACTTAAGCGACTGTGCTTTGTGCAGATATAGCTTTACGGACAGTCTGACCAAAAATCAAATGAACTGCTTATTTGCAGGTTATGGAAACATAATGAACGTTGAAACTAGCGGTGCATCTGCAAGAACTGCCCAGCAGGACAAGCTGGACAGCACAGGTAAACCTGCATTGGAGCAATGCAGTGTTATGAGACAGCAGCGTTTAATAGAGTCAGTGGCAGCCACTTTATTAACTTTAATCTTAGTTCTGTGTCAGCTATCACTATTCATTTTAACAGTGTTAATTTTCATTTTCAGTGTTATCTGTGATTAAGAAAAATGTAATCTGTAGCTTTAGTCTTTTCACTGAAATGCACATCAGGTATAGCCACTTGAGTATTTCATATTTTTAGCGAATTGAATCTCCAGTTGATGCAGCGATTGATGCAGTTGATTCTCTCTGAAGGTGTGGCTGCATCACAGGCCATGGCAAAAACGGACCTTGGAAGAATGAACAGGTACAAGGACATTATCACCAAGGTGGGAGACCAGCAAGGAATCCAGCCGGCTCTCATTGCTGGCATCATCTCCAGAGAGAGCAGAGCTGGAAATGTGCTCAAGGACGGTTGGGGAGACCGTGGCAATGCCTGGGGACTGATGCAGGTTGTTACAAGTTGTAAGAGTCTCACTTTAAACAAAACAATTACGGCATTGTTCATTCTGTTTAACCTGCTCTACTGCAGGTTGACGTCAATCCAAGTGGAGGCGGACACACCAAGCGAGGTGACTGGAACAGTGAGGAACACATCTCCCAAGGCACAGAGATCTTGGTTTACTTCATCAAACGGATCCAGAACAAATTCCTCGACTGGACCGCAGAGCAGCAGCTGAAAGGTTTGTTGTACTGATGCGATGAACCCTCACATTCACCAACTCACTGCTCACTTTCCCTTCATTTTTATTTTGTCTCTTCAGGAGGGATTGCAGCCTACAACACGGGCGACGGACGAGTCTCTTCCTATGACGGCGTGGATGAGAAGACGACTGGGAAAGACTACTCCAATGATGTTGTTGCGAGAGCTCAGTGGTATAAAAATCAAGGCGGCTTTTAAAGGATGAAACTACCATTAAAAATTGATTCAAATGACAATAGTAATGAAGAACATCGCCTGTAATGCGCGCGCTTTGTCAAAACTGAAGCTGAATAAATGATGCAAGGTAAAATGATGAATCTTTCCACGACCATTTTGCTGAATAGTTATAGTCACTGTTTTGGGTACATTGCTAAAAGTATATTTGTCAAATTCCTAAAAAAGAAAGAAAAAAATCACTTGAATAAAACACAGGTCTCCTCCCTGTCTCATATTTGGTCATACTCGTTTTTGTTGCAATTCCTGTGTTGTTCTTATTTTTGGTACGGGCAGCCCTCTGGCCTTGAGTTCTTGGCAGTGAGTCATGTTACTTCCTGTTTTCCCTTTCTACCAACTTTTTGATTTCAATTGTTTGATTAGTTTACTCTCTTGAATCTGTTATTTTTGAAATGTTACTTTCTGCCCATTTTGATGATTAAAGACACATAGTTTCCATTTCTGCATTATGGCTCTCTTGCCACATCACAAACAGTAAAAATTGCCAGAACATGAGCACTGTAAATACAAACATCCCATGAAATTAAAAGTAATGAGTTGGCCTTAGTTTTTTTTGTGTGAAATTGCTCTAGTAATAGAAACAATTTATTAGTAATTTGGGGTTCGAAGGGATTGTTAAATCACCCTTTTTGAGCTGAACAAAGAAGTTTCAACTTCTGCACATGCACACATTGGTCTTCATCCTTTCACGTGGACGGAGCCTGTACCTTTCTGTTGTATGGAGAGTTTCCTCCACACTTTATATATCATCAATAAATATTGAGAGAAGGCACCTGAATCAAAAAGCTATTTATTTACAAATTCAAATGGATCATCCAATATTATTAATTCATTTAAAATCTTAGCGGTTTATAATAAAAATCTTTATTAATAATATTTATTGTTTCGGTTCATTCTGTCAGGACCTTCCTTGTGAACGTGCACGCTTTTACTCTGCCAAATGTTTTAAGAAGGAGAGGGACATCGAGTGGAGAGCAAACAGAAGTTGCTTTTGTGGAGAAACTGATTTCATTTACAGGGCACAATGAGAAACGAGACCCTAGCATCCATCACAGTTGGTGTGCTGACTGTCCTCACACACGCCTTTGGTTTACCTGATGACGCAAATACACTCAGAATTTATTCAAGCTGTGATGCTTAGTTTGGGAAACAAAGTCCTACCACCAAAACTGCTGTCCCTTAAAAAAAAAAGAGATCATAAGTCAGCATTTTGTGAGAGAAAACTGAATTACTTTTATAAACTGGATTACTTGCTGTCCCTATTATTGATGATCTGTAGTTCACGCTCGTGGCAGTTGCTTTTTTCAATTTAAGGGTAGCATAATTGTCCAGTAAGTAAGCTATTGTTTGTTATCCAGGCAAAATTTAATTTTCTTTTTTTTGCACAGGAAAAGAACTTGATCTCATTTCATTTTCTTTTTAGAAATTTGTTGCTGCTACAGTGAAAATAAGGGCCCTTTTGATTTGATTTTGCCGAGTACTTTGACACACACTGAGGGTTGGCAAACAATGTTGTTGTCTAAAGGTTTTCATTTAGCGTGAAGATGATTTCCAGATTGTGCTTTTATTGTATGATAACAGTTGGTCATGTCTTGACTTTAAATAAATATCATGCGGCTGAATCAACACATTGCTGTCAATGCATTGTTTCTAGGGGTTTATACACTCAGCAGTGTATTCATTTATTAAAAAGTTAATTTCAAATAATTGATATCCATCCATCCATTTTCTTCCACTTATCCTGTCAAGGGTGGTGGTGGTGTGTGTGTGTGTGTGTGGGGGGGGGGGGGGGGGGGGGCTGGAGCCTATCCCAGCAGCCTTTGGGTGAGAGGCGGGGTTCACCCTGGACAGGTCACCAGTCCATCACAGGACCAACACATAGAGACAGACAACCATTCACACTCACAGTCACACCTATAGTCAATTTAGAGTATCAATCAGCCTCGTCCCCTCTTGATGTCTTTCTACTAATCACATGGGAAAGATTAGAATCCCATTTTTAATTATCTGAATTCACTTGTATATTCTCAGAATTGCTGA
Organism: Aulostomus chinensis; assembly: GCF_037954235.1. Classification (NCBI taxonomy): domain Eukaryota; kingdom Metazoa; phylum Chordata; class Actinopteri; order Syngnathiformes; family Aulostomidae; genus Aulostomus; species Aulostomus chinensis. Next base: position 16,893,825 of record NC_141327.1, on the reverse strand, counting down.
ATATAAAAAAAATGCAGAGAAGTTCATGAAATGATTATCGAATAATAATAATGTCAGACAGCCATAAGGATGACAAGAATTGGACAGGTGCTGTATGTCCTCAAAGCATTTCCTCTGGTCTCCTTTGTGAAGATGTTGACTCGACTCTCCTGTGTTCAAGTCATCCGAAGGTGCAGTGCAGCTCCTGGTGCTGCCGCAGGTCCGCTCTGTCCCTGCAGCTGAAGAAGCAGCGAGGACAGCGGAACAGTCGGTCTTCTCTGTGTTTACGACTGTGGGTGATGAGGTTGGAGCTCTGGCTGAAGGCTTTCCCACATGTTTGACACACGTGTGGTTTTTCCCCTAAACACGGCAGACACCACGTGAATCCACAGAATGTCCCATCTGTTCCCACTGCTGTTTTAGTTTTTAAGCCAAATATTAGTGAAACAGACTCACCGGTGTGGATGAAGGTGTGTTTCTTCATGTCAGACTTCTGATGGAAGCGTTTGCCACAGTACTGGCAGGGGTAGGGCCGGGTGTCTGAGTGGATGAGCAGGTGAGTGGAGAGGGTGGAGGAGCGTTTGAACACTTTCCCACACACAACACAATCAAACGTCTTCCCCTAGAACAAAAGGAAGTCAGGAGTCACCTAATCCACGAACCAGCAACCCAACTCTATTTGCGTCAAAGCTTTAAAGGAACAAAACAAATGTGCCTGTAGTCAAATGTTAAAGCTGCAGTGCTGACCTTGCTCCTGCATGGCGACTGTTCAGGATCTGCCCCCCTAGACTTGATGTTTGCTGGTGACAGAGGCTTTATGGTTCCGTGACCCTTGTCAACATGTGTCCTTAAACTGGACAGACGACTAAATATCTGTCAGACGAGATGAGCAAACGATCAGTGGTGGGAAAAAAAATGGATCGTTTTTTTTTTTAACTTTTGGGGTTAGAAACATTGGAAATACGAAAGCAGGCGTTAGTTTTCAGTTTTTTTTAATGCTTCGATATCTGTAAAGCGCAGCAGTGTTTCTAACATCTTTAAGATCTGACTCATCATCAGGGTATATTCTTTCTGGAGGCACAAGCAGCTGAAAGTAACACAGGAAGCTTTCGCTCAGTTTCGTCATGAGTGTGAAAATAAACAGATTTCTCCATCTCACTTAAAGAATTTGTTATGCCTGAAGAAAAAGTATTTGCCATCATTCCTTAAGAGCAAGCGGCGAGTTACTGTCAGCGAAGGAGACGCCTATGCTACTACTATGCTGGCGATGCTCATAGCGAGAGGAACCAGCCACCACCAATACTTTGCTGATGATGAGCTACAAGTCAAGTTCACCTACAAGTTTCAACTTCAGTTTTAACTTCAAATTATTGTTCCAAATATACCGTAAGTCCTTTTCAGTTTCCATTTTTCTCATAGAAAAATTACATCAGCAGTTCTGTCGTGAACCAGACTGACAGCTCAGCACCACAATAGTGAGAAGCATTGCCAGATCTGACAAGTGTGTGTTGCCGAGACAGCGACAGATCTATTTTTTTTATTTCATTTTTGATTTGTGTGAAAAATGAAATTTCAGTGTCAAAATGATCAAATATATGTCTTGTTTCATGATCTATGCTCTCTTAAACAGATTCATGACCAAATCCGAGTAAAACCAACGAAACACTGAGACAGGACTCTTCGGTGCATTGTCTCATTTCTAGATTGTTGCTGCAGCAGTTTAAAGAACCCTTTGAAGGAATCTCAGTTCGGCTGCTCGTATCAATGATTCCATGTTGTATTAACTCATAGGCGAGAACATAAATCAACTGATAAATTGAGAGATTTGTGAAAGTTCAACTTCCTGAGTTTATGCTGAATCCTGTTTCCTATTGTAATTCTGCAGAGTTGCTGGTTATGAAAGTTGAACACACAAATGTACAGGTAATATCAGGACTGATGCCATACTTTGCCACAGAATGGACACTCTTGCCTTGGAGCCCTGATTTTCCAGTAGCTGCTGGCCTCCCTCAGGACCTGTGGGCGCAGGGTCAAGTCTTCCATATCCACTGACAGTTTGCCTGAGTATCTTGAACTCAGTGCAGGTCTGGACAATTCTGCCGATGCTGGGGGAGGAGTTGCAGCATCTGAGTCGACAGGATGGACGGGATCGGCAGATCTGCAGTCTTGAGAAGACAGAGACAAGAAGAAGGGACGTATGTACACGGACTTGATAACTTGATTATGACAAAACTGAATAAAATACTGAAGAACAGGGCCACAGTGGGAATAAAAAAAAGGGTTAGGGTTAGGGTTAAAAAAATCTCTCAAAAAATTGAGAGTTGGAGTATTATGATCTTAACTGTAATACTGTAGTGCCTTAATGTATCTTAATGCACTTTCCATGCAAGTCCTGTCAGAGTTTTTGCAGTATTTTGTGTCATGTACAGCAGTGAACTGCTTTACAATGTAGCTCCAGCTTCTTGCTGGGGTTTACAAACTTGGCATCAAGCAAAGTTACCTGCTGAAACACGAAACATGGAAACTCTGACGAAGATTGTGGTGACACTGAGTAGGCAGGCATCTTCAATCATTCACTTTACTTTGCATCATGTGAGGGAATATATTCTAAAAGCAACTCATGCAGTACCTAAGTTGTTAAATTGTTAAATTTGGAATACAGTCTGTAGTTGGATTACTGCTATCCATATAAATGTAGCCACTCTGCATCCACTGCTGTATTTATTTTTGTTATCTGATATCATCTTGGCCTAGGGAGTATTTTATGCTTTTAAGTTATTGGAGACATGCATGTGGGAAAAAAAAGGATTCAAACAGATATAAAATCACTCACTGTGAGATTCAGGAGTGGACAGCTGAAGATGCTCATTTCTGTCAGCAGGTTTGGCAGCAGGAAGATCTTGCTGCAGTGACGCATTGTCCACCGTGTCAGTATTTTGTGTTTCTGCTGTGGAATTCTCCAAGGATTTATCCAAGGACCCCTTCTTCTTGTTTAGCTTGTTGAATGTTACTGCAGTTGTCCCAGGGTTTGGGCTGTTTTCCGTGAGCCGAAAGTGGTGCAGCCCTCCTCGTTTCACCAGGAAAGAACGAGGCATCGCTTATGAGGGAAGAAAACCTGCTGTGCATCCAGAATCGGTCATCTAGAAGAACAAACCAATAAATGTGTGTCATTGATGCCCCTGCTGGTTTATTCTAGTTGTCATTGTTAGTTTGGCAGAGCCACATTTCCCTGATCTTAATCTTAAGAGTTTATACATTATAAACAAGCAATGCATTATCTTTTCTCAAAAATCAAATTCAAGTATTTACTGAGAATAAATACTAAGAAATAATATAAAGTGCACAGAAGAGGGCAGCAGTACTGCGCAATAGTTTTTCCCTGCTTGTAACGTATCCTATTTGAACACACTGCTGATTTACTGCAGTCAGTCAGATATATGTTGATCAATAAACGCCATAAATCTTCCCTTCGTGAGCATTATGACATCAACTTTTATTGAACATATTTTAGGGAAGTGTTGATTAACGGTCATGCTGATGTCCACTATTGAACTGCTGGGTTGTTGAGAGAGGTGTCACTTTGCACATCTGACTAAAAAATTACATCGGCAACATCAGTATAACGCAAGAGGTTGTGATACGGTGCTGCACCACTTCAGACTGATCTAGGTTAACCTCCGAAAGTGAGGGTATAAAAGAGGAAAACAACAAAAACTCAGAATATTGCCGAATGTAATTTCTTTTCATAGTTTCTTGTTATGATTAAAATAAAACATGGTCGGCTAAGAATGAGCAGTCCTTTGAGATATGGGGACATAAGTTTATAAAGGGAATCTTAGCTTTAAGAGGAACTATGCTTACCTTGCAGCCGGCTGCATGGACAGACAATTTCTCTGGTAATTTTCCCTGATAGTGAGTTGATTATATCTGAACCAGACTTTCCCAAACTGTATGAACCAAGGGTTGCAACTGTTCAATTTCACTGTTCTATAACATATCAAGAAAATGTCGCCTCACAGCAAGAAGGTTCTGGGTTCAAGTCCCGGCTCCAGCACAGGATCTTTCTGTGTGAGTCTCCATGTTCTCCCTGTTCCTGTGTGGGTTCTCTCTGGTACTCCAGCTTCCTCCCACAGTCCAAAGACATCAAGAGGGGACGAGGCTGATTGATACTCTAAATTGACCGTAGGTGTGACTGTGAGTGTGAATGGTTGTCTGTCTCTATGTGTTGGTCCTGTGATGGACTGGTGACCTGTCCAGGGTGAACCCCGCCTCTCACCTGAAGGCTGCTGGGATAGGCTCCAGCCCCCCCCACAACCCTTAACAGGATAAGTGGAAGAAAATGGATGGATGGATGGAAAATGCTCATGAACAAAAAAATGATGAAATGGATTGTGTTTTTGCTTGAAAAAACAACAACCCTGAAAAGTTTAAATGAATGTCCTATAGCTGATGATTCGCGATGACTAACAACACGACTGACTCATGAACTGATTCACTGCTGCAGCTGTGATTATTATGCTTCAGCTGACTTTTCCACAGGGATCAACTCAAGACTTCAGGATCAGGGAGACTCATTCTGAACCTGCTTCAGCTCTGTGTTGTATTTTCCAAATGAGTCATTGTGTTACAGTGTTATGTTCCAGGAGTTTTACATCCTTCATTATTTCCTGATTCCTCTGTATTTAGTGGACATTCTAAGAGAGGACAGGAAACTACGGCACAGTCAGAGATGATGAGGCAGTCAGACGTTGCATTCAAACCAGAGAGGTCACTATCTGTCATGTCAAACTAAAAAACAAAAACAAATAGTCTTTTTCTCTGGCTTTATCACGAAGGCTGAGCTGTCAGATGTCTTTTTGTCAGGAGAGGCTTGTCTGACAGTGAAGGCCTGATCGCTGCAGCGATTTCTACCCCCCCCCCCCCCCCCGGCAGGCTCTCTATCTCTGGAGCCTCTGGTAAGCATTATTTACACACTGCAGGAGAAATGTGACTTAATATGACATTTAGATCTACATTTCCAACAAACCTCAACTGTGACAGTGTGACAGAGTCATTTCAAAAGTTCAACACTTATCATGACTCAGTGTGAAGAGTGGATGTGTTGAGGTGTCACGTAACAAAAGACACCCTAACTGCTGTTGTTTAATAAGAAGTACATTTACATCTGTAATTATGGGACACACAGCGCGGCTCTTTATTTGACTCTTAGTTCTCTGAGGTTTCTGAATAGAGGATTTATTAAATGTTGCCATTATGCCAAAATCTATCTACCCTCCGGCGAGAGAGCCAAAATCTTCCAGTTAGAAAAAGTTTAAAAGTCTGTCATTCTAACTTGATGCTTGATTAAACTCTGTAGCTCCTGAAAATATTTCTTTTATTCTTTTATTTTTATTATTTATTATTTTTATTATTTTTTTTAGATGAGATATTTGTAAAAGCTCTTTCATAATTTATGCCTGACTGAATTCTCATTGTCTCAGCTGTGTATGGGATATAATACTTTTATTTCCTTAACATGCCAGAACATTTAATGTCAGAATGATTAAACTTCATTCCAAAGAGAGAGAGAGAAAGAAATTACTGGATAATCTCCAAAATGCAAAGGCTTCTTCGTTGGTTTATGCTCCTCTCCTCCCCGTACGGTGCTTTCATTAACATCAGCCTGGTAGTTTTCATGTGATCGAGTTAACAAACTAACAGACAGATGGAAGTGAAAACATGCCCTCCACGACCGAGCGCATGAGCACAGCAGTTTTATTCATATTTGTTTACTGGATAAGGGTAACATGTTCAAACCGCAATTAAATACTCAACAACACATTGTGAAAACTTGAAACTTTGCGTGCTGCTTTCAAGCAGCCTGACTTGATCCTGACTGAGGCGGAAACACCCGGCGTAGATGGCCTGCTCTCGCTCACTGACCGGACCTGAGGGTCTTTTTTTTTAAACAGAAATTGACATATCCTCTGAGAACCGTCTTCTGATCCTTTCCAGTGAGTTTCACGTCTGACAGGCGCTCCTGTGACACCACAGGGTCAAATTGAGAGTTGTGTTTACGTGTGTAATGTTGAACTCGATGCCTCATTTTCAAATAAATGAGGCACCGTTAGATTCTTTGGCTCATGGGGTGATGTACTGACACTGACGTGTGCACCTGATCTTGGGGCCCCTCCGTGGGGGTGGGAGGCTCTACGCGCGCACATCTTAGATATAGTACAACCAATTCTTAGTTCACAAACTGAAAACTGCTATCAGCGCTTTCAGTGCGGCTTTTGACATGATCACATCACGTTGTCATGGTGACACTGCAGGACCGTTTAACTGTTTAGCCCTTGTTTGACTCTGAAGAGAGGACATTTTTTGTTCCCAGTCTGATTTTACAAAACATGGGCAGAAATCAAGAGGCTTTTTGTCAGTGATGATCAGATGATGAAATATTCCTGCGTGTCTATCTGAAGCCACACTTACTAAGAATTAAACATGAAAGGAATGTTGTGAATATGTTGTATTCTTATGTAACAAAAGTCACTGAGTCAGACTGAGTATGATAAAAGATGTGGCACAAGATGTGTGTTGAAATTCTCTACCGATCCAATAGTAAGTGATCATGTCACAAGGTGACATAAAAATTCATGTTTAAATATTTTTTAAGAAGATAATTCTCAGATTATTTCCCCTCTCTACAATGCAAATACTTATAAAACTCCTCACAGTAGGAGGAACTAATAAAAGAAACCCAAGTCAAAGCTGTCAGCAACACTCATTTAACTGCATGGGTTAAGACAGCAGTAAGTAGATATGCAAACACTCACCAGGAAAGTACGTTCCACCAGTACTTCTTCTGATGTTTCACACCAGTAATATATAGACTTCTATATGAGCCCGAGTGAGCTCAGCGTGTGACGTGAGGTCAGTCAGCTCTGAGGACTATGAGGCTGTAGGTCGCCGTGATGACAGTAAAGAAGGACAAGGAAGTATTTCAGCTCTGACACCCCCCAACCACACGGCTTCCTCAAACAAACCCAAACGCACGGCAGCAGCAGCAGCAGCAGCAGCAGCAGCAGCAGCAGCAGCAGCACATAAATCTGTCCGACTTTTCAAGCCGTTATGTGCAAAATCGGGGTAATTGGCTGCAGCATCGGACGAGTTCAGGTGAGATAGACAAAGGTCAGTTCCAGAGGAAGAGGGTGAACAACCGCTGGAAATTCTTCAGAAAGTGTTGACACACTCTGTTGACACAGTTGTGTTACAAAATAAACCACTGAGGTTGAATTTGAAAGGAGATGGCTGATGCAAGAGCAGATTTGCTTCTATAGAATTTAACATGACGGAGGCAGACACCCAGCTACGGAGGAAAATGTGATATCACCGTTTATATCGAGAAGAGGTTGGGGGCGGGAATTAACTCACTAAACGTTGCCCTTGATATTATCGCACTGGCTGATTTGACCATGACTGATATGGATTGCATGACACTTAGTGAATCTACTATTATTATAATTAAGAAAATCACTGTTAAAATGGGAGGAATCATGTTAACGACTTTTGAAATCAGGGATAAGCAGGTTTATTAAAAAACACATTTTTTTTTTGTTAATGAGGCTTTGGCTGTCAAATGATCTGCTGGGAAAAAGAATAATATATATATACACATTTAGTTCACTTAAACTGAAGTTGCTTTGATTTGTTTTAATTCAAATATTATTCCTTTAGCAAATGAGAGATAACCCAGCGCCCATCTGTTGACAAAGATCTCACAATGGTACAGTGGCACAATTACAACAAATATTTCCAACCTCTTTATCATCATCTTTCATGTAAGAGTGTCATAGCGGGGTTTTTTTTTTCTCCAATTTCGCTGGTGAGCGAATGACATCACATGTGAGTGGGAGACACGTTCTCAAAATGGTGATTAATTTTGTACGTCTCTTCACCATGCGGCGTTTATTTCCCCACAATGAAGACAAATGTCCATCAAACCAAAATACTTATTTACTTCTATGCGGTTCCCGTAACTGTTGATAATCGAACATTACATCACTGCATAAAATCCCCTCTGGGTCATCTTACGTTGATTTGCATTCAAATATTTCTATTAATTTCTCAGGAAACGTTCCTGCCAACGACTGATCTGAAGCCTCACGCTGTGCGTGTTGACCACTGCCATCTTGATGTTTTGCAACTGAAAGTAGAGGCGGAGAGGATGCCTCTTTCCTGATTCAGTGTTGCCGTGGTAGTGACTTGAATACCCTGCTTTGTCATCAGTTTAACTCTGAAAGGGACCATCGCTGATGAGGTGAGCATCTTTCTGCGTTGAGAAAAGACTCAAAACTAACAACTGAGGCAATGAATCAAGCGAGAAGTTAAGTCCGTTTCTAGCAGACTTCTATACAATAAAGAATAGACCTCAATTTTTAAACCCTCAGACTTTAAACAATTAAAGGAAATATTTAGAATGTGTTTTTAATTTAAATTCAGTATAGAATTTGTGTTAATTTATGCTGATCTATGAGATCAAATTTAAAAAAAAAAATCCAGGACCAGTCAATGAAAAGTAAGTCAACTTGAAAAGTAAAAGCGCTTTATTCATTCTTTTCCCTTCCATGAGTGTTCCTCATGCTTCTCTCTTTTACAATTCTAAATCTCTTACATCATTTTATATTTAGCTTTTTCTTTTACTCGTTCCTTTTACTGGACTCAGTCCAACTGAGTCACGTTATCAAGCTCAAGCTTCGAGCTGGAAACTGCTGGCTGTAAATGTTAAGTTAGTCTCTGACAGTCGTTTGAGAGGTTCAACCAGGGGTTTGATTAAATGATGCAAAATCCCACTCGGTTAAAGCCTGACGTGAAGACTAGGATACGTTTGAGGTCCTGAAAGGATAAAGAACATCCTGAAATATGTAAACACAAACACATGCAAACTTTGCAAAGGTGCAATGTCAAAGTTTATTTTGTATCATTCATAAGATACATAACACTGAAATGTATTTTTCCCATCATACTGGAACTTATATAATCTTTACTGTCATTTAATATATTTGACAACTACATCAGTTGAATTGCAAGAGAGAAAGAGGGTAGACAAGGTTCCTGGGTATGATGCTGTGGACACCAAACAGCCGTCTCTTTCTCTCTCTCTCACACTCTCTCTCTCTCTCTCACACTCACACACACATGAATAAGAGAAGCCCTACATCAAACAGATCAGGACCAATGCCGTGTGCGAGGAAATGCTGTCTTTGTTTTGCACTGCTTTGTCCAACGTCAAAGGTGCGAGAGCGTTCCAGGCTCAGGATGAAAAAGACTGGAGCAGCACAGTGTGATGGTATAAATTCCCTTTAAATCACATGACTGCTCAATGAAGGGCTGGGGTGGCTGACTTATCCATGTCACACACATGAGGTCATTCAACACTGTGTAATAATCAACCTACTTTTATGGCACCTTGCAACCTTTAATCATAATCATCCCGTTGGCGGGAGAAAACAAAAGTACTGATGATAAAAGGATAAAAGCAAGTATCATACAGTACATACAGATTAGAAACATATCAAAACGTTTTTCCACAGTACATACGAGTTGTGTTTGGACAGTGGCAAGAGCACCATCGCCGAACTGTGAGACATGTGATGACGTGCTAATCGACACTGAGCACTGAGCTGATTGGTGTTTAGGACCAACCAAGGAGTGGAAAATTCCAACTTCTGGGGAGTGAGATTACACTTTATGTCATTTTGTACGTTGAATATGGCGTAACGTGAGGAGTTTTTATCAGATCAGAGATGTTGGTTTGATACCACTTGATGTGGCAGCGTTTGTGGAGTAATATCAGAAATGTTCTCGCGCCAAACACAAATAAGTCCGTTGTCGTTAATTTAGTTTTTACTTGTTGTGACTGTGATGCCAGAGACACTTGAGGCTCTTTAGCTTGTTGCTAGTTTATAACATTAGCCTTGTGGCTTTTTGCCACTTTCATTTATTCTGACAACCATATTAATGCTCTTTACTGGGAATTCAGACCTTTCCAAATAGGAACTTGCCTAATTCAAAACCGTCTCAACGCACAGTAACCTCAGTCAGATATTTGAGGGGCGGGGGAATTTTCTTGGTCAGTCAGTATACATTTCTAATTTTTGTCTGAAACTAAAAATATTACCATCACACATTTGGCAAAAATCTGTGGTGACTGGGGGATGACGACAAAGGTGTTTGATCGTTCAGCTTCCACAGGGATGTTTAACAACTGTTCTGGGAGTTCACTCTTATAAAAAAAAATGCAACACAAAAATGATCGACATGTTTACAGTGCTGCAATACAAATGATGAGGATGGAACAAGAAATGGTATGCCAATGTCACTTTGTGCGTTATGAGAGAACCATAAATGCATCAACTTGTGTCCTTCATGCACTTTCTTTCCTCTCCTTGAGCAACATTGGCAACGACTGAATAGCAATTACAGAATGCAGGAAAACTCTTCAGGATTAAAACTTAAGCAAGAAATGAGCCAAAGTAAAAGGCCATAAATCCAAAACTGGTCCATCTGGTTAGAACACTGATTTCAGTGTTGAGATTTCAGTTGTGCCATCATCAATGACCACTAAAAAACTGTTATTGGCAAATGGCACGGTGGGCAACATCCTCTTTAGCACTTTGATGGCCATTTCCTGGATGATCCAATTTCCTTCTTTCTTAGAGGACAGCAATCTTAACTCTCTTTTACTATTCTTCCATTTGTATTGCAGGAAAATGTTCTGAAACAGAACGTGACCTTTCTTAAGAATGAAGAGAAAATCAGAGCTAAAATGGTGCAACATGGAAGGATGATCAGGTCCTCTCATAAGACCCCCCCCCCCCCCATCCTCTTTCATAGTGTCACAATATTTATTTCTCTCTGAAGTGCAAACAGCAGCTCACTGCCCTACACACCCTGTTTTATACTATACACACTAAGACTCCTCACTATCCTCAGCAATAGACAATGGTAAAACTTTTAATCATCTATATGTTCCTGTTGCAGTGTATATTTCATATCTCTCCACACATTTTGCAACCCTTTTTCTAAATAGATCCGTGTTTGATATGTAAAATATTTTCCATGCACACGCTTCATTCATGACATTTTGTTTGCATCCTTGTATGAGCTACCAGGTCCACCTTTATTGGCTCACAAATGGTATTTAGCTGTTGCAAAGTGATTTGAGCAAATGGGATTCTGTTATCTGGATTTATTTCTGGGACACGGATAGTAAAGGGACAGTTTGACATTTAAGGAAATACGCTTACATTTTAGTAAACAGCTGGGTAATTTCTTTTAAACTTGAAAAATATGGCTGCTAATCTGGCTTATCTGCAGCTAAATGGCAGTACGTGAGTGCTAAACAGTTAGCTTCGTTAAAGCTAACTGGCAGTATCAGTCTGCTATTCAGTTAGCTCATCCACAGCTAACTGCTAGTGCCATGCTACGAATCTGTCACCTTGTTTATTTCAAGCTATATACAATACGCAGCTTTCAAATGACCTAATACATTTTTGCTCATACAAATTAAAAGCGGTAAATAACCAATTTCCCGCATTTATTTCAATACTGTCAACGGATATGCATACATTTCTCATCTGGTAAGAGTAAATTTTGGTGGCTGATGCTAGCAAATTTAGGCTCGGCTAACATAGGCTAATTGTTGTGATGTACCTCACATTATCAAGTTACTGAAGGGACTTCCCTTCTCTTCTGAAGACAACTGTTTGAGATGTTTATTAAGAATTACATGGAACGGAAACCCCTGCTGTTTGAAGTTAATGTTTTTGCAAATCATTAACTGGATTTCAGGACAAAATTCAGTTTAAATGTTCTGCATATCTTTGTCATCTTCATCCTGCTGCACTAGGCCCAAAGCACCCTTGTTGTAATAATGCCAATCACAAGATAAAAAAAAAAAAAACTAAAACTCTCACCGAGACAGTGAAAAAAAAAAACAACCGCATTTCAGAAAATGTCAAACGCTTCCTTTAACAAAAACACACGTATGCACACAGACACCATGATATTGTTTGGAGGAGACCAGACAAAAACTGCTGGATCATTGCGAAACTTCTGAGATGCTAAACTGTCCAATTTTTAGATTTGATACATCTGAAACCTTAATGAGGCTGCATCTCCATCTCACAATGATTACAAAAAACAAAAAAAAATTAGTAAATCCAAAATCATAGCAGCACATCTTCCATCGCGCTCAGCGTCACAGTAAACCTGTAACAGACGACTTAGTTGGCACACGGGAGCTGAAGTTTGGCCTCTGTTGGTACCTCGACACTCCTACAGTTTCATATAGACATATAAAAAAAATAATAAAAAATATATCAAAATAAATTACAACATATAAATTATTTTATAAAACAAAAAAAAGATTTGGCAACATTGAGTTTCTTCCTTTTTGTGATGGTAAATATGTTTTGAAATGTTTCAACACGCTTGCCTCCATCTGTATGACAACAGACATATTTAGCACGTTAAACTGTTTATGATTCATTAAGAAATGCTGTCTCGTCACATCCCAACAGTTTTATACTGATGTGAACGTATTCCTACACCGCACCGCTACGTCTCACCTGTTTCAATTACACGACTAACACTTGGTCTACTGTGAGGTCAATGGATGGCTGAAGTGGATGTGCGTCCTTCTCAGGAGAAGCATAAAAAGGTGTTGGGAGCTCTGAACCACTTGGGAAAGAGAGTTACACAATGGTAGACAGAACATAAACTATGTCTATTTCTCCATCTATAAGGAGAAGGAGGAGTTATTTTCTGTCTGTCTACCATCTTAGCCAAGCCAGGGTCACAGGTTCAGGTCCGGTGGTCAATCTTGAGCAGCAGCAATCAGTCCCATTTTATCTGTCTTCATGTTTTGAGATGGATATGTATTGTGGCGGACACGCGGGAGAAGGAGCGAGGAGTTACATGACCTCAGGGAGCACGGGATCTGATAGTGTGAGGAACAAGGTGCTGGAGACAATAATAGTGATGATGACAAGAGGTCCAGTCAGCGCCACTGTGTCTGCATCAAGGTATACACTGGAGAAGCCAAGGAGGACTGAATTGGACACAGTTTTGTCCTGGAGTTCCATTTTCTTCTCTAGAAATCCAATAAACTGTCAGCATCTCCTCCAAGTCTCAGTCTCAGTTATCCAGCGCCTCGGCACACACCATACTGCCATACAGCTGCTGTGGGTCAGGATGAGTCCGCAGTCGCTCATCTGCCTCGCTGTCTGTGCTGCCCTCACTGTCCAGGCGGGCAGATGGGTGACATGGACTGGGCATGGCGGGGTAAAGAGCATTGGGAGGCAGAGGGCTGGGGAGGAAGTCCTCATCTGAACTCAGGTAGTCCCCCTCGGCAGAGGCAGGGCTAGCCAGACAGAGATCCTGGTAGTTGGTGCTCCCACCTCCAGTGCCGACCCTGGAGCCGGGGGTCGCTTTCTGCCCCCGCAACTGCCTGATCTGAATAGAGACACACAGAGTTCAGTGGTGCAACATTTTCTGGCACTCAGCCGATCCACTTCCACACTCACAGTAGTTGTTGCCCATATACGGCATTACAGAGATACAGACTGCAGAAGAGGCGGTGGGCTCAACTGGTGGTTAACCATGGAAATGTTTTGACTGCTCTCCATCTGGTAGAGTCAGGTCTTTTTCGGTCATTTTCTGTCAGTGTTTTGTTCAACGTGTTCTAGATATTAGTATCAAAATTTAGCAGAGGACCCTCAAAAACTTTCGAACATAGAGAAAATACACAAACACTGCAAATTTCCTTAATTCAAGCCAAGCCGCATCACAATAACTAACATGTTAATACGCATCAGCATTTTCATATTGACTCAATTCACGCACCACACTGAGATTTCTCTGCATGCTTTACTGCTTCCTGAACTGTGCTCACGCAAGTTTCAGTCTCATTTATAAAGTCACTGCTTTGATGGAACAGGTGGGGAGAGAAGAGAAGACAGGCGCGAGCTGTAAAGGGCAGGGCAGTCACATCACACCCACTCAGTTAAGAGCTTCAACACTTCCCCTCCAGTCACGCACGGCCACTCTCTGAATGAACAAACGTAGACTGTTTACACCTCTAAATCAGCATTTCATCATCTCACCCTCACGATCCAGAGAGGTCACTGCATTTTCTCGTCACGAGCCTCCAGGAGATTTTTAATAAGCAAAACTATCATATCCTTTTCTTAACCACGAAATAGCAAGCGAGCAACGATGCACAGAAGTCGCACAGCTGTGGCTTTACATGTCACACACACACTCACACATCTTTCAGTGGTAAAGTTCAGTGTGGCCTAAATGGTGAGAATCAACTATAGGGGGGAGGAGCAGTGGTCTCACAGAAATGAGTGTTTTTGGGTGGAAGCGGTGTGAGATTCTTCTACGGTGGTTCTATGTGCACATATATACCTTCACACAGTACCCATGACATTTAGAGTGCAAGCACAGTTTAGCAATCAATGAAATCATATAGAAAACACATTGAATAGTTTGCCTGTTTTCATGAAGAAACCTCACTGTTAGGACGCAAGTGAAGACAAATTCTCTGATCCTCCTTTTAAACTTTTAGCATTTCCATATTGATACCATCTGTTTTCACAAACAGAAAACTCCAAGCAAGACTATGGTGGGGCTATTCACTGTTTTTGGGAGAGAGAATACAGGGAGAAGGTACTGTGTTATGGAAAAGTGCGTATTTCTGCTCTTCATATTTTCTCTCTACACAAAATATGAAAGTTTGTATGTTTTGACGCAAAGTACAGCTGGTTACTGGATTTATTTTGGCTCAAACTTGCTGAGTAAACAGGTGAATCGCTGTTCCACAAATATACCACGCTAGAGTTTATTTGGAAGCAAGGACAGAGACCACCACTGCAACAAAAATCTCAGTGCAGTTGTTTGGGGTGCAAACGAATTTGATTGCTGCATTCACACCTGCCTCCACAACACCCGTGTTTGGAAAGGGATCAGAGCTTGATTTAACGGAACAAAACAAGGTACCTTTACACACTTGTGGTAGTTCTGACTCACTTGAGACCCTTGGCCGAATCACACCACAGGACAAAAATGAAGCTGCAGCTGCTGTTCATTGCATTTCCATGACAGGTCCTATTTCAGAGAAGACCTGGCGCCATTGATCGCTGAAATAGGGCCTGATGAGTGCAAACCACAGCACATGGATCAAGGAGGCAGGCATTAGACACCTAATTATTCATAGGTGTGCTTTCTTGTGACCTCAGTCAAACCAATCAACGTCCTCCTTGTAATTCCATTTAAAGCCCAGGGTGCACCAGGACTTGACATGTTGCTATTTCATCAGTGTAAGCATTTCAGCTCACCAGAGGAAGTCGTGCACACACGTTTTATGTTAATATATGGGAACAGCAGGCATCTACCGAAGCCATCAGAGGTGAGGCAGGCCTGGGTGGAGGTGGCGGCCAGTGTTTTCATGTTGTCGGGCGTCAGTAGAATAAAATTGCAACACCACGCATCTGCTCGTCTGATTGATGCACCCTTCAAATAGCACTCCACACACGATACCATGACCAAAGACCAGCCTCTTCTTGGTTGATGGCACAAACATTTTCTGGTGTTGTCAAATAGCACCATGGTTGGACCAGACCATTCCTCTTTATCATACTTAAGCACCTGTTGGCGCAGGTGGAGCGTGAGTTCATTTCTTAGTTAAAGGGCGAGGGCGCTTGGTGTGATGTCATATGTGCCAGCTTGAAACTAGTGATGACAGCTTGTGCCATGATTAAGGCAGGGCCTCTCACCTCCATGCCCCATCATAAAATGTCAGTGAGGCAGTGAAATGACTTCCTGTGGCCAAGAGCACGTTTGGGTTTAATCATGGTGTCGCAATTCATTGGGAGTCGATATGGAACTTGTGTGAGTGTGTGCGTGTGTGTGTGTGTGGGAGTGTCCAACCTCGTTCTTGAGCTCAGCGATCTGGTCCCGAAGCTGATTGATGTACTGCCTGGAGTCTGAGTGGTTCAGCTGGCCCTGAATCAGCCCTTCTTCTTTCTGGACCACACACGCACAAACCAGCAGCATGTTAAGGTCACAGTCCTACAGCATTTAAATAACTTAGAGATAAATGCATCTCCAGACCACCTGTCATTAATGCATACCTGTATCTCGAGTTCAGCTATCTTCTGCCTGAGTTCAGCCATGGCGGCCATGCTGTCTGCTTCCCTCAGTCGCACTGCCATGACTTCTTCTTTGCTCTACCAAAGAGAAAAACACAGAAGGTATTTCCTGCTTAAGAATCAAGCAATGGGCCTCACTGACGACATCATTCATCTGTCCCAGTCCCTCCATCTACATGCTCCTGTCTCCCATCCTTCCTAGTACACCTTCATCATTTCCCCCATCCCTTTTTATGGATATTATTTCAATGTGTCTCTTCCTAAAAAATGTATATTTCATGTCCCCCTCCCTTGTCTGCATTCTTTATTTTTATCCCTCCCTTTCTCTTTCTCTTTCATCTGATTTGTTTTTGTTTATTGTTCCCTTCCACTTATCAATATCCGCCTCCCTGTCCTCTCTTTCCAGACCTTGCAGTCTGACTCCGCCTGCTTCCGTTTCATCTCGTTAAGCTGGGCTTGGAGAGCTTTGTTCTGATTAGCCAGCATCTGGAGCCGGTCCTGGAGGGCGGAGCGCTCTTGCTCATTGCGGCTGATCAGTTTGCTGTGTATCTGGTTCTAGAAGAGAGGACAGCAAAACAGTTAACGATCAATACATCTGTTGCTGTTTTTGTTCTGAAAAAGGATTTTGTAATAAGTCAATCAAATGGCAGAAATTATTAAGTAATTATCCTAACAGGGAACCTTGTACTTGTGAATAACTGACCTTTTTGGTTCACTAAATAGGAACCATTATTTTATTATATAATCATGGGATGATTTATAAATATTTGTACTACATTAATTTTTTTAATTGGATGTTTATTTTTCAGAGAAATTGGAAAAAAGACTAGAATGCTTCATTTTCTCTTGATTGCTCAATTGATTATTTGACTGACTTGACAAGAGAGAACATAGTAACTTCTAGTACTGACCGCTGTTGTCTAGTTTATTATTGCTTTATTAGTTCAGTGTTTTCTGACCTGGCTTTCCAGCTGCAGGGCTTTCAGTTTGACCTCTCTGAGCTCAGCCTGGGCCTGGGCCTCCCTCAGTCTGATCGTCATCAGTTTGTCCTGCAGCTCATTCATGGCATTCTTCTTCGGAGATTCCTTCCAGTGGCCGCCCCCGCCACCGGTGCTGCTTCCACGGGACATATGATGCTGCAGAAACAGAGTCAGCAGGTGCGAATTACCTGCTGCAGTACACGAAGACAACCAAAACAGGGTGGTTCAGAGGTGTGTGTGTGTGTGTGTGTATGTGTGTGTGTGTGTTACCTGCCAGCGCTGGTTGAGCTCCGTTACTGAGTCCTGCATCTCTCTGAATGAGCGCAGCGTCTCTAGCTCCCGTAGCTTCATCTGTTTCACCTCCTCTTGCAGAGCTGCCATGTTGTTCTCATCAGGCAAACAACTGCTCCTCTGGATGGGAAAACAAGGCTCAAGTTTAGACACTAACAACCACTGCTAACTAGCACTGTTGTACCGCAGTCAGAGCTAAATGCTAACAAGCTGATGTTTAGTAGAAAAACGCTATCGTGGTTGATATCTTCAGAGTGTTAACATGCTATACTTTTCTTATTAGCACTATTAACACAATGAAGATCGAAGGCCCCGTGGGAATGTATTTAATTTTTGGGGTTTCTTCAAAGATTTGAATTGATAGTGTCACCACAGTTCATCTTAAAGGAACATTAGTGTTCATTTCATGGGATGGAAACTCTTGTAACATTTACACCCACAACCACAAATAATAGCTGAAGCTGCAGGAAGACAAGTGAGAAAACCGACAAGTAAGTGAGATTTATCATCTGAGTTTGATACATTGCAACAACTTTTCAGTTTTATATTCGAGTAAAATCACTATCTGCAAAACTGTTGTATCTTAACAATTCTTCTTCATGATGAATCCAATATTGAAACCATTTACAGATTTTAGAGCAAAGGATATTCTGCGTGTTAGCTCACCTTCTCCAGATCGAGCACCTTGTCTTGCATTTCCTTCAGCGCTCCCAGCAGCTCGGCTTCACGCAGTCTGGACTGCTCCAGCTGGGTCTGCAGGCTGGTAACGAACTGATCTGTGTACTGAAACAAGCATCCTTGGTATTACGCAAGTGCAGTGTATCATCTACCGATGTGTTGATCCGCTTTATTGAGATTGTACTGCTTTGTTAAATCAGTCACTTCAACAGCATTCGACTGACCTTGTTTGGCCTCGATTAGAATCGAAAACCTTCCCTAGCTTTTGTTGTTTTTTCGGCTTTATGCTGGCCAGTTTACGTGGTGGAGGTTTGTCATGAATAGAAAGGAAGTAAGGCTCAGTTGTGAGAAACACAGCGCCTCAGTGGGTGAGACTCCTGACACATTATTATCTATATCTGTCATTGCTTGCGTGTGTTGTAGTACACTTTTCTGCAAAAAAAGAGTCTAAAAGTTTATGTCACTTCCAGAAGTAAAGACTACTATCAACTGTAACAGTATAAATCACAACAGTAATATACTTGTTTCCAAGACTGCATAAAAATATTGAAGGTCCTCAATTTTTTGAGAACCAAACCAGATCTCTCGTGTCAAATGACACATATTCCACGTTCTTATTTAACATACAGTAACCCAAATTTTAAAAAAAAGCTGCTCTACAATCTGAGTTGTCAGGCAGCCCCTCTGACTCAGTGTGATGTCAGTAAATAGAAAGCTACTGTACATTTACATCTCACCACATCATAGTGAAACAACGAGGCCACGAGAGCAGCCAGGGAAAAAGAGGGTGGCTCAGTGGAAAATACTTCCTTTGAGAAAAAATACAAAATATGGAAATTGGGTTCTGTACATAGCGTGAGTGAAAGAGTTTCAATTTGTCATTTTGAGCATCTCGCTCTTGGTTATCAAAGAGGACTGTGACGGGCTGGAGGTGTGTGAACTCACTTGAAACGTTGGCGTTGTTTTACTCGTGCTCTGATAAAACTGATGATGATGAAAATACGAGCGCTCACACCGTGTGAGTGTGCATCACATGAGAGCAAAACAAACGACGACTCTAACAGTTGGGTGGGAAAGTTCTTATGTTAAGCAACCTTTTTCACGGCATTTTCACAAACTGCACTTTAAAAAAAAAAGTCTTATAGCTTAGAAAATGTCAGTATCACGATTGTCTATTAATTTCAGAAAGGGCTTGGGAAACGGATTTTTTAAGTTATAATGTGCAGAATTTTAGTTTTTTTTTACAGTGATGCTATGGCATATAGCTAAATAGCTGAACAAAATAAAACAGTGTGTTATTCACAATTTAGAAATGTAGTCCAAAAACATGCTCTCTATACTGTAGTCACTGAACTAAGTAACTAACTCATCTATACAGCAGGTTGGAAGATTTGTTTTTTTTAAAAGCGTATCATAAAATCAGACTGTCCGCCACAAACATATTCACATCACACTCTGAATATTTCAGGCCTCTAAAATTGAATGATTCAGCTTTTTCAACCTTTCAGCCTTATTGTCATTTTAAATTCAGTGTGTTGGAGTAAAAAGCCAGTCTACCGATTGTTGGATCAATAACAAATCCCTCATTTCCTAAATGACATAACAGGAAAGAAAAGATTGAAATTGAAGATTCGAGTCGATTAATTAAACGCAGACACTTGAGCTCTGTAACGAAGGCGTTTAAACGCATCACTGTGAGTGCCTGTCTGAGTGTTCAAGCTGTCATTCGCAGATGTCAGTTTGAGGCTCTGAGTATTTGTACCTCTTTCCTCTCAGTGTATTTTTACACAGATGGCGAGGTGTACCAGCAGTGAAATATTTTCTCACAGTCCTTCTTGGTATTTACCCTCTGTTGCTGCAGCTCTCTGATGGTGTCCTGTGCTTTCTCCAGGCTGACGCTGGCTGTGTTGCACTGTTGCCTCACCACCGCCAGCTCGCGCTTGATCACGTAGTTCTCCTCTGCTTCTTGTGCCCTGGTCACCTGACCCTGGAACAGCAGGCCAGAGTCGGACGTGGGTCAAGATCAGCTTAGTGTCTAAACTTTAGAATATACTAATTAATGTAGGGAAGAGAGTAGGTAACATTATCATTCTTTCTGGGGAACTGTTATATGGCGGGTTTTCCAAGCCTTTAAGGAATTGTTGGGCATTTTTTGGAGATAATTTGCTTTCTTGCAGAGAGTTAGATGAGTTTGATGAGTTATAACCTGCGTATGAATATCTTTCTCTCCTGTTTTATTTATTAAAAAAAAAAACTGAGGAATGAAAATGACAACCAGGCAAACTCTTGCTGGTGACAAACCCTTTGAGACGAGCTTTAGGGGCTTTAGAAGTATTTTGTTAATTTTGGATAAAGCTGGTTAAAGTGTTTCCTCGTGTTTACCCTCTTTATGCAAAACCCTACGACCATCCTCTCAGAAAGAAAACAAATACATTTATTTACCAAACGATTCACAATAATTCTTTTCCATTTTGCTAACCATAGACTATGTACTTAGTATTTGGAATGGTAATAGTAATCTTGTACATGCCACATGCAGGAACAGTACAATGTCATATTTCCATCATGGATAAACAACACATGCATCCAGGGTCAATAGAACAGATATGCATTAGAAACAACATTCTTTCATGCACTTTTGGCTGGTTTTTGTGAAGGAGAGCACCAAGCAGAAAGAGGATGAGGAAGAGGAGGAGGCTGAGGAAGGTGTGAGGAGGTCAGAGGACAGCGAGCTCAGCAGGGAAGTGGTTTACAGTACTCTACCTGTATCAGTCTGTCTGCCAGAGCAGCACTCTCCTACAGCGCAACAAAAGGAATGGAACAAGAGGGTGAAAGAGAACAGATGAAAAGAGTGAAAGACACCAGGAAGGAGAGACCACAACAAAGAGGAATGTCGAGGAAAAGAGAGAAACCGGATCACGGGCTGACGAAGCCATCAGTTGAAACAAATGCAGAAAAACGAAGGCAGGTTTGTAAAGAAAAAGAGGCAGCAGTGAGATCAGAAAACAGAAACATTTAAAAAGTGTAGCAGAGGGACGACTCATGGTTGTCCACCTCTGCCAACAAGCCCAGCTGTAGTTTACCTCCATGTTTGTCCAGACTCATCAAAAAACTAAGGCAGAGACTTGATATCAAACACAGATTCTCGAAAAAAAAATCTTAAGAATTATTTTCTCTTGTTAACTAATTCAGTCAATGGGAAATAGAGCATCTTTA
The DNA here is from genome assembly GCF_037954235.1 of Aulostomus chinensis. Taxonomy (NCBI): domain Eukaryota; kingdom Metazoa; phylum Chordata; class Actinopteri; order Syngnathiformes; family Aulostomidae; genus Aulostomus; species Aulostomus chinensis. The sequence continues at coordinate 16,872,488 of NC_141327.1, read as the reverse complement.
AACATCACTTGGTCGTTTATGGAGCAATAAATCTTTGTGGAAATGAGTCACAGGATTCTCTTGGTTGTCTTGACAGAGTGCATACAAAGTCTCAGAGTTTTTCTAAATTACTGATTTCTTGACAGTAGTTTCTCAGTTCTCTTTATGAAAGCTAAACCCTTAGATGCACATGATTGAGCCTGACTCACTGCTGCACAGCAGTTTGGATTAATTCTTCTTTTGTTATTTATTTATCATTGAATGAAGTTACTTTAAGTCAATGAATAATTGTGTTAAATAATGAACTGACAGTCCATACTAATTGTCGTTACGTTTTTTGCGCCGGCACACCCACCCACACACACATTCACTTGTTTGTGCTTGACTATATGAGCAACATGAAAATTCTGATAATGAAGAATCAAGAAAACCTGATTAACATTGTTCAGATGATGATTATTAAAAACAGCATTATTCATCTGTTACCTTCTCCAGAGTCTCGATTCTCTGCTTCAACAGCCTATTTTCTGTGCGTAACCTCTGAATAAAAGAGAGTGAGAAAAGAGCGCTGTCGTAAACATTGTTTATATGGGTTTAAAATGTTCAGTAAAGGTAAATATACATTATGTGGAAATGTAAAATACACACCTTTATCTCAATTTGCTCCTCCATTTCTTTGTTTTTGATTGTGGTATACTCTTTCTCCAGTCTGAGAAAAAAAACAACGACAACACGTGATTGCGCAATTTCACATCAAAATTAAAACGGATAAGAACACCTCCATTTTTTTTGTTATCTGTGCTTCGTTAACTGGTGTGCCGTTTTAATAAGGCCGCTTAAGGAACAAACAACAGAGGCGCTTTTTGCAGGCGAGTCTAAACATGTCATTTAGAAAACAAAAGAAATCACATCAAACAGCAGCGAGTTTCAGTTCAAAGCATTAATACGACGGAGATGCAGGTCCTACGGCGCCGCATTAAGCTCCAGTCTCGCTAGTCATAAGCTGAATAACGAGCACGCTTACTTCTTCATCCTCTTGGGGTTGTACTTGACCTGGTAGGCCCTGAGGATCAGCTTGTCTGGGCAGCTGTCAAACTGGTGGGGGATCACCTTCTGGAAATGCTGGCAGACGTGGAGGGAAACACAGAGGATTAGAGACACTGACAGATGATCATCTATATTTGATGAAGGCGTGTAGAAGAGTGGAGAAATCTATTTCTGCCTTCCGGCGTGTCTGCAGACGTTATATTTATACACATGTATGTTCATGTTGGAATTATGATGTCACGAATGTAATGTTAGCAGATGGTAAACGAGTTTTAGGTTGCGAAGCAAAGTCAGTTAAACTGCACTGATCATATCGTGAAAACACTGAGTTTTGTACAGTGATATGAGAAAAATGATCAACTGAAAGCCTCCAGACCGTTGACTACAAAACAAACTGAAGGTACCAACTTGATGTCCTGGGAATCACAATATGCAGTTTTCACAACTTTTTTTTAATTTCAGGGACAAATGTATTTAATCTGGAAAACAATCATTCAGTCACAACTCGAGTTATGCTGCTTCCTAGCCAAACAGCACAAGGCCTATGAGAGAGAATGAGAATAAACTCAAAGAAACATTCCGATTTTTTATTCAAAATTTGTCTCTATATAAAATCAGAATAATATAAACTGAAATTTCACTTCTATTTTGTGTTTTGTTGGAAGTGACATATACTTTGAGTGGGAATTTTCTCCTGTATTGCTGTAAGTGCTGCATCCAAATCCACAAAAATCTACCTGAAACCCATCTAGTTTCTGTGTTTAAAGAAAACAAACTTTCTCAACGGCGTACAATCACAGCATGTCAGCTTCTGTTCAGTTGATCACCTAACATTTTCTTATTTATTTATTTTTTTGGGGGGGGGGACAAAAACTCTTGCTAACCTGTGACATGCCCTCCATGTCCAGCTGAATGAGGTCAGTCTGGTTGTACTGCAGGATGGCAAGTCCCACACGGAAGATAATCTCCAGGCCCTACAGAAAGGTCAGATGTGTTGTGTTCATGCTCTAGAATACTCAACATATGCAGTCAAACAAATTAAATGAGTGTTTATTTAGATAAAGACTCCAAGAGTTTCCTACCTCATACATGAAAATATCAAAGATGCGTGTGGCGACGGGCAAAGGGAGGAAGGTGAGGAAGAGAGTGAGGAACCAGGATGACGCATACATGGATGTGTGAAAACTCTGAGAGCGGAAATGGACGTTGAGCTCTGGAAGTTGCTCCTGAGATATAAAGTAGCATAAGTTTAATCATCGAGAGGCCAGGAGAAAGAGACGTGAGGGATACGAGGGAAACTTCTGCTGTCCCCATGTGGATTAAAGTGTCGCTGCAAGCCTCTTTACCTGAAGCAGATACTCAAACTGGTAGATGCAGAGACCCAGTTCGGCCATGCTGGGCTTGAACAGCTCTCTGAGACGATACTCCTGCATCAGACGCACAAACACACAAAACGCCTCCTCTTCTGGCATCTACAAGGAGGTGAGACTCATTTATTAGAATTCCCTCTAGTTCAGTTTACGTATTAAACTGTACCTCCCAAATTTCCCTAAAAACTTCTAAAAAACTATTAGATGCCTTGTAATTTGGAACCCCACCCCACCAAAAAAAAAAAAAGAAAGAAAAAACCCTGCCAGATAATCAACAGTTCTTAGATGCAACCAGAGAAGTCTCCTGGGCCTCATTATAGCCCCAGCTCACACAGTGACACACTGGATCCTCATTATGGATCATTACCTGCATAAGCAGCAGACCAACGATGAACGCACTGCCTTGGCAGTAGCCCACCTCTCGATCCACCAGAGAGTACGCCTGACACACACACACACACACACACACACACACACACACACACACACACACACAATCCAGATCAAACATGCTTTTTTGTCTTTCATCAGATTAAAATCTATCATCTTTAAGAATTTTTCACAAAATTTAAATTTCATTTTGAACAAGCAATTTCCCTTCAGTCCCAGAGAACTTTTGATTGACATTTTGCTCAAATAACTTCATTAATAATTCATATTAAAAGGACCCCATTTACATTGCTATTGCCTTTATTAGACAGGACACAGTAGAGGGCTGAGAGAAAATGAAGGGATGTAAAATGATGAACATTTTATAATCAACCATCAGGATGATTCATTTTTTACAATGTGAAGAGGAAACTCTCTTGGCAGAGAAAAACCCCAAGAACTGAACAGAAGTAGAGGGCATTTACTCCAGGGGACGGAAGTCTCACCTCTTCATAAACACTTAACATCAAACAGAGAAGTCCAGGCTTTGAGGTCATCATGCAAAAGTGCTGTCCCGCTCACCTTCATGACATTGAAGAGAACCTCCTGCCCCAGGCTGTCCTGGCCTTTGAAGAACTCATGTTCTGGGTAGGTGCGGGCGATGTCTCTGCGGATCAGCTTCTCACAGGGAGACGACATCTTGAGCAGTTCAGAGTACTGGTTCTTCACTGGCATGTCAGTCGCGTTCCCCAGCAGCTGCCAGACGATGGCACGGAAATGGTGAGGGATGCCCTTCCTGATCAACTCCTGGACAGCCCATGAGGAGAGAAAGACATTAATACCTCTTTATGTAGAGATGAGAGAAGAGAAGACAACTACGGAATGATGAATAAACATATTTACAGGGACAACTCAGTATCAGAACAATCACCACAATACTGTAACTCTCCATCGAATGAATCTAATGCTTTTGGAAAGCTAATCATTAACGTCAAACAACATTTTTGTGCGTGATGAGTTTGAAAGCTCCTATTCTGCTACCATTTCTCCTCTCATCCATCTTTGTCTTCCGCTGCATTTTCTCTTTTTGTTGGAGAGGACACAAAGAGAAGAGGATGGAGAGATGCGTACTGGTGCAGCCTATGCAGCAGATTACACTGCACAATAGATTCATCACAACAGCAAATATCCCTCATGGTCATTGAACCATTACAGTAATAAATTGTGTAGTTTCTTCTCCAGACCATGATTGCAGTATGAACAAACTCAGTTCTTGATTACTTTTTTGCAGCATACGCAACCCACAATCAAGACAACCTAAGACTCATGAAGATGTTTGCAGCAGATACCAGTGAAAATCAATTCAATTGAAGTTTATTGTCAATTCCGCCATATATAGAAGACGTATAGAGGATCCATATGCTTTTACTCTACGGGCAGTGTAGGCATATCAGGCAAAACAATTTTCAAGAACAGAACATATGACAAGGGCTTTGAAATACCAATCGTTAGAACCAATTACAAGTTAGCCTGGGTGAACAGGAACAATATCAAGACACAAATTGGGACTGAATAGAAGAGCTTCTGAAAGAGTAGTGGAGGGAGGGGTGTGTTTGCGTGGCTGCTCAGATCAACGATCTTCAAGATGACAGGTGACCTCTTAAAGTAGAGCCAATCTGTTTATTTTCATGCTGTACAGTGATACCACAATGTCCGTCCACAGAACGTCTGCAAAGTTCAACATCGGCTCTCAGACAACACTGAGCCACTTGTTTCATGAACTGTTAAAAAAAAGCTGCACACATTGTGACCTTTACTGTATGAAACGGATCAGTGACAGAGTCTGTGTGCGGCCGTGGAGGGACAAGCGGGATATAAAAGGTTCAATATGAGTCAAGAGGATTTGGAGTGCCTGGTTTCTGCCTCATTCTAGGTAACGTGATATCCGCAAGGTGTAAAAATACACCTTTTTATTGTAGTTCTGGTCCTAAATAATAAGAAAATGTCCTGACAACAGCTTTAATGCCACTTAACACTGCTTGATTACAGCATGAATCATAATCATGAGTTTGGTCATTACTGATAATTAAATACGACTATTCACAGACTTTGGGAATGTCAGGCTTGCAACACAATGATGGTTTTAACTCATCATCATATTCACTGGAGGAACCCTAACCCCACCTTCAGCAGTTTGTCCTTCTTGCGTCTCCACTCTTCCCACTCGTTGACGATGCGGCCCCAGAGGATCCAGGTATCCTCTTCCAGGTGTGACAGGTTGGAGGAGGCTGAGGAGCTTGACACCAGCGAGGAGCCGCTGTTGCGCCGTGAGCCGGTCATAGATCTCATGGACTTGGAATCAGCCTCCAGTAGCCTAGTAAACATGACAACACCTTTGTTTCCGAGCTTATTGTATCCATTGAAACATGTTTGTTGTAACCGTCCGACTCAGCGTCTTTGTCTGCACTGTGAGTTCAGAGGCATTTCAGTGAATCCAGTGTGCCTACACATAACTTCTAAGTATGATTTTAACTCAGTCTCTGGTCTTTGAGTCAGTGTTGCCAACTTCCGACAGCCATTCGCTACCTCTTATCCTGTTAAGGGTGGTGGGGGTGGGGGTGGGGGGGGGCTGGAGCCTATCCCAGCAGCCTTCAGGCGAGAGGCGGGGTTCACCCTGGACAGGTCACCAGTCCATCACAGGGCCAACACATAGAGACAGACAACCATTCACACTCACAGTCACACCTACAGTCAATTTAGAGTATCAATCAGCCTCGTCCCCTCTTGATGTCTTTGGACTGTGGGAGGAAGCTGGAGTACCAGAGAGAACCCACACAGGAACAGGGAGAACATGGAGACTCCACACAGAGAGATCCCGCATCCGAGCCGGGGCTTGAACCCAAAACCTTCTTGCTGTGAGGCGACAGAGCTGACCACTGCACCACCGTGCCGCCGATGGCAGCCATATTGTATTAATTCATTTTCCAGAAGCTTAGAAAAACTACACCTCTCACATTTGTGTGCCATCACAGGAGCACGATAACTGAGGAGTCTGAATTTTGCATAATTCCCTGAAGATGCAGACATCATCTCTGACCATCTTACTTTAAGGGGTCTGTTGGGCTTTGAGTTTGCCTTTTATGTTCCAACCTACCTCAACTGATCAAATAAAATGCTGCAGTCCTTGTTCAGCAAGCATAATTAATGAAATCTGAATTCCTCTACAACTGTGTACATTTTCAAAGATGTTCAACACACAATCCTAGTCAGAGCCTAGAGTGTGTCCTAGACTCAACTTCTATAATGAGCTTCTTTTTTTTTTTTTATTATCCCTGCAGTTCTGAAGGCAGCAGGCAGGCAGGAAGCAGAGATGATGTGATTTAAGAGACCCCTCTTCAACCTGAGGGTGTCAGGTTTAGTCCTGTTTGACCCCACCTGTCTGATTCTCTTGAGTCACTTGGCTCTTATAGTCTTAGGGTGTTTTCACATTGCTTCATTCCCTCCTTGAATATCATCCCCCCCCCTTCCTCCACTCCCCTGCTGCTCAGCTTTCCTGAGTGCACTTGTGTCCACACACACACACACACACACACACACACACACACGCACACACACACACACACACACACTCAAAGAAGAAGAAGAAGGAGGGTATGTATTCTAGAAGAATGGTACATTTTACACCTGACTCAGGCCCACTTGACCATATATTAATCAAAAATCGAGCGTTAGCATTAGTTCTGTCAGGCCGTGGTAGTCAAGCGCTATTGGCTTTCCCGTCCATCAATCAAACTGATCAATCAGCTGATCTACAGCTGCTCCGCATCAGCTGATCAAATCCCTCGCTTCTGATTGGCCCCTCTCAACTTAAATGTCACCTGGCCTCAACTACTGCTCTGCTAGCTTCTGGCTATGCTGCTCTGCCCACTGTTATCTGCTGCTGTTGCTAGTTGCTGTACAGTTGCTGTACAGTTGCTCCTGCTCGCAACTTGCTACCCTCCACCTCCCCAGCTCCACCTTGTCGTGTATACATGGCATAGTTCGTTCCATGTCATGTTGCTGCTCTGTTCACGGGGGTATGTTTGCTCTTCCAGTCTTAAACTGGGAGAACCTTCCCTCATGCTGCTGGTCCCCTGTTTCATGGTGCTCATGAAAAATTATCAGGGGACTCCTCTGAACAGAGCCATGCTGCCAACTATAATAAACAAATCAAGCTCATTATCATCTCTTGTGTTTCTTGACGTGAATGGACCTGACAGAACTGCTTTTAAGTGGACATGATCACAGTTTGCTGATCTGCGCCTGGATTATAGTTAACAGTGTTCACATTAATCACACAAACTGGACTACGGAGGCAAGAGTAGATTGATCCAGGCCCAAAAAAGCCCTTCTTATACAGCATTTGATGACTCACACCTCTCTCTCATGCTGTTTTGCTTTTGAAAGTAATTAACTTGTGTAAAGCACTGCTGTGTGCAATAAAGTCCAATCAAATCAAATAAAGTTCAATTTGCTTTTGTGTCGTGACAGTGTTCAATTTTACAACTGAGTTTACTTGAAAGTTTCTGAGAAATCATGACAGTTTAAATACTGATGGACACATTAAACTGCATTAACTTCTCACAAATGGTCTATATTTTCTATAAAATCTGCAGCTGTGTATTTATTGGTGTTTTCCCTCCATTCATGCTCTGCATCACTAGGATTCACTGGTTGTTACCCATAGATTCACTCATTTTTAAACCTGTTTATTACCCACCTATTTACTGCTTTTCAAACCAATAACCTACAAATCCATTTCTTGCAAATTAAGAGCATGTACTGTAGATTTGAGATTCTAGTTCAACCTGATAAAAGTCTGTGGTCACTTCAGAGAAATCTCTTACAATAACAGTGTTTAAACCCAAACGTTAAAATTCATCATTTGAAGCCCTCACCCCTGCAGACCCGAGAAGAGACTGTATAACATTTAGTTTATGGAACTCAGCAGCTGCAGTCCCACCATCGACATACACTCCTCTATCCACCCCTGCATGATTCATCACTCCGCTTCTATCTATCTGCACAATCACTCGTTTCCTACAATCTCGGCGTCATCAAATTATAAACGCTGCTTGTTTATTAACGCAAAAATTAGAGTTAAGTTGGAGTAGCACTGTAATGTTGACACCAGTAATAATATTCTGACACCTCTGTCTCTGGCCTTTGAGCACCATCTTTATTTCTTCATGGCAGGTCAGTAGCATCAATATTTAATATTTCCTGTCAGACGTTATGCAAATGAACAGCTACTGTAGCTAGTTGTCTTATAGCTGGTCCTGCGATCTATTTTCTAATCACCAGCCATATTCCAGTCATGAGGTAATTATCTCCCATATTAGACCATCTCATTAAATTGTTGCTGTTTTAAAACTACCTTCAACCCTCATTATCGCTTGACTTCTGAGCTACATTCTAAAGTTTGTGTTCTATTTGATGGATTATTTCTTCAACTTATCTTGTCCATTCCTGTTTCTTTAGTTAAATAATAACTTTAGCTTCACATCATACAACTGCGCTGAATAACACTGATTACTTTGAAAGAGCGATAATCTATCAGATGATTCAAGTACTGAATCAGTCACCTGCATGAATGTCCAGGATTAATGCATCACATTTTTTTCTGGTCAAATGTACAAGTTTGTTTGTGTTAAGTGTCAAATATTTTGATCATCTACACAACGGTTAGATGGCCTCAAAACATTTAGTGAGCAACAAATGTGCTGAAATAATCACAAGAAGCAGAAACACGGCTCCCACCTGTTCTGCTCCTCCAGTTTTGCCAGCAGCTCCAGTTCATCTGGACTGAGGTTCTCCGAGTCTGCTGGAGAGGCTGCCGGTGCTGACAGTGCTGCATCATGGGAGGATGAGTCTGGGCTGAGCACTGGGCTGCCTGTCGACAGGGGGTCTGGGTCCATACCAGGTGGGGAAGAGGGGCACTCCAGCTGTGTGGGAGCCCCACCAGAGCCCTCTCGTTCTGGGCTGCTGCTGGGTATGGACATGGTGCTGAGAATGGAGTGGGATGGTGAAGTAGTGTGGGTGCGATCAGAGGGTCTCCAAGTCTTGCTGTTTGTGGTCTCCTTCCTCAGTTAGTGGCCACCTGGCTGGCCGAGGAGCCAATATGATCAGAGGTCTTCCAACCTGTCAGGAACACAGAAGAAGTTGGTTTAATAAAAACAAACAAAACAGCACAAGACGTCATCTTAAGAACTCTGTGCTCTCCATCAACGTTCCTCCTGTTGACTTAATGGTACACAGCAACTGTCCCTAAATATAAATTAGTTATTCTCAACTGACGTATCTAAAAGCTGGAGATCAAAAGCAGCTGATCTAAAACGTTACTGAGAATAATTATTCTGCGACTCACTCGGCCGTCTGCTGAAAACTCTCCTCATTCACTGTGTTGAACTGAGGATGACCTGAGGAACTTGAATGCTTTTATTCAAATTTTAAATCACGATAACATTCTGACACCAAGTAGATGCTGCATTGTTAATAACTTTTTGGTCCCAGCAAGCAGAATAATTCTACAGTGAATTAGCAGAAGCAGCCCTGTGTTTATTTCTTTTATAAAAGTAACAATGTTCATTCTTAAGAGGTGGAGATTTACATTTTGGACACTTTAGTTTGGGATGGTGTATGGAGGTGAGAGGGACATTTAGCCTCCCTTCTATATAATACTCTGCATCAGACTGACAGGAAATTGTACATATTTCCCAGACATCACGCCATGTTTGGCTCACAACGGCTTTTATTGGCTACTACAGCACACATATTAAAACTGAACAGTAACTGACAAAATTGCACCTGATTAGCAGCAAATGTGTCTGCTTTGTAGGTTCTAAGTATAATGATGTGCAACAACCTCCAAACTGACCTGACAGCTGATACAACTTTAGTTTTCGCACTTATTGCTGGGCAGTTACATTTAACTGCAATGTGCCGGTGGCATGGCTCTGAAGTAGAGTGGCCGTCTAGCATCCGAAGGGTCGCTAGTTCCATCCTCACTTTCCCCGGTGACCATGTCAAAAGTATCCTTGAGCAAGATACCGAACCCCTAATTTCTCCTGATGGCCCTGCGACAGACTGGCAACCCGTCCAGAGTGAACCCCGCTTCTCACCCAATGTCAGCTAGGATAGGCTCCAGCCCCCGCCCCCCAGGACCCTTAATGGATAAGTAGCATAGAAAAATGGATGGATGGATGGAATGATCTTGGTATGCCAAAGAAAGTGCAATGCTATTACAGAAATCAAAAGTGATGAAGAAATCAAAGAATTCACGGACCTCCCCTCACATGAAATTCTTGGAAATTCTGGTTATACTGGACAAACAGTAAACACGATGTAATAAAGTGAATCTGCTGGTGAGATGAACATTCCTCAACACCTGCTTCAAATAATTTAGTCACTGTGCAAACATCCTCCTCTAAATCAACGTGGTCAATCACTGCTATCAGAGAGCTATTCCCCACAATGACATGGTGGCATGGTCACTCTTTATCAGTATTCAGAGATGGTGCTAAGGAACGAGTGCAAACAGCCGATGCATCTATTAAAACCCTGCTGATTACGAAGCTCAGCTAACTGGTAAGTTCAAAGAGATGGAACGAGTGGGACTGTTTGCTAAAGAGCTTATTAAGAGATGAAACCATTGGCTGTGTAGCTTCCTCATGTAAACCCAGGCGTGACTTCACACCATTTTCAGACAATGGAAAATGCATGTAACTGGGCTGAGACAGCTGGGGGATTTTCATGAGCGTTAAAAATAGAGATTAAAAAAAGAAAAAAAAACCTTGTTCCTTGTTTTTGTGCTCCTAACTTGATTAGTTGCAACCAGTAATGAGACAGGCATTTGAGTCTCGAGTGCAACATTCATCTTGCTTATGTCAAGAAGCACCTCGCCCTCTTCTCTCCTCATCATGTCCTTCTTCGCACAAAGCATGTATAGAAAGATAAACATGAAGAGAAGTGTGACACATTCCCAATTATCCCACCTCACTCAGGGGCTTTTAGTCATACTCAAATGCTTACTCACACTATACATAAACAACATCTGGTTCTTTTTCTCTGTTGCAGCCAATGATCATGAGGCAACCAAGGTGGAGCTGACATTGCGCACGTGCGTGCACACACACACACACACACACACACACACACACACACACACACACACACACACACTGTAGCAGAGAAACAAATGACTCAGTAATACAAATGACAAAAATGGCAAAGACATATAATTGAGTTCATGAAGGGTAAATAAATGCCATGAAATCATCAGCACAAATTTAGAGGAGGATCAAGCTGGATTGTCCAAGTTAGCATGTCATGTTTGCAAGTTATTTGATGTAAAGTGAAGCAGTGTAGCTATTTTTTGTATTCATTAGACACATGAGCATATGAGACAGACATGCACGTAATAAGCAGAGCACAAAAACAGCCTGAGAGAGAGAGAGAAAAACATGAGGGCAGATGAGAATAATAAGGGTTTGAACAGGGACAACACAGCATTGGGCGGGGGGGACAAGGCCCACATTCATGCACAGCAGCCATCCCAATCAAAAGAGCCATTAACAAGCCAATGAGACCCGATCACATTGAACTAGACACGCACTCAGACCTCGAGTGAGACCTGGAGGGATGCAAATCTGGATGTTCAGAAGGAGGTCATTAGATTAAAGTTTACTGGGCTGAGGAACGACACTGAGGAAAATGACCTAAAAACAAGACTCCAAGACTCCATAGGCAAAAGGACAGATGCTCCCACAATACAGAGGACTACTCAGTGTCACGGTCCACCCTAAAAAGATGTGAGTCATGCAGCACTACAGCAGCATGGCACTAAAGTGGGAGATTTTTCTCTCACTTTGCCACACACACATTGTTTAATGGAAGGACATCACGAAGGTCTCTGACGAAGCAAAACAAGCCAGATTTCCAGAGCTTGGCTTGGCCAGGCTGGCTCTGATGTCATCGTTTACTTGGGGAGAAGCTACAGTGGCTATATTAGAGTTTCTGTGCGGCATGACGGGGCAACAATGTACAGTAGCGTGTGCCCTGACATATCTACATGTTTATATAATTTAAGTACAACATGTGTGTGTGTGTGTGTGTGTGTGTGTGTGTGTGTGTGTGTGATGGATGTACAGACCTCTGTGTGGGTGTATATTTAGTCTCTCCTTGGCTGATATCACCATGCACAATTATCACAGTGTGCCAAGTCTACGGCTGAACGGATCCTCTCCGAGCTCTCACCATCTGAGACAGATAACAGTATTGTTTGCCTCGCTAACCCCTGTTCTCTCACACACAGACACACACACACACACACACACACCATGAACATGAAACCATGTTCTCTTAACCTCTTGGTCTTCACAATGTTGTATCCCTGGTTTGCATACAAATCTTAGTGCATAATGTGATTTACAAAAGACTTTCCTCAGTCCCCATCTGGGCCAGAAAGACTGACTCTGCCTGGGGCTTTGCCCCCCTTTGATCTCTTTCACAACACCCACCAAGAACACACCCAGCAATATTTTCCCTCCAGTAAGAATAATATTTAATGAAATCTGAGGCTTTCCTGTCAGAGGCAGGAAAAAATAGAAACACAAACATGGGAAAAACAGATTTGTATATTATTACAATTACATAAAATTATCCCAACAGTGCTTATGTGTCACCCCTTTCCCTTTTTTTCTCTCCCCTCCAGCGCATATGTGTGTGTGTGTGTGTGTGTGTGTGTGTGTGTGTGTGTGTGTGTGCGTCTTGCCCTCAGGGCCACCCAGCCCTGACATCCAGGCTGATGCCTTGGTTAATCTGTAGCTGCTAACCTTGCTGTTATTCCAACTCCTGATCTCATGTTTGGCTCACGACACGTGGACTGCTCATTTCCTCGCTACTCATCTACAGTACTAACCATCCTTGTGACTGCTGCTGGGCTCAGCCTTACTTAAAGTGTTCCATTGTAAAAGGAAGAATGTGTTTGTATCGGATTTTCCTCCCTCAATGTGAAAGCTGCAACGGCAGTCAGAATGACTTGATTAGCTGAAATCAATGTCTGCACTAATGTAGATATATTGACAAGTTAAACACTCTATATAGTGTGTAAAAGGGTGCTGGTGTGCATGAAGAAAGCTTTCAAACCACTTAACATCATCTGCCTCAGTTATTCTAGAGAGGATCTGACGACATGTACTTGTGGTGCTGTGGTGGTTTCTTTATTTGTTTATCTGACAGGGACAACACACATAAAACTTAATACGGCAGAAATAGCTGGGAGCTCAATTGCATCTACTTTCCTGAGGAGAAAGTCCACAGTGCACATCATTCAAGCATAAGATTGACCATGCAGACATAATTTTAACAGCACTTCCACTATAGAATAAAAATACTAAAGTACAGTTGAGGTTTTGTATTGGGTGTCCCGGGAACTGTGTGTGGCTAACTTTTAACCCTGAGAACATCAGCTTTCAAAAAGCGTCATGTGAGACTCAGACCTGCCAGCTGCACTCTGTGGAGATGACAGAGACTTCACAGTCGCTAACTGGCTTGTATTCACGCCATGTACCGTGTGTTTTCTGGGATTCCTCCAGCAACAATTGTGACATCAAGCTTGAACGAGGAGGAGACACATTCAGGGCAATCGAAGTGACGCTGATATTTAATGTTTCCTTGACTTTGTTGCCTAAATCTACTGAGCGTATGACTCATACTTTGCCCCTCAAATTTAGTCAGAACCCCTCTCCAGATTATTCGGTTCCCCTCAACCCCCCTCTGCCAAAAAAATGTGTCCAGAAATAGCTTTACCCACAATCCATCGACTACTTTAAAGGACTACTTTTCTTTTCTTTTTTTACTTCAACTGAACGGTAAGCGCATTAGTGCTAATACAATTATATAATATTCTGAAAAAATTATTAAACAGAAACCATTCACGTATCTCACATTGGATGGATTACATGAGATGCCATTAAGGATATCTGACAGCTGCAATCTGGATGACATACTGACATTAGTTTATCTTTTAATTTAACATCTTCCAAACAGTCACCTGTTCTGATAACAACCTCCATTGATAAACAATATCAATGCATAAAAAAAAGAATTAAAATCCTCCAGGAAAAAAACCTAGAAATCTTCTGAATATGGTGGGACACTTTAAAGTTATTCCCAGAATATTCTTACCTGAAAGTAGTGGAAGATTCTTTAAAAAATATTTTAAAATGTTGGTTGAGACAACAATTTATGAATAAAATATTCAGTTTCCCGAAAACTTTGCACTTTGTCTCGGTAACCAGTAGGAATGTAATTATTGAATGATTTAACAGCCTTAAAACGTTCTTTAAATGTAAGATGAAAACATTTTCTTTGACACCATTACAACTTGAGGCTAAAATTGTGGGGACGTTACCTGCTGGATGGCAGGTGGAAAAACGTGAAACGAGATCTGTGGCCATCAGACATTCTGGCATTACCAGCTCAAGAATACTTATCTTGTTTGGAAGTAAACCTCCAAATCTAAAGAAAGTTCTGTACTGTCTATTATGAGCTGTAAAAACTTCCACCGATGGTCCGGCAATGCATGACACATCACGTTACAGTTTGATAGTGCGAAGAGGTTTTAAAAAGCTCAGTAGGAGTCTCTCTCCATGTTGCATCTGTCATTAATCATCCTCCCAGAGATTTAGCCAGTAGCAAATCATCCACTCATGCTTACTGTTTCCTACAATAACAATACTCCGACTGTACTGAGGTGAAGATTGGCAGTGTTTGTACCCTAATTAGGGATAAGCAAGGACATGTTTGCTTGCGAAATATTTCTCCTCATTGTTCAGTCAGTTTAGCAAAGGAAGCAATGTTGGGAAGGGACACAGATCCAGTTACTATTCAGACAAGAATGAATAAAGAGAAAGATGATATTCACAGAAGAGATTTTCCAAATAGGTCCAGACTGAATTCCTCTGAACCATTTAGGATGTAAATTTTTGCCACGTTGTTTGAACATTATTTGCATATTGACAGAAATCCAAAATGCAACAGCACCAAAACAAAACTGCAGCTCAGTGGAAGTAAAATCTGCAGGGCTCCAAAGATCCAGTTACAAATCTGCAGGCTACAAGAACAATAAGGTAGAGAGTGGAGTAGTGAGCCTGAACGGCAGTGGCCAGGTCATCAAGCTGCTCCCCGTTTAAATGTGTCAGCAGGGCAGATGGGAGCGCAACACTGTCCACAGGCCTGGCGCGCACCAGACCATTCAATCAGCCAACCGTCCGGCCGGCAAGAAATAATGGCACCTCAAGATTCTTCTATATCATGAAAACAGTTTCCACTGCAGTTTGTGTCGTTGCAATATAACCAATACAGGCTAACTATTTGCTCTGGGACAAGCCACTGGTAAAAGTGTGAAGCAGGAGAGTGAAAACTGGCCATGAAAAGTTAATTATTCCTGGTTTGCAGTGCATCACATAAATCATGGCAAGCCAAGAGAAAAAGGTTGGAGATAAACAGGCTCACCTTGACCTGTCCCAGGTCAGTCTGTTGGGGTGTGTGTGTCATATTTTATACCAGAGTGTATACAGTACTAGTACTTTAGGATGCTGGAATAGCATCCACAATACCCTCCTCAAAAAAAAAAATTAAGAACAGGTTATTCACCGAGTTAGTTTCTGATCTCAGAACTTGCATATCAAGTTATATCAGAATGAGGGAGCATCCATCCATCCATCCATCCATTTTCTTGCCAAAATCCTGTTGAGGGTCACAGTGGGGTGGAGCCTATACCAGCAGCCTTCAGGTGAGAGGCGGGGTTCAACCTGGATGTGTCACCAGTCCATTGCAGGACCAACACATAGAGACAGACAACCATTCACACTCACAGTCACACCTACAGTCAATTTAGAGTATCAATCAGCCTCGTCCACATTTGCACGTCTAGCATGTTAGCAAACATGAACACAGGCAAGAATTCTACTGCGGGTGAACATAATTCAGCCTCTTTTTTTGTTGAACTGTGGCATATTGTTTGAACACGTCATGTTTTTAGACCATCAGTTCATCAAATGAATCGTGACTGTTGTGCACATGTGACAGCAGCACTCCTGGTGATGACTGACAGCTCAACTGCAGGTCAGGTTTTCTAGCTGGATTTATCCACGAGCTGGAGATCTGTCCATCTCCCAGATGAGTTGGCTCCTGTCTGCTATCTGTTCTCCAACCAGATGCCGTGTAAAACAATAATACACCTGGACAGCAGTGGGTAAACATGCTGTACTGTACAGGAAGATGATATCCCTCCTCCTGTTCTCGCTGCAGGCTACAAACACACACTACACACACACATATACACACACTCAAATGGGTTTGCGCATACACAAGCACGTGTTCACAAATCTCAGATTGTTTTTTCTGGCGACACTGTCCACAGCTTGCAGGATTATTTTACCACCCTCTCACACAGATGGATGAGGCAGGGGCAGAGGAAATTGTTTGAAGGGCCGAGTGGCGTTCATACAGCCTGCAATCTTTTGTGTGTGAGTGTGTGTTTCTGTGAGATCAGATCAAGAGGATGTTTAGAGGCCGCAGTGCTTAAAACACACACACACACACACACACACACACACACACACACACACACAAGGTCACCAGGAAGTAATAATCAGATACCTGCTTCCTTAACGGTGAACTGTGCAAGATGCCTTTTTGTAACTAAAGGGAATTTCATTGATGTGCCTGAAATCAATCTGATCGTCTGTTGAACACAGATATGATGAGGCCATGACTCAGTGGTCCATGTCCTTAGTCATGGGGGTGGGGGGGTTCCAGGCATAATTACAGTCAAATAAGATCAGCCCGGGAGGGAACACTTCTATAGTGCAAGCAGTCAGCAATATCAGTAATCCTTCTACATCATCACCCAAAAACTATGTCGGTTGTCTCGTTTTTATTCCGCACGGTGGTGAAAATGATCCATACCAGCCCAAACTGGATTTAAAACCCAAATTAATCTAACCAAGAGTTGTTGTTTTTTTTTTCCATCCTAGTCCTCAAGATTGAGAGCTATTTTATTAGCAAGTTTGAATTTGTAAACATTTAAATAACAAAGTTAGTCTGGCAAATTATTACTAGGAGCACAGGCGCTCTGGTGTTGATGGAGCGTAACACAGTTTCACCTGAATGCATCTGGACATGCACACACAGCCCAGCAGGCAGACAGCTGGCCACCAACATCAGAAGATATTTGGCTAAAGGTAGGCTCTGACGTCAGATGAGCAAAAAAATAAAACTGCAAAAAATGAAAATATTGATATCAAGATTTAAATAGGCAAACTTCAATGTAAAAATGATTTTGAGCATGGTTAAGTACAAGAGAGCTTGCCAGCAAGCAAGAAGCTCCCAGTAGGGTTTCTTCTTAACATTTCAACAGATGATACCGAAGTTTTATCATCAAGATGAATTCTAAACAAATCAAACTTCAGCAGCACTTGAATACGGAGCAGAGAACTACAGACAAAGAGGGGCGACTGCAGCAGAGTCACAGTCGTGCGTTTTAGTTTATTTTGTTATCAGCAATCAGAAAAAAAAGAAAAAGAAAAAACAGATTGCGATAATCTGAAAATGCTGGATATCGGAACCGGTCGACTCCGTATACTTCCTCATGTCCAGTTGTTAACGTCCATGCAGCGTTACCAGTTTTAATCAGAATATTTTGTTGATTTTTACA
Source organism: Aulostomus chinensis (assembly GCF_037954235.1). Taxonomy (NCBI): domain Eukaryota; kingdom Metazoa; phylum Chordata; class Actinopteri; order Syngnathiformes; family Aulostomidae; genus Aulostomus; species Aulostomus chinensis. The sequence continues at coordinate 16,854,962 of NC_141327.1, read as the reverse complement.
TCCAAATATGGTGTTTGACATCAGACCAACGGTGAATTTGAACGTCACCCTGACACTGTGAGGTGGGCCCGTCACATGCCAGACCCTCTTACCCAGCAGAAACAGCCTTTCAATACAGACGAGAGTGACTAATGTAAACCTTTGTCCTGCAGTGTCACACTTGAAGAGGCTGTTATGATCGACTGGGTTGTTTGGACCTGAGAGCTCATTATCCCGGTCAGAGCCGGCCTGCTGCTGCTGCTGCTGCTGCTGGAGGATGAGGAGGAAGAGGAGGAGGAGGATGCCTGAACAACAGGCCTGCCTGCTCTGCAGTCGGCTCATGGCTCGGCTGGATCAACATCTGTGGCCAAAATGACACATCATCTCCTCTTTGCGGCACCAAATATTCCGGCTTCTAGCAGCAACGTGATTGTGTAACGACATGAAATGAGGACGGGAAGCCAGGGAAAAATAATATGGACAAGGAACGCAACAGCATGCTGTGCTGCTTTAGCAATAAATACGGTTTCTGTGGTAATGAATAAGCGCTGCTCCGCTGGCAGGATGTACGGCGGAATTTTACACTGAGGCAGAAGGAGCGGACGGATATGAAGCCGGGGCTGTAACCCCCGGTGGTGTTTGCTCCCCGGGCCTGGTTCACATTGAATTACATGGATGATAGAATGTAACATAGGCTCGTCTTCGGGCTCCTCGCGGTAACACTGATATTCACATGTAAAATAAATGGAACCATAAACGCTCACCTGGCTTGTGTTTCCATCGTCGGAGCGGTGCGTTTGTCGTCGTCCGCCGCCCCCACCGTCGTAAACGTCAACTGTAGCAATGTTATCGGCTAATTAAAATCTTAATAGACCACCGAGGACACACACAGGGACGCCGTCCAGCGCAATGCCATCCTCCTGAAGCTCGCGCCGCGTCGCACAGCCGCTCGGGAGCCCCTGCGCACGGAGAGGCTCGAGTAAATTTCTTTTTGTAATTTTAGAGGAGACGAATCGTTCCGATGAGATCCTCCAAAATAATCATGACAGCCGTGCGATGTAGCCTGTGGCTCAGCGGGGATGAGGGCCTGCGGTGTAAACGGCAGCATCAATCATGACAAGTAAATCACTAGAATGGCTGGCGTTCAGAGCCGTCTGTAGCACGAGGAGGAACCTGCCAATCACCTTCCAGAATGAGATTTGACTGGCACGGCACGGTCCAATCAGCTGTCGGGTTTAATACAACTCTCTGGAAGGACAGGGACAACAGCCAATCACAGTGGAGCTTTATTCTGATGGAGGGCGGGGCCTGCAGGTGTCGAGCAGCGGTGTAGGTTTAAGGGATTAACAGAAGCCGATTTGAGAAACTAAATGATTAATTGACAAACGTTTGAGTTAACGGTCTCGGTCAATAAGTGGGATTGCGATTGGTCATAGTGCTGTAACTTCAAAATGGCTATTAACTATTCTACAAACACATGCGCATGCCTCCAGACACACGGATTTTAAAATTAGACAGCATCTCCTATTTTTAGCGTTGTTGCTTCTTTAAAAAAATTAAATAAATCTTAACAATCAGTTTTTTTTTAATGTCGAAGCAATGTATTAATTATTTACCGGTTGTATCACATTTAATAATTTTTCCACAACAATTTGTGATTTTGTCTCTGTGGCAATAAAGCTCAAGCTCTACTCGTAAATATGGTGTTTCTGCAGGTAACTGCTATAACATATGGTTTGGTGCTATAAAATGACAAAGTCAGATATGGTCAGGGGTATTTTGTGACGTCACACAACCAATGGCCTTACAACAGGGACTGCACTAGTATGGATGTACCATGCATGTGTCTGTTAACTGTTATATTATGGACAGATGGATATGGATACATATGAGATACATACGTATGCGTATGCACAGGTTCGAGTTCTTCTGACTGACACACTTCACACTTGCACAATAGCCTTCAGACTCAGCTTACTGATGACATTTGATTCTATGACAACCCACAAAAGAGCTATATCGATGGTTATCTGGTGGGATTTTAAATTAATTTCTAATTAAATCACTATGTGCAGTATCTTTTATGCCCAGTGCAGCCTCTGACAACGTTTTGCACAGACAGGCATGATATCAGCCAACCATGTTTAGTTTCACCCGTCATTGCTCAAATTTGCCCTCAAGTGGGCAAATTGAGTATAGTAGTTCTTCGGACTCTTGAACTTGTGTGAGGGGCAAAACGCGTAATGTGAGGATATTTTGGAACCGACAATCAAACATATTCTGATGTGATGAATTCTCCTCACAAGTCTTATCATGATTTTAACCGCAGAGTGGCGTTAACGTCTCTGACCAATCAAATCCATCGGGAGAGTAAAATGACTTGGTCGCGTCACTTCTGCGCAGACAGTGCTGCGGGGCTGATCTGTTCATGTTCAGGTAAATTACTGTAAATATGTAAAGAATGATTAACCTACGGATAAGTCCAGGAATATAATGTTTTGAAAATCCAATTATGTGCCATATATTGTAATGTTTTCTGTAATTTGTCCAATAAATAAAAAGTGGGTCGAAACAGCGTCATGATTTGCAGCAATCGATGGAAATATATGGGATTTTCGAGGTACCGTGAACGCATCATACATGTGTGCCTCACTGCGCCGTGGGGAATTGCTAGTTTGCAAGTCATATCAATTGCCGTCGGTTGAACGTAGGTACTGTAGTTTAAGCAAGGTAATTTTGCAGTGTTCTCGAAGCTTGTGTACTGAAGTCGCAAACGTATCGACATAGTTAACCTTTGTTGAGTGGGTGGATATTTCGAGTATTCTGTCGCTCTAAAGTTTGGCTCGTGACTGTTGCTTTGGAAGCTAACATGCTAACGCATAGCCGGACAACGTTAATTTCGTTTTGTTTCTGATAGCTGCTCCTGTAATTTCTCCCGCAGTAGCGAGTCTATAGAGTTCGTTGTCTTGAAATAAATCATATCTAGCTGTGCTATAGCATAAAAGCAGACTGAATTAATTCACGATGTGAGCCGTGTAATTCATTGGTGCTAGCTTGCTAACTAGCAGGTGTGAATGAAGGTTTGGAAAGTCAATGAATGTTACGGGTCCCACCCAGGATTGCTGTCACGCTGAGTCCACGTATTTGCAACGGTCTTAAATGGTACGTCAGTACGTGCTAAACTGGTTGTAGTTGTACGTTAGTAGATTAAGAATAATACACTCCAGCAGTGAGTGTATGCGATTTTAGCATTTTTTTTAATGCATGAAAGTTATTTCGAGCTACAGGCATTTAATGTGACAAGTCATGTCTATTGAGAACTGAGGGGATTATTGACTCTATCTCTAAATCGCTAATGTGGATCAGTTCACCTGATTCCCGTGCTTTCCTCCCAGATGGCTGAGACTGACGTCGATAATGAACTTCTGGACTACGAAGAGGATGAGGAGCCCCAGGGAGGCCTTGAGAGTTCAGCCCCTGGAATCAAGAAGGAGGTGAAGGGGTCCTATGTGTCCATCCACAGCTCCGGTTTCAGAGATTTTCTCCTCAAACCAGAGCTGCTCCGGGCCATTGTCGACTGTGGGTTTGAGCACCCCTCTGAAGGTGAATAGAAGTTTGGACGTCTTTAATGTTCGTGATAAAATCCAACACCTATAAGTCCAAATAAACTGCAGTTTGAATGGTTTGAGAAAGCTTCAACCTCAAAGTGCCATCATTTAAACCTTAGAAAAATCAGGACATTTAAGCCTTCAATATCTATTTATTGTGTTTTCAGTCCAGCATGAGTGCATTCCTCAAGCTATCCTGGGCATGGACATCCTCTGTCAGGCCAAGTCTGGTATGGGTAAGACAGCGGTCTTTGTACTGGCCACCCTGCAGCAGATTGAACCAGTTGATGGTCAGGTGAGTAAATTATTAATGTTGATTTCATCAAGTCACAATCCCCTCTTGTATGCTGAAGTGTTTTTTTACGTTGCTGTCAGATGTTGTCATTTTTAAGACTCTTTTCTAACTCATCTTACATTTTTTTATATTATTGGAAAATTAAATGAAATTAAGGGTTGATTAAACATGTGACCGTGCATGACAAAGTACCACTTAGAGTAAGCAGTTACAGAAACTTCATGACCTTCTTCTCTTTCCCCCAGGTATCAGTTCTTGTGATGTGCCACACTCGTGAGTTGGCCTTCCAGATCAGCAAAGAGTACGAGCGCTTCTCCAAGTACATGCCCAGTGTCAAAGTGTCTGTGTTCTTTGGTGGCATGGCCATCAAGAAAGATGAGGAAGTCCTGAAGAAAAACTGCCCTCACATTGTGGTAGGAACTCCAGGTCGTACCTTGGCTCTCATCCGCAGCAAGAACCTCAGTGTGAAGAACATAAAACACTTTGTGCTGGACGAGTGCGATAAGATGCTTGAGCAGTTAGGTGAGTTAAGGGAAAGGTCCTTATATTAGAATCAGGTACTTCTCAAGGAGTGTGGTTGGTCTGTAAGACAGTCCATGTTATTAACAAGCTTGAAGTTGTTTCTCCTTTTTTTGTGTATGAAAGAGGGCTGAAAATGCAAGTAATGGAGTACTGTTCATGTTGTTCTTACAGACATGAGGCGTGACGTCCAGGAAATCTTCCAACTGACACCCCATGAGAAGCAGGTTATGATGTTCAGTGCAACACTAGGCAAGGAGATCCGCCCGGTTTGCCGCAAGTTCATGCAGGATGTGAGTTTTTAAGATCTGCTGATGACATGCAAAATATGATTTAATACAAATATTAATAATAATATTACATATAACAAATATTACATATTTTTAGAAGCGAGAGAGAGGGAGGAATGGAAAAGCAAGGCCTAGATGCAAGCAATTTAATAAGTGTGGTGGTAGTGATGGGGCTGTTTGAAGGGAGCTGGATCTTGAGGAGCTGGTATTTCCGGAAGAACATCATTCATTAAAAAACTAGCCTCGTCTTGGGAGGATGAAAGCTTGCTTACGGATGGGCTCAATGCTTGACTTCTGCCTGCCACTCCTCATCAGAATGCCGCTTCATTTGCATTTGATAGGCACAAGTAACAGGAGTAATTCCCCTTCCTGTGTAGGTGTGCTCAATAGCCTCTGGTCCTGGTTACAAAGCAGCTGTAGCCTGCTCTCTGCTCACTGTGTGTGCATGAGGGATTTGGATTTTCAGGGCAGGTAGTGATATTTGAAGCTAAATGAAAAGAATACAAAGCAGGAAGCAGGTGCCATCGTCTTTACCAGAGAGCCATCCAGAAGAATCAGCTTGTGAATATAGCATTACTATTCAGTGCACACAGTCAAGTCCCTCTAGCTTTGCCCACTTGTGGCTGTCAGTGTCATAAGTGGCCATTTCAGAGGGCGAAAGTGATCCTCCTCAGCAGATGTTGCTCGGTCAGGACTGTTCCTAAACCTGACATTGCTTCAGCAGGGGAGAACAGACACGGTTTCACAGTCAAACGTGTAAATTGATGTGATCGAATGTTGCAGAGATGTCACCTGTAGAGCTCAGAAAGACAGGAACCACAGATACTTGTCTGAACTAGAACTGGGTTGCTGAGGTTTTTTCATCATTATCTCTTGTTTGTGTGCTTGTTGTAATCTAACTTGTTTCTGATGTACTCTGCAGAGGTGTGTGTGTGTGTGTGTGTGTGTGTGTGTGTGTGTGTGTGTGTGTGTCATGCACACACACACATGAAGTTCACATGAGATAAATATGTATTTCTTTCTCTTGTTTTTGTAGCCTATGGAGGTGTTTGTGGATGATGAGACCAAGCTGACACTCCACGGCTTACAGCAGTATTACTGCAAGTTGAAGGATAGTGAGAAGAACCGAAAGCTCTTTGACCTGCTTGACGTGCTTGAGTTCAACCAGGTATAGTTGGTAGTAATACGACAACATTTTGCCCGTAACCCTAAAAGTTTAACAGCTTTGTCCTTGATGGGGGAGATGTATATGTTGGTTTTATTTAGTTCATATCTCATTTCTTTGCAAAACTTAACTGGATTGTTTTGGTTTTTAGGTGGTGATCTTTGTGAAGTCGGTGCATCGCTGCGTGGCGCTGTCCCAGCTGTTGGTGGAGCAGAACTTCCCTGCCATTGCCATCCACAGGGGTATGACACAGGAGGAGAGGTAAGTGCTGCATCAATAATCTATTAGCACTGGAATGATAAGCAGCACACTGGATTCTGTGTATAATGAATTACTTTAACGTTAATATTTAATTTGGACATTGGCATCACTCCCAACTGGTTGCTGTCTAGGTAGGTACCATTTTTTAGCATATTATCTTACTGTCGTGGTTCTGAATGTTGCAGGTTATCCCGCTACCAGCAGTTCAAAGACTTCCAGCGACGGATACTGGTAGCAACCAACCTGTTTGGCCGAGGCATGGACATTGAGCGAGTCAACATTGTCTTCAACTACGACATGCCAGAGGATTCTGACACATACCTTCACAGAGTCAGTCCAGCCACAGCTATAATAGAAATATTACCACAGTATATTAGAGCGCTCTCTGTATCATTTTCATTTGCAAACAAAAAAGAGTGTGGGTGTGTGTGAGTGTATGTGTGTACTTCATGGTCTCTTAAAACACAGACTGGGCTACTTGTGTATGATACACAGTATGTTGCGTGATATATGGGGTCTGTAGCTTATGCACTGCCTGCCTTAGTCTTTGTAATTAATTATGTATTGCAGCTGAATGTGACAGCATGGTGTCCAAGACAAATTTCCCTTTGTGGACCATAAAGTGTATTTCAGTTCATTTCACTTCAGTGTGGACTGTAACTTAACCAAATACTTCCTTGTGTATCTAATGACCTTGTCCGACCCCCAGGTGGCCCGTGCTGGCAGGTTCGGAACCAAAGGCTTGGCTGTCACCTTTGTTTCGGATGAGATGGATGCCAAGACCCTGAATGAGGTCCAAGACCGTTTTGAGGTCAACGTAGCCGAGCTACCAGATGAGATTGATATCTCGTCTTACAGTAAGTTCTCTTTTTGCTCTCAGCTGCCCAACACTCTGCAAGGTGATGCCTGTTTTCAGTAAGAGTTTGTTTATATCCTGGCCATTAACAGGCTTGTGCTCAGGAAGTCAGAAATAGATAAGCAGATCTGTAATTGCTGAGACATCTCAGTGAGGCGGAATACCCAGAAACAGCCAGAGAAGACAACCCTGCAGTGTTAGGGACCTGGTGAACATGACAAGATATCATTGAACGATGACGAGCGATACTGCTGGAAACGAAATCTGAGTTTAAGCTGGTTAAAACATGAAAGATGTGACCGGACAATGAGACGTATTATAGATAAACAAAATACCGGCATTCGGATAATAGATGTTCTGCTCACTTCATTGTTGTGCCCTCAATAAACGGGGATCTGTTCTCTCTGAGTGTCAGTATCCTGTTAGTTATAGACTTCCTTGCACTTGAAGATTTTGGACTTGTGGTCACCTCTCCTGTTTATTTTCCAATATTATATCCATCACATTTTACTTGCAGGTGGGTTGACAAAATACGCCTCGTTAAACCAAGCATAATATGATTTTTTTTTTTAAATGTTCAATAATTCACTATCTTACGAATCTGTCCTCTGTTGCAGTTGAACAGTCCAGATGAGTCTGAAGAGTTTTTCCTGAGACGTTGGCATGTGACCCCTTTGTGAATCCATATTTTGATGAAGGGACAAAAATTCCTCATTTATTTTATAGTTCCCAGTTCATAATTTTTTTTTAAAAATCCTGTCTTTTCCTGTTTTAGTGTTCTTGTTCAATCCATGGATATATTGTTTTGCTTTAAAGAAATAAACTTTTATACCTTATTGTATAATCGCTTTGGATTTATTTGTGCACATTATTTTTAAACCTTTTTATCAGATGTTTTGAACTAAAATATACAGTATTGTTTCTGACTGTAGGTAACTGTCCTCACAAGCAGAGGGCGCTATCACCACAGTGATAAAGACATAGCAACCGTTTCCCCAAACAGAGGGTCGCCTTCAACTCACTTCCAAGAAGGATCATTTGAAACTGTGCGAGTTGAGTTAAACTAAAACATGATACTTGAGGGGAGCAGCCATTTTTATCCCATGCGCAGACCAAAAGAAACCCTGTGACACCCGTAACGTAGCATATTAAAAGTATAAAAATGTGACAATACAGTTTTGGATCAAAAATAAATTGTATTTAGAGAATACAGTGTCATCCAAAATAAAATCTCAAGAAATAAAGGTCCATTTCTTTAGCTGCAATTGAGACACAAAACAAACCAGATCGTTGGCATTGGTCCAGTCCTCACTGAACGTCTGTTCTCCAGGTACTGTTGCTTATCAGTTCACGTCTTCAGTTATAGGACAACAATGTCAGGTACTGCTGAAATAACAGATGGCTTCTCGTATCAGCACGTCAAAAACCTGAGAACAGTCCGTGCTTACGTTCGTGAGCAGCTGTCCTGATTTGCAATGTAAATTAAAAAAAAGAAAATGTCCGGTTTTTGCAGTATATTCTTGAATTGCCAGCAATAAATCTTTCAAAAGTTGTTCTTTTTCTGGTCTGTTAGAAAGTCATCACAGTGAACTGTGGGATACGGGTTCATAAGCAGCCCTGTATGAGGCCTACAGGTGCTGTGGAAGTTGCAGCTCAGTGCTGAACAAAGTGCTTTGTTGCTCTCTAATTGTTCCTCCTCTCGGGAGGATCTCTCAAAATATCCTTCACATCTGAACCAGCAAGTGAAGGAGGTCCTGGGGTGCTTCAGGGCTCTAATTAAAGTCCCACGTCTGTTTGAACAAGAGCAGGTATGTGCACAATCTGCTCGGGCCACACACACATTACAATAAGGGTTGCCGTTATGACCGAGAATAAAACCCATGCGGCCCTTCCTGCCTGACAGGTGGCTGTCTGTGGTCTTCACTCACTTGGAGCCAGATGAGAACAAAAATGGCTCCTCGTCATGAAGCGTCTTCCTTCAGCAAGAAAGTTAACAATAAAACATAAAAGCTTCTCAGTACTAGTCTATGAATTTGTGTGTGTCTCCGTACATCCAGTGCTGTGGAGGGAGGGCCACTTCATTGAGGAGGCCACAGTCTTCATTGCATTTACATGACTGGATGAACATGGCTGACTTCTGGAAGCGTTCACCATCCGGGCAAACAAAGGTCACGGCTACAGTGCGTGTGCGGCGTGGTGAGCAGCACCGTCCGTCTGTGCACACACCGCAGTAGTTGGGTCGGAAGTGGCGTACACTCATGCATTCCCCGTAGGACAGGTGGATGGGTTCCGGAGCTTTCTGGGTGGGGGAGCACTTCTTTCCTCTCTGTGATTGGATGAGAAGAGAATGATGTCATATTCTGAACAAAGACTGGAGTTTACTTTCCCGACTGGCTTCAAATTCTCAAAACAAGTCACATGATGATTTTCTTCATTAAAAGAAATCAGATAAGCCTCGACTTTGATCCAAATCTCCTTTCATATTACAGCAGATTTAAGCTGCTTTTGGTCTCAAACTCGTTCGTTTCACATTAAGAGACCCAGACTTCAGCTTCTCCTGCCAAAACAGCCATTCAGAGCGAGAAATTCTTTTTAGATTTAAGTGTCGAATTTTAAGATTACACATTTGTTTAACGTTTTGAGTGCACACTTATGTTAAACACACCTGCGATTGTTCTTGGCACCGGCGCTTTACCGAGCAGAGAGCAAATCGCTCCTGGTGTAAGTCCAACACTGAGAATTAATATAGACACACCACATCCCTGCGCTCTGAGTACACAGACGGGGCCTAGCTATGGACAGTTGCTTGGCAGGAATGCCGGGGGTGGGGGACTATATTTAAAAAGGCGCCTGCTTGCCACCAAAACACTGCTGAGTAAATCAGCGCAGCCCAGTTCCCACTGCATGTAGAGATTCCCAAAAGTGCTGCTAAGATAATATCTGTTCTTAAGCTTAGATAAAGATGGCTTTAGCGCTCAGAGCATATTTGCTTTGTGCTGGAACTTTTTTTTTTTTTTTTTTGTAGCTCTGATGGGATGTTTTCAGTTGAGGGATGGCAACAAGAAAGCGGTGTAAAAACAGCAGGGTATTGCTTAGCCCCTGAAGTTAGACATGCACAGATAAGAGGTGAGATAATTCCTTATTGGTAGGCCTTATCACAAGGTGTTTAGGTTTCTCTGGCTGAGCGATAAGAGCTGATAAGAGGCTGCTGGTAATATTTGACCTATGCTCTCTGTCTGTCTCCAAGACAAGTTCATTCTGCTTCACCTTGGCTGGAACAGTCAGGCCTTGGCACGGCCGGACGGTGCACAGCCTCGTCTCTCGCTCCAGCTTGCACTGAGGGTTCTTATTGGTGATACGAGACGAGACGCCCATCCCACAGCTTCGAGAGCACTGGGACCAGTCAGTGGTCTGGACCGGACATTTTTTCTCCTTAAGGTGGTTCCACACTGAGTTGAATAGTAAAGGAGAGATTTCATTTAGAGCAATGCCGGAGGAATGAAGGGCCTTGAGGTGATTAATATCAGGGCTGCATACAAGTAATAACCTCCAGATGGAAGGGAAGGTGCTTGTTTGGTGCAGACTGCAGCAACATGACATCCTCATTTTTTATGTTTTCTCAGTGAAAACTCCATTACCACAAAAATGACAAGTCATATCGTAATATCTGACAAAATAATCAGCATATCATTCAGCATAGGGTAGAAAAACATACATTAAGTTTTCATCTGATATTTTTCTTTTCCATGGGAGCTTTTGAATCACTTTTCCTATTCAGACATTGAAAAAGAATTCAAATGTCTCAGAATGAATAATCAACCTGGCGCTATTTGTAGTCCGTCACCATGAGTCACGAATAGTTGTGTTTGGATAGTCACAGCCTAAAAGAGTTGGGGAGAACTAAATTAAGACTTTATGAGAAGACTTTTACTCAAGAAAAGTGACCGCATTGCATCTGTTTTAACCTCCTGACACCGACTCCCCGACTCCTGTTTGAAATTAAATTTTGAGATTTTACTGTTGACTTTTAAAGCTCTACTTGGCCTCTCTCTACTATTATATGACCTCTTAAAAGAATACAAGCAAGCATGTGTCCTTTTTCTTATTTTCTTAATACGTTTGTTGTTCAACGACTTTCCTTTTGTAAGTTTGATCGCCTTGAAATGTGACGTTGGATCACGTTGTTTTTATGATCTGTTTCTTCTGAATTTGCTGACTTGTACGACACACTTTACGTCACTTGTTTCGAAAAGCGCTACAATAAAGGTTCTTATTGTCATCATATTCCTTTCACATATTAGCTTCACATGCAGCGGTATTTTAATAATTTTGTCCCAAAATCTGTAAAAGGTCTAAACAACACATCTAGAGTGGACAGGGAAAATACTCATATGGAAAAGTTGAATCAGAGAGTCATACTAAAAAAAATAAAATAAAATAAATTAAAAAAAACAACAAAGAAAACCCCTAATTTTTTTCCTTACCGGGCAGGTGTTTGTAGCCCTGTTCCCCCTCCCAACCATATGACCTGACATCTATAAGCTGGTTGGTCAGCTCATTCTCAGACAGGTGATGGTGCTGCACTCTGGGCTGCTGCTGTTGGCGCTGCGAGGGCATCTGCGATAAGACGGAAGATAAGTCGAACATTTGTTTCACACAGATTATCTCCATGGAGACCTGATTATCAAGCTGTTACCTAAGAGAGATTGTCATCTGTACATGCATGAATCTTTGCAGGCTATAAAAAACATACAGTTTCTGGAGACGTGAGAGCAAGTGGGGTCTTGTCATACTGAAAGAGGAACACTGAAAAAACAAAATGACCAAAAAAAAAAAACGCTGCTCTGCAAAAACAAGTTCCTTTTACTGATGAACTTAAAATATTGGGTTCAATGCCTCCGAGAAAATCAGATGATGCCACTCTTGTTGGGCTTGTGTTGTTTTATTCCAAACATAATATGGTGTAGAGTTGAAATATCCCAGTTTAGATTTAATGAGGAGTTGCTGCATTCATTCGTTTGACGTGACAATAAATATATTTAGTCTTGGTCGAAATCTCGAGGCAAGCAAATTCCTGCATAAAACATGTTTGAGCCAATTTTATTGCTACAGGCTGTCTTTGTCATTACATCAAAAACAAACAAACCTGGTGTTTAGGTGGGAGGTGCCAGGTGCCTTTATGGCAGTCCACACTGAAGCAGCACTGCCCTGAGATCCTGACCAGCCGTGGGTAGGGGCAGGATGGCGAGGCCGGTGGCAGCTTGTTATTACAGAGGGGAGCACAGCCGACGGCACCATCGATGCAGGTGCACTGGTGTTTACAGCCGGCGCGGAAGCTCTCGCCATTCTGGTAGATCCTGCCACTGTACTCACAGGTGCGTCCCTCAGATTTAGCTGGAAAGCAAAGATGAGTGGAGGAGACACATCTTAATAAAACATTAAATAATGTGAAATGAATATCTCCTGGTACTCCTGTGCTCGGGCCCTGACTAAAGCGAGAGGCAGAGATGAGCCGCCCTCACCCCCTCACTCCCCTGTCCACACTGGAATATGTAGCTGCTCCGTAGAGCGAGAAGGTGATAAAACCCAATATATTTGGATCTTGCATGAAGGAGGAGACTAACGCACGCACTGTGATACAATACATTACATCTGTAATCCACTAGGTGACGCTGGAGAACACATACTTACTAATATATCGTGTCTCTGCACATTACTTGAGGAGGGAAAATTTGCGGTGGATTAATGTTTCGTTACATCGGGTTTACTTCCTGTAAACAGAAGGTGGCATTGTGACTTAAATTCAGCCTGTAGATGTTTTCAAGCCAGGACATAAATCAAGTGTGTGAAGTTTAGAATACATCTAAACCTATTCTATGAAAAAAAATATCAAAATTAGCTGCTTCACCATGGCTATTTAACACCCTCACAGTGACGCATCATCAAGATATCAAGGTGAATATGACCAAATGAAAGATGTGTCTGGCTGACCCACCAGGAAAAGGTAATGAATTCCTGTTTCCACTAGATGGCACTATGACTAATCTGCCCCAAAATGTGGCTCTTCATTGGCTCATTCCGCACACCTCCATCTAGTTTGATGAAAGTCAGTCTCAAAGTTTTTGGGAATTCCTGCTAATAGCCTGACAAACACCACAAACCGGACATCTTTGGCAGTGCTAACAAGGACATTCAGGGGACAAACCATGAGTCAGAGTCTGGAGGACGCGTCTTGAAGCTTTTTCTGACATGTGACGAGAGGGGTTTCACCTCGTAACCCTGACATGTAACAGCATTTCATGATCCCTGTTGAGCAGATGCTTAATAACTCCGCACTGTAACAGTACACACAACTTTGATCGAAATGTCAATGGAAATATGGAGACAGGAAGTGTCAGACTCCTTGTCTCCCAAGCACGGAAGAACCAGCTATTCATAGTCTCTGGCAGCACTGGTGTGGTGCACATGCAAATGTATTTTTATCTCTGAAACCTTGCTGTCATAAAACGTCTACTACCCATTAAATACCCCTTGTCCCGCTCTCATATGCGAGGTTGCTTCTGGTTGCTTTATTGGTTGCTAGGGTGAATTCATATCTATGATATATTGCTTTTTTGTTCACAAATCTTAAATAGAGGAGCAAAGCAGAAGTTATTTCCCCTCCTCCCTCACCTCGACAGATGCCTGAGGCCATGGTCACATCATTGCCATAATTACACTCCAGCCCTTTGTGGTGGTCGCAAGGCTGCGTGGGACTGCAGTCCTGGTTAAGCTGTGCAGCACACACCTTACAGCACCCACATCCATCTGGGACAGCGCTAACCCCTGGAGGGCAAAACAGGGGCTCTGCCAGGCACTCGCACACTGCTGGGCAGCTCGCCATCACCTGGAGAAAGAGAAAAAGAGCGATAATGATATAAGACAGGAAAATTCTCCAAGAAAAAAAAATTAAATTCATCACCTTGCCCATCACTGAGTAGCTCTTCTCTGCCAAACTTCTTTTAACGGGAATACGTGCACAATAACCAGATGGCAACTAAGACAAGCTCAGGTTTCCAACAACTTCAAAGTGTGAGGAAGAGATTATCGTATTCCTCAGGGTTTGTGATTGATTTTGAATGCTTCTACAGACAAAGAGTGCAGCATGCCTCTACAGTGAGTCAAGTTAAGTGCCGGCCAGCCATCCCTGAGCGTCTAGACAGCTCAGTGTTTGTACCCAGCCCTCTGCTGGCTCACGATGAGAGTCATAGCTTAGCACTAGAGTCAACTTGTTCCAGTGTGTTGGAAAGTCACTGTGCCCTTAAAAAGTAGACATGAGTAGACATGCTGCTGGTTACCAGGAAAAACATCAGAGGAATTGAATTCATTATTCTAAGCAGGAATGTGATGGAGTGAACTCTACTGTATATTAAAGGACACGTGGACTTGATTCTATTTAGCTGCTATTTTCTATTATTACGACTCATTTGACTCAGTCGTGTAATTCTGTAAGTGGGCTTGGATATTTTCTTACCTGTGAGATGACGGCGGTTGTCAGTACCATCAGGTAGATCAGGCATGCCATGTTGAAAGGAAGACAAGTTTTACAAAAATAAAATAAAATCGTATTTTTAAGCTATAACCCACTGAAAAATCTTCTGAACAATAGTTGGTCTTAAATAGTCACACTCCTTTCATGCCTTTGTCCTGCTGTTTCTACCAGGAGATCTGTCTTAACTCCAATTTATACCCACTGTTGAGCCTTTGACAGATCCCGCCCATCTCCTCTCCTCTAACCAATCAGCATGAAGAAAAGATCCCATGCATTCCAAATGGGCGTAACCTTGGGTGCGCTGAGCTGCCCGATTGGTGGGCTGTTTTGCACTGAATGCAGCCATTCATAAAAACTGCAAGGGCCGCTCTGTATTTATTTTATGGGTTAAAAATTAAGACTTTAGTGGCTCTTTCAAGTCGGGCACATTCCTGCTTTTGTGGCCGCCACTCTCCGCACTCCACACTAAGTAAATATATTCAGCTGGACCAGACGGTGTGGTTACATTAATAAGACCTCCACCTTTGGGGAAAAAAAAAAAGAAGAGGGAAGGAATTCCCTGCTCTTTCAGGCCAATGCCAAGACAGAAAATTAAAGTGGAGTGTATTAAGCAAATAGCAAGTTAATAGCAGTTGACATTGAGAGTTAACACACCCCTCGAGGTCTTAGTCCATGACAGTCTGCAGAGGAAATGTGTTTTTTATGTGTTCCATGGTTTTTAAAGGTGCTCTTTGCTTGTTTTTCTCTAATGCTTCATCTTGAATTCAGGTGTGCTGGCCTTTTCTGTCTATTATTTCAAACCACACGGCGCTGACATGGTAGCGATGAGGATATGATCACTTGGAAAGAATGGAGGGCGAAAGCGGGATTATTGTTTTAAGGGCAGCTCATATGAAGGTTGGCCTCGTCCTCGGCTGTCTTTCTTTTCAACCGCAGGTTTCCAGCCACACCTGCCCCAACACACAGGACTCCTTTGATGAGAGAAATGTGATAGGCAGACTGTTGAAAGTCAGGCTCCAGCTATGAATGTTCATGTATGCTCACAAAGTCCTGGTTTAGACTTACAAATGCTGAGCGTGTCGTAGGATTTTGTACACTGGGCTGGGTTTGATTTTAAGATGCTGGGAAGTCTATGCGCCGGTAAATGACAAATCTCACTCAGATGGTATGAATCAGTAGAATAAACCTCATTCAGTTTCAAGACTGAAAGATTTTTGTTTTTTTGTTTCACCCAACAGACATAAACAGCCTAACCCTCTCTGGTCCGATGAAATAGTGCTCCATAAGTCACACACTCATATCAGGTGTTAACTACCACTGTTTAGATGTTACCGTTGTTTACTGGATATCTTTTTTTCTTCTTCTTTTTTTTTTTTGTGCCTATTTGCTCGTCATCATGTGCTTTGATTACATTCTAAACAAACTGGTTTGACACTTAACTGCATTCTGCCTTTTTTGGGCAACTCCCTATGAACAGAATTGGAACGAATTTCTTTTTGTTTTTTGGCCTTCATGTATAATTAATTTGAGTGCAGATAAACACCGTCTTCCTCCTCCCCAATCAGGTTGCGTAATGTGTTTCATTTTAAGAGTTTACAATACTCTTGAGGTAGCGTACAGTTTCACAGACAATGACTATATCTGCAGTGTCCAAAAAATAAACACACGCGTCCTCGGGGTCTGAGAAGTGAAGCCAACGCTGAAGTGCATTAAATAGTCAGTAGTTGCAGTGGTCAGCAGGGGGCGACACTGGTTGAAAAGGGAATTCAGATTGTTTGGAACTGAATCTGTTCGCGGTCGGTATGATGTTCAGTTGGATATGTGATATCATCCAACTTCATATGCGGATTTTTTGAGAAAAACTCGGTTGGGTACTAGAACCAAGTAGTTCTGCCCCACGGGGTGTTGATAATCTTTTCATTGCACAGGCTTTGAGTCGGATGGACCGTCGAAATATATTCGTACAAAATTCAGGCAAGAAAGTAAGGATGTATATGTTGTTTGAAGTGTTTTCTGTTTTGTTAAATACAGACAATATCACATCTAGAGGGTATGACAACTTTTCTGCCGTGTACCTCGGTGTGAACAGTCACCGGACAATGACACACTGATGATTATTGTTTTAGTCAGTGTGCATACACACACTAGTGTGAGCAAGAGGTAAGTTATTCCGAACAGTCAATGAGAAAACGACCCTTCCTCTCACTTGATTTATAAGCACAGTTCACTCAAAGTTTGAGGTCCTTTTCAACGCGGCTTGAAGTTCATTATGCGAATTATGTTTCGAGTAAAAGAGATTATAAAACAGGATGTTGTTGTTTTTCAGATGTTGCCCTGCCTTTCCTCTTAGAATTTTAAACCTTTTGCAGCATTTTTCACTTCATTAAAAGTTAAACGCTGCTTTAATTGTTTGATCGCCTTAAAAGTGGCCTGATCAGTGGGTGCTTGCATCTCAATCAGGAGCGCACTGAAGCTGAATTGCTAAAACGCCCAGCTGTCTAAAAAAAATGCTGAACTATTTTAAACACAGGTAGCCTTATAAGCTGAGGAAGAACTCCTCCCGAGTTACACAAAAGATGGTTCAACTGGCAATAAAATCCGTCAAAAGTTAGAGTGGCCATAAATCTTTGTAAAGCTCTTGAACCAACCAGTGTTCAGCCAATATTTTCCTTCCTCAAATCTACTTTGGTATAAAAGAAATCAAACTGTCTGGTGCTCTTTTACCAGCAACATTCATCACTGCTCTGCAGCTACCTGTCTGACTGGTGTTTCCCTGAAAAACACATTAGAGGTGGCCGACCGGAGTCATGACTCCCCATTTAAAAAAGGAAACCACCGCAGGAAGCTGTCAGTCATTGCTCTAACAGTGTGTCCAAGGAGACATGGCCCATCTATTTTAATCCTCCGCTGGTCATTGTACAGAGGGAGTTCAGAAAGTCCTGTGACTGCTCTGTTTTCAACTTCTCCACTGATGCAGAACAAGAGTGACTCAGAGGCTCAGGAGCCTCAGTCTGACAGAGATGTAAAACTAATCCCGTGTGATGAAGACAAATAATCATTTTTAGGCAGGAATATAATTTACTGCATGCAAGCACTTGTTATGAACTCCCCCCCCCCCCCATTGCACAGAGTATCAGATAATTATTAGGCTCGAGCACCAAATGGTGTGAGAGCCCTCTTGAAAGTCCTGTTCTGTTCTTCAGCGGAATGAATCGCCTCTTTGAGGCTCGAAGCGTGCCAAAAAACTTCATGTATGAGTCCCACATGGGGGAGTCATTTATGGAGTCTAGCCCATTCATCTAAATTGATTGATAGGTAAATTAACCAATAAGAGCGATCAGGAGTCAACATCCACATGCCAGTGACGACAAGCGCACACATCAGTCGCCTAATAACTAGAAACCCTGAATCCACTTTGTTTAAAGAGAGCTCAGGTGTCTGCAGGTTGGCTGCTGGTTGCATTCAGCGGCGTCAAAGCAGAAGGGATGAAGGAATTTGAAAATCTGTTTGTTTTTCCACGCCAGGACATCATCGCAGCGGCATAAAGGAACAGAACGAAAGTTAAAAGACTTTGAAAAATGCACAGACTCATTAAAATTTGGATAAAAGTTACACAAAATGTCAGGTTGGTGTTTTTTTACGTTTAGTTCCAGTTTAATGAGTTTTAGATGAGGTTTAAATTGATGCTGGATTATGGTGTATTCCAGTGTTCGGAAGGGAGGGTCCAAGTACTGAAATACACCAACATCATAAGTGAACTTTTACTTCTGATGTGCTCTCAACTCAATATCATGTACTTCTCTACTTTTACCTCAGTAGAATTTTGAAGAGACAATTATATATATGTATATGTCTACTTTTACTTGAGGAAATATCTTTTTCTTCCTTTCTGCATTTTATTGGTAATATTTGAACACATACCAGAAATGTATGACAACCTTCCCCTTTTTATTACTATCTTTACCTTGGACGACCAGGGCTAACGTTACCTCAGATTTATGTGAAATATAACATCCTCAAAATTCTCTAAACATTATTTTAAAAAAATGGTTCTATGCGGTAAGAATACTCGAAACATGCAGGATCCCTGGTAATCATTTGTTCATCATTTTAATCAGGCAGCTGAGTGACACGCTAAATATACGTAACTGGCTCTTCCTTCATTCTGGAGTCATATGTTCGTAATGCAGAAAAACCTCTGTGAGATGAAAAATTCACTTTTTGTGTGAAGCGTTGCTCGCACATGGTGAATTGGTCCAGACTTGCTGGAATCATTCTTTAGTTACTTTTCATTCTTCTGTGAAAAATGTATTTCAGATTTCATCTGAAGTTGTTTTGAGGCTTCAGCAGGTTCAGCAAAGCGTGTGTTCAGTGTGAATTAGTGACGGTCCGTGTGAACTGACCTCGTCCTTCCTGTAAATAAAGCTCGCCCTTGCATGAGCAACGGTATAAGAGGTGATGTTATTGGTTTACCATCTAATACACAAGCTTGACAACAAAGTGATGCCATATGTGGAGAACCAATAATGTCACCTGAGAGGAACACGCTTGGTGGAACCAGATACACGAAAACATGGGGACAAGCAGGAAAATGAAGAGTGAAAGTAGGTGAGGGGGCAGTCGGGGAGTAGGAGAGGGTAAAAGGAAGAACTGAGAGAGGAAGGGAAGGGGGGGCGGGGTGTGACAGGTGTTTTATGGTATCTGAGTTTATTTTTTCAAGGGGCGGGCTGAGTAAGTGCCCCATAGCCTGGTCTGGCCTGGTCTGCCCCAATGGGGTTCTGGGAGTCTAGTAGTATGGTATTTCACACAAAAACAGACATATGGTATTTCAGCTCATACCACTTTTAAGGTCACATGAAGTAAATTACATGATACTAAGGTCATATACTTTAAAATACACGAGTGCACGAATTGACGTAAAGAAATACGTGTTATATAATACGATTTAAATGTAATTATCTAAATGGGAGCGTGAAATTGAGAGTTGTGGAGAGAAATCCTGAGTGGCGGTGACAGGGTGATTAAACCCGTTTCTGTGCCGCTGCCGCAGTGGAAAAGTTAAGCATGTGGGAACCTCATTTGTGTTTGAGGTGACAGAAAGGACAAAGTCAGTGTTATTTTGTTTTTAAATAACAGGAGCCTGAGTACTAGTACTGTGATTGTGAGTAGAGTGGCTGATGTAAACGCAACACTCCTAATATGACAACGTGCAACAGGATATGTGCGGAATCTGCTAACAGCATTTGGCTCCTGTGTTAATGGACGGTGCAGTTAAAGCTCGCAGAGCATCGTAATGTTGCGTAAGAGAGCAGCATTCTGTAGCTTTTGTGGGGAGAAGAAAGATCCGGCAGAGGCTGGGCAACAATTTGGATCAGTTTTCTTTGGAACGATTTCTCCCTCTAGTGGGTGCAACCCAACATAACGTTAAACGAAGTTGTGAAAAAAATATATATATATATATAAATGCTGATAATTAATCTTTTAGGTAAGAAAACCTGTTGTTGATCAACTCATCGGTTCTGATGAGGATTCTGATGAGGATTCTGGTCCAACTTGAACGTTTTCCACTGTGAGGACTGTTTTCAGGAAAAAAAAAAAAAAAAAAGCCCAAGATGCACCACCATGAACGTTCCCCAGGTTACGACTTACAAGACAATAACTAGTTTTCCCAATTATACACAAATTCACATACATTTCTAGATTTTATTGACATATTAAAAACAAATGTTTAAAAAGTCTGTTTTTTGTGAGTGTGGGGTCGGGGAGGATCATATATCTCATGACAAATTGGAAAACACTTTCAAAAGCAGTGAAAAAACAAGCTCCGTCTTTGGCAAATTTTAGGAGTGAAACCGGAAAGTTGAACGTCTGTGAGTGATAAGTGTATTGTAAAATTCCATACATTTACAGACAAAAAGACACATGCTAGACACTGCAGGTGAAAAACGCAACCGACAGATGTAAAAATGGAACTTCCTCAGTTGGTTACTTGCTTTCATGTCGTCTGAGATGTTGCATTTAATGAAGCATTTTTATCTCAACTCATATGAAATAATTCAAGAAACAGAGGTGAAATACTGAAGCGTATT
Organism: Aulostomus chinensis; assembly: GCF_037954235.1. Classification (NCBI taxonomy): domain Eukaryota; kingdom Metazoa; phylum Chordata; class Actinopteri; order Syngnathiformes; family Aulostomidae; genus Aulostomus; species Aulostomus chinensis. The sequence continues at coordinate 16,834,369 of NC_141327.1, read as the reverse complement.
GCTCTTGCCTGAGAGAGAAAATCAGTTTTGCTGAATTAGTTAAAAAAAAAAGGATTTTCTGTTACTCATGTGAAAACAATACGCTTCTGCACAAAATAGCTTGACAATAAATACAAATTAAATAAAACCAGTGCTTGAAAAAGCAAAAACAAATGGTAGTAGTGTCTCACCATAAACTACCACAAGATGGAGCCAAACGCCAAGGTTTAAAAAAATCCCTCCAGGGTTGGATTTAGCCAATTAGCATGAAGCTTGAGCCATAAAGACACAAAAGGCCAAGAGGCCAGCGTGAATCCTGGAGGTTCCTCCGTGGCTGTGGTCGGAGGGTGTAGAGGTCAGCGACCGTGGGGAAGGTTTTCGCTCCAGAACATCAGGTGATGAGTGGAACCCAGAGAAAGACTTGAGAGTTCTTATGGGGTAAAGGATCTATCATCAGGTTCCTCCTTCACTCGCTCACCCTTCTCTGGTCTTTGATGAAACTTTTATCAGGTGAAATTAAGTAGCCTATTTTGTGGACCTGAATATTCTCTCCCTCTCTTTCTCCTCTTGTCTATTCCTTTTTCTTTCCCTATTGACAGAGGTTTCCTTCTCTAAACTGACTCTTTCCCCTTCTCACTTTGTGAACACTCTCAATTTCTTCTAGACTGACACAGCCGAGCGCGGATCCTTTGAACCTGGTTTTATTCGGTACACGCTCTTTTCTGCCGTCACCCTGATTAGAATGCCCCCCTCCTCCCAGCAGTCACTGGGGCTCAAGGCAGCTGACAGGGAGGGAAAACACTTTTCCAGGTAGAGCGGCAGAGCTGCCTGAAGACTTGTAAGCTTAAATATCCTGCTCATCTGGGAGGTGGGAGTTAGCCTTTGGCCAGCAGCTCGATCTGTCATTTGACCTGTGGGAGTATTAGGTTTGCCAAGCAAAAAATAATAAATAAATTACGAAAGCGTGTTCCACATAAGCTGCTGTGAGAGCAGATGCACATCAGGATTTAAAGACTGGAGGCATAATTCCAAGTTACATGGAAATGCATAGAATTACACTGCATTTGCGTTGGTTGGAGGCGTGTGTTGGCCTGCTGGTGATTGTATTGCTTCCAATAGAAATCATATTGCATCCCCCCCTCCCCCCTTTGCATGCTTAAATTTATGATTAATTATGCGTTTGGCCACTTCAAGTATGCTGCCCAGGCTTGACGTTTGGAATAGTGTAGTGAGAACAACAGTGTTTTGGTGACTACTCCCTCCTGTGATGAACATATTACTTTCACTTTGTGCTCATTACAGCAACAAAATGGTTAGAAAATGCAGTGTAATGTAATCAACAGCAACTTCCTCTGTAATGCTAGCTGGGATATTTCATCCTCTAGGTTTCAAATACAAGTCTCCCTGGGTCAGCGGCTCCCGCTCCAATCTGGATTTTTTATTTATTTATTTATTTATTTTTTAGAGAACTAGAGCTCAGAAAGTGGGAAACAACACCTCCTCCATTTGAACTTTGCTGAGCCCTTGTCTTTTATCCTTCCGTGAGTGTTCTAGATCACCACTCTAACAGCGCCATTATGTTGGCTGACACAACTTTGGTGGCTTTGATCACCAACAGTGATGACTTGGCCTACCGGGGGGATGTTACGCTGCTTGAGCTTTTCGTTCTAGACTACAGGATGTCTAAAAGCTGCGGGCGCACCTCTGTCTTCATCACTCATGGGTAAACCAACACCCCAGGTTAACAGTCGGCCTGCAGGCCGTCTCAATCCACCCCATGGTGTCCTCAAAACAATCAAGGAAAGGAAGTGAAGTGATTAAAATGTACTGCAATTAAACGTGATTGCAACAAAAGGCACCGCCCCCACTCTTGCTGGGACGATCAGATCAAAGTTAAATCATGGTTTATGCATCCTCATGTCCGTTGGCGTCGGTGTTGGTCCATGTGACGTAAATGTGATGATTTGTTCATGTCTGCAGATTCCATCCACACACAGCGTTTGATCCCACACTGCTGTCTTCCTCTCGGGGTTGACAACAACATTGTGGTGCACGACAGTGCAATGTAGTTAGAATGTAGCAGCATTTGGGAGAAGTGCCTAAAAAAGAGAAACATTGACTCTGACTGTTGGGTTTTAAACAAGGCTGGACAATTATCCATCAACTCACAAGTGCAGGTTCTCAGGCAGTACGTTTATGTTCAATATATGAATAAAGTTTCACAGTGTTCAAGAGTTACAGTATCAGAAAATATTTTTTGGCTAAACATGCTAGCATGCTAACTACTGAAACAGCTAGAGAAATCCCTGACATTGTCTTCCAAGTTAATAGCAAGGTAAAAATTTTTTTTTACATGGCATCGCATCCGAGAATGAACAACGAAAGTTAGCTACATGCTATTACACAGCCTCCATGACCAGAGCAAACAAACCCCAGTTTGGCCCTCAGGAAACAAATGTTTCCCACCCATGGTCTACAAGAATAACACTGGGAAGGAGCAAATCTCCTGGATAGAAGCTCAACTTAAAGGAAAAGTCTGATATTTTTCAGAAGGGGCCCTGAACGTTATGATTATTTCTTGTGAAATGGCTGAACTGGTGTTCCATGATGCCTCAGCATCATATTTGTGAGCGTGTTAGCATTCAGCTCAGACTACAGGACATAGCCTTCAACTGTATTTTTGATATGATTTGCTCATAACTTTAGCAGACATTTATTGGGTAAGAACCCTTCACGTGTGTAGATATTTTCTTTCTAGTGTGTAGTGTTAATTTTTTTGCAGCTTTCTTTGAAATATAGCGGCAGACTTTGTCCTGTGTCGAAAGTCCTTTGTAGTTTTTAACATATTTAGTCATACTTATCCCCTTTTTTTTTAGTTTTGTCAAGTTTTAGTTAAGGCTAAAGTTTGATTAAAAGCAATTGAGAATTTTATGATTTTTAGTCAAAGAAAACCAAATTGAAATTGTATGAAAAAGTATCTTAGACCTCGTGGTTTTATTGGGTACCTGCCTTTGAGTTTTAGGCTTTGTCGTTTGACTAAAATGCATAAACATTTGAGTCATATGATTGTTAATCCAAGTCAAAGACATCTTGTGTCCATCTCATTTCAGTCAACATCCTTCTTGTCTGTTTCAGTTGATGAAAAGATATCGTCAATAAAGCTCTCTTCTGTCTGTTCTACTATTTAAAGGATTGATTCTGTTTTCTACATCTTTCAGTTTATTTCAGGTGTTTACTGTCAGATACTGAGAAAGTCGGATGAGGGCTCATTCAGCCAAGTTTTTAAGGCAAAATGCCGCCATGATGGTGTCAGTCTTAGTGTCCTCTCTAGAGCAGCTCACTCCGTCTTAGTGACCATCAGGTCCAGTGGTTCTGGTGTTTGGTTGTGCCTCGATGGGGCGGTGCATCTTTGGGCCAGTCTCATCAAAAGGTCCTGGACTTCTTTTTATTCCCAGTCCATTCCTGGCTGAAGTCCACTTCCTTCCTACTCGTGAACACACACACACACACGCGCACACACACACACACACTTTTTACTCCCTGTCCCCAGTGAGACAAGCTGACAACAAATGTAACCTTCTTTCACCAGCAGCAGCAGAGGAACACAGATATCTCCGTCTGCTACATTTACAGATAACCTACATCTCTCTCTGCCTCTTCCCTATTGTTCATTTTCTTCTTCCCCTACTTGCTCCGACCCCAATGGAATGGGGGTCTTATGAAGATAAATGGCACCTCTCACTTTCCGTACGCCACTTCCATCTGCTTCCTTCACAGCTGCGGTGAGGAATTCCCGCGGAATACTCTCATTCCTCTGTGTGGCGGCTGACAGGTCCCCCTGCGATGTTCTTCATGCACAAGGAGCAGAGGGAAAGCTGTACGTGGTTGGCTAAAGTAGCTGAGGACAGAACACAGCCACCACTGTGAGGCTCGCAGCTCCTCAGATTTCACTTTAGGAGAAAGACACTGAAGAAGTTATTTTTTATAATCAAGGTTACTGAATAGTTTTTTGGATGCCATCAAGTTTGGTATTACACGGTGCAGATAACATGATGGAGTCAAACTTTTAGTTTCTATCAAACAATCATCTCCATGGGGCGTTTGAAGGTTTTAACTCTACTCTGAAGATACAGATAAAGAGCAGTGGTGGGTGGATCGACTCTCTCCCCAGAATCAGGTCCTTTGAGTTGATGCATGAATAGAACCTTTTGAGTTTGGATACTTTTCCAAAAATATAGACAGTCTCTTTAATAATGATGAAATAATTGTAACATTTTAATTTGCATGTATGTGAATGAATATTACGGATACAGAAATAGTCTGATTCAACGAATCGTCCCTCCAGTTCAGCCTGTCTCAGTCCTGTCCTTACTGGTTGTCCTGCTTGCATGCATCATCACGGTAGCAGGACGGTGTGGAATTTAACATTCGTTATTCAAATTATAAAAAAAGATGCTTGCACCAGATTCGGCAAAAAAGCTCATTTTCATCTGCAGCCCCTCAACACACAGCAATAACACACAATAACGGGAAGTAACGGAGGGCATGACACAATAGACGTACAACGAAAGAAAGAACCCGTGTAAAAGGCATGACACAAAGTAAGCACCATTGCAAAAGATGTAAAAATGAATCCCACCCATGTACACATATAAAGAGCAGGATACAATGACTGTACCTCGAAGGTGAGATGCTGTGGTTTAGGTGAAAATAGAACCTATCACACAGTCTCTCCGGCAGGAATTGCTCTGGCAGAAAGCCTTTGAGGTAAACTTCTCTCCTGTGCACAACCGATAGTGAGTAGGTGTTGGCTGTTTTCAGTGGAGTGGGAAAGTCAGATTCATGTTTGTATGTACGTGTCGGACATGATCGAAACTGTGCTCAAAATGTGTTTTTTCACCTACCACGGATAAAATGTGAAACCTATGAATAACAGTCGTTACAAAACTAAACAAATCCAGGAGCTGGAAATCAAAGAACATCTCAGTTTCAAGAATTTACCTTCACTAGGAAAAAAAAAAAAAAAAGTCTTGCTAACTTTAACAATTGCTTTTCGTATTTTTGTGTCTGGACCAGTCAGCTGGCACACTCGGACCCAGAACTTTCCCAGGTAAATTAAATTTAACCATCATTAATTGATGAAGATGCTTTCCCTCAAAAGTTTTCTATAAAAAAAAAAAATCAATGTGTTGTGCGTCCTACCCTTAAGAGCTTGTCTTAGCTGAGAATTCTCCCCCGTCTTAGACTTCGCATCATGTATGTGATGCTTTGGCAACTCTATTCTTATTCTCCTCTCCACCTATCGAGTGTCGGGTTGTGAATAAATCAAAGCATTAACACACTCCTTACATTGATGGGCCCTTACGTGAATGTGCGAGTGTGAAAGTGAATTTATGAGATGGAGAGGGAATGTTTAATTTAAAAAGAAGACAGAGAACAGCCTCTGAGGACAAGTCTGATCTACTACACCAGGGCACCTTGAGGTACTTAACCCTGAGGCCAGATTGATCAGGGACACAGTGCCGTCTTTATTTGCATACCGAAAGGCGATAATACATTCCTTTTTTTCTTGTTAGATGAAGTAAGATGGGCAGTTTCTGTGACTTCGGTAAGGTCAGTGAATTTTGGGCCTCAACAGGCTTGATGCATGAAAAGCTTTTAAGTGTCACGGGCAGATAAAAATAACAATGCATCAGTACACACAGAATACACACTCCCTTTCTGCACATACTTTTAGTGTACGCTCACACAGGTTCAGGCTTCGCTCCAATTATTAGTGCAGAAGTGAAAACCTGCAGATAAGACAGGAGTGGAAGAGCCCGGACAAGCTGGCCGTGTCGGGAAATCATACCGCTCAACTTGAACGCTGAGAAATTGAAAAACGGGAGGAATGATCCTGTTCCTGATAGGAGCAGCTGCAAGTACTTCATGAAAGCGATGATGTGCTTGGAATAAAGCCGTTCAATGAATAATCTTGTGATTAAAAAAATGTAAATAATAAAAAAAAGTAGCTGGCAGCACCTCCTCTCGATGCATTGATGTGATATATGTAAAACAGGTCAACGTTGTGAGATAGGAGGGGGTGTTAAAACCAAAAGGCAAAAAAACCCCAGAACAAACCAAAACAAAACAAAACAAAAAAACACACAAAAAACTCGTAAACCCCTCAGGAGTGTCTGATATTGATGTCAAAGTCTCCTTGGTCAGGCAGAGTGAAGCACTGTGTATGAAATCCTGGCAGATTTTCTCTTCTCTGTCACTTTCTGAAATGTAGATCAGAAGCCAAAGGTGAAAGCAGGCAGGCAGGCAGGCAGGCAGGCAGGCAGGCACGCACGCACACACACACACACACACACACACGCACACACACACACACACACACACACACACCAAAATCATAGCTAAGTGTTGATGCATAAAACAAAAAGCTGAGAAGGTGCAGCTGTCAGTCATACTCATACTCAATTTCAAACGTCTGATATCAGCTTTGATATGACAGCGAGGTGATGTCAACTTTCCTACTATGTGTGTTAGTAGAGAACACATATCATTGATTATTGCTGATCTGTGGTTTGTCAGTGATTCATTTTTTTTAACTAGGTGGCACGGTGGTGCAGTGGTCAGCGCTGTCGCCTCACAGCAAGAAGGTTCCAGGTTCGAGTCCCGGCTCCATCACAGGATCTTTCTGTGTGAGTCTGCATGTTCTCCCTGTTCCTGTGTGGGTTCTCTCTGGTACTCCAGCTTCCTCCCACAGTCCAAAGACATCAAGAGGGGACGAGGCTGATTGATACTCTAAATTGACCGTAGGTGTGACTGTGAGTGTGAATGGTTGTCTGTCTCTATGTGTTGGTCCTGTGATGGACTGGTGACCTGTCCAGGGTGAAACCCACCTCTCACCTGAAGGCTGCTGGGATAGGCTCCAGCCCCCCCCCCCCACCCCCACCATGACCCTCGACAGGGTAAGCAGTAGAAAATGGATGGATGGATGGATGGAAACTGGGTTCTTTCAAGACAGATATGAAAATAATGACTGGAACAAAACATGCCAGAATGTCTGAACAACATCATCATTATATCACCATTGAGTTTTGATTTTTAACAGCTGAATGTAAATTTCAATCACTATCAGAAACAAGCTCCTCCCTCACTTTGCAGAGACACTTCAGGCTCTGATATCCATGTCATGCCTTTCAGACTGTGCTTATCAACTGGTATCAGAAAGTACAATCCACCGTTAAACACCGTTTTAACATACATATGAAACCAGGAAGGAAACAGCTATCTCTGTCGACACTGGCAACAGGAAGTGAACTGCATCTTTGCCTCAGCGACTGGCGACACAGCCTAATGTAGCGATGGAAATGAAACGTGGGTCTCATGATGAGAGCCCCTGGACCCTTAATATCTGGATGTTCTCAGAGAACAATCTCGTGTGCTCTGTTCCATCCTGCGGGTCCTGGGATGAAGCCACCGATCGACTGCTGACAAAGACGCTTCTCTCACTTTCCTTGAGTTGTCTTCCTCCATCTGCATTTTACTGGTGGTTCTCCCTGGTTGGACCATCCCTTTTCACATGAGGACCGTGTGCATTATTTTACGCCCGTGAGCAAGACGTGACAGAAAACTATGACTTGTATTTTCCTCAACAGAAGATTATAAGCGTGTATTTTAGTTTGGCGTAATTAACAGAATTCACTGACTGAGCCCTTGACCCTTCGATGCATAAAGCCGAGCGGGCTGAGCTAAGTAGCAGGCTGTCAGTAGTTTCCATCAAGAGCCGACACTTAAACAGAGCTCTGAGGGCTGCACACACACGAACACACACTTTACATGAATGCTAGCGGTCAATGATGACGAGTCACTGGAGATTACTGGAGTTCTCGTGGGTTATCAGTACAAAGCCTAGAAACATGTGAAACATGTAGCTGAGGTTTTCTTTTAAACCATCAAAGTACAGTAGAATTTTATTTCAATCTAATTTTTTTTTTTTTTTACAAGTTTGTTTCATACGCTTGTTGTTCAACCTTGGCATTCTCAGACAGAAAGTCTGCTGTTTTAATCTGTAAATGTGCTGGCTTCACAAAAGTGTAGCGTTTGTTAAGTAAGATTTTAACTTCTGTATTTGACCTGAGCTCTACATCAAAGAAGATTTTCTTTAGATTTTCTGAGTGTTCGTGGGAAAAAAAAGTTAAACAAACATTTCCTTGCCGCAGTAGATTTCCCCTGACGTATTCCCTCAGCGTTTAAATTATTTATCATTTGGACTTCAGAAAGAAGTAATGGAGATATGCCGATGAGGAAGTACACTACACCAACACCACCTTTGCAATGTGTCCCCACCTCCAGTGTTGCTGCACCGCTCTGAAACCTCTGCCGCAGACGTTCGCGGCAACCATGCTTTTATAAAGGGACCTGTCTTTGTTTTCCGCTCGTGCTGATAATTTACGTCATGCTCTCCGTTTGATTTGACAATTTGCAATATAGTCTGTTGGCCTCCGATGGCCTCTTTACACCAGCGGCAGATGTTTCCTGTTCTGTTGTGAGCAGCTCATGATAATGACAGAAATTACTACTTCACTCAAATGAGCTGTTGCTGTGTATGCTAATTGTTAGCAACAGTACACAATGGTGATGTCTCAGCTGTGCTCACTAGCTGCTTGTGTGACATAATCAGTCTCTGAGAGAGAAGAGGGAGAGAGAGCGTAGAGGGAGAGAGAGAGTTTGAGCAGGGCAGCTTAGTTGCAGCTGTTCGGTCTGATATCAGGTCTGCATTTCTATGCTCTTACTTTTTTCGAACCTGTTGTATTTGTTCCAATTTTGTGCACATTAAAGCACCGTCTCAAAATTGGGATTCCTTCCTCACTAGAAAACGATTTAATTCCAAGGAGAGATATTTTTTGAAGCACAAAATCACATTTCTAAATTCTGACTTTCAATTTAAAAAAAAAAAATCCCCTCTGCAAAGTGGCTGTATGAATTGTCTCACCAGTCTGAGAAAGAGGCAGCGTGAAGGATATCATCGATCAGGTCAGTTCTATTACCGTAATCTCTTGAAATCACATTGTGCTTTTGTTAGAATCCCTGCTGAATATTGGGCGGAGGCAGGAGCTTGGATTGGGAATAAATCTGGCGCGACCGTTTTTTTCAAAATGCCCCCCCCCCCCCTTTTTTCCTTTTATGCATTGTGACCGTCTCTTCCTGTGGGAGGAAGCAGTTTAGAGTGAAAAATCCTATTGGAGTGCTTTGGTGTCAACATGTATGGCTGTTACTCAAAATGCATACAATTCCAGAAAAGTACTGGACCTCTGTTCAGGTGCCGTTATTACCTGTATCTCATCTTATTGCATAACCTAAAAAGAATTCTCATTCAGCGCTGCGGTTCGATATAACTTTATGCTCTGTCTCTACTTTAGTTTTGTTTTGCTGCGTCACTCTTTTCAGCGAGATAAATAAGAGTTCCCCGAGGGTCAGATATTTCCCTCAGGGCTTGATGGCGGAGACCAAATCAGAGATGGAGAGTGAATACTGGAATTTGCCAAAAATACAAATAAATGCTCCTTTTTTTTTTTTTGTGTACCTGCTGGATTTGTAAGCATTTGTAAGCAGCTTTCTAACAAGCATACCAAATCAATTTAAAAGGTGATGATGTGTGTAGAGCTTGTGTTTTGCTGCCTCCAGGATGGCGAAATCTCATTTAGTGGAACAGTTTGTGCTGGGTGTTACACTGTCACTCTGTCTTGCTGGGACAAATCATTAATCTTATCAGTAATATCTGTTTTTCTTGCCATAACGGGTGAAAATGTCTGTGGAAGAAAAAAAAAAGGCCTGGTATTTACGAAGAAAATAAAGCAGATAAGACAAAATATGTCTCAGAATTCACCATGCATGCAGTTATGTGATTCTAGTAAAAAGATTTAACCTGAGGAAAAAAAACAAGTCTTTTTAGCTGTTGAAAACCATAAAAAATAAATGAGACCTTGATCACCATCTTTGTTTATTGTGTCAGCATGCATCATAAAATTAACAGTAAACTCAAACTACGGCTGAGGCTCATGGGAAACGGATATAAAACACAGCGACGTGCTAATTACAGAGTTGATCTGAGGATACTTTTACGAAGTCGTGACCAAAGTCAGCAGGATTCAGGCCTGAGGGGGATACAAATGTTCTGAGTACCAAGATTTGTAGCAATCCAATAAAGAGTTTATTATGGTTAAGAATGAGCCTCCACCAATAATTGAGTATCCAACTTCTATGAAAGTGACATGCCACCCTAAAAGTGTATTTTACTTTTCAAGTATTCACAAATAGCCGTCTTGGGCCCACAAAGACCTTTTTCCCCTCCTGCGTCACTTCTTTGTGACACTAGGATGCTGAGTCAGCCCTCAGCTACGTATATTTAGTTTGAAGTCACTCTCGGAACCCAACGACTATGTCTGACAACTAAGCTTCTGGGAACAATGGCCAGTATTTTGGTTTAGCCAGCGGCTTTGCGGCTCCTTTTTTATGGTTTGAATAGCAATTGGAGTTGTTTGAATTAAGTTGGAAGACGACGAACATGAGCGGATTGTTACAGTAGTAGCCAGTTTACATTAAAGTTAATGGTTGAAAACCACTACAACAGCTTTGTTAAATCCATCCATCCATCCATCCATCCCTTTTCTACCTCTTACCCTGTTAAGGGTCGCGACGGGGGGCTGGAGCCTATCCCAGCAGCCTTCAGGTGAGAGGCGGGATTCACCCTGGACAGGTCACCAGTCCATCACAGGACCAACACATAGAGACAGACAACCATTCACACTCACAGTCACACCTACGGTCAATTTAGAGTATCAATCAGCCTCGTCCCCTCTTGATGTCACCTGCACTGTCCTGTAATCAGGTATTGATTTCACAGTCACACTGGTAGAATTTTTGGCTAAAAAGTTACTGGATCTCTTTCAAGTCACTGAACTGTTTTGGATCATATTGTTCTAAACGAACCAATATCATCTTTGAATCGTATCAGTAACCACGAATCGCGATATCAAATCAAATCGTTAAAATTAATCGTTACACCCCTAGAGCTAACCACTGCACCACTGTGCCGCCCCCTTTGTTAAATTGTTTGCTATTTTTCCTACGTTGCACACAACCAACACTGTTTACGTGGACACAACTCAGGCTGCTCAAACGTGACTGGTCACAGCTACAGAACCAGAAGCTTCCCAATTCTCATATTTTCTCCCTTGCCTACAGATTCTGTATTTTTATGCAGAACAGTCTTGTAGAGATTGCTTGAAGCTAATAGTATCCCACAGCTACCAACTATAGCAATGCCTGTATAATCCATGTCTTTTTAATCAAGTCGGATGCGCTGTAATCCAGAAACGCTCTGATTTGAACTAAAAAAAACAACATCCAAACCTCCTGTTTAGTGTTACTGTCAACTCACACAAGCGTGGCGGCTATTTTTGATTTCTGGTGTCACAAAAAATTAATGCAGCAGGAAAAAATGTCTTCATGTACTCAATACACCTATCTGTGACTACTTGAGAGGCAAATACACTTTTTGTGTGAAGTATTGCTTCATACTGCATTAACACGCCTTCTGAATTGAACGCTTTATGTCAACAGTGTCATAAATACACTGCGTGGTATCAAGGAACCGCTGCTGCTTCTGTCCTTCCAGTCCCAGTCTACAAATTTGTCAAGTAAATCACACAGTTCTACAGGCACTTATGAGACCTTTGCTCTAGTCCAGATTTACAAGTGCTTCAAGGCCTGGAACAAGACATTTATCTTTTCCTACTCACTGGAAAATAATTAAGAAAAATGGCTCAGGATTTTAAAAATCCGCCAGAGCAAAAAAAAAAAAAAAAAAAAAAAAAAAAGAGGAGTTATAGCATCAAGGCAGAAAAGCAATTATCAATAATGGAGAGAATATAAGATGAGTAATTACAGTATGACAGATGTTGAAAATGAATCGCCTGGGAAGGAAAGACTAATGACATCAGGAATAGTGATGTGGAGGCATCAATTTAGACTGACAGGGCTGATGTGGTAACACTCATCGCCACTTGCGCTGACACATCCACCAAAGGCATGACTCATTTAATCACTGAGCCAAGCACATCGATTGAATAAAATCTTCTGTATTGTTTTTCAGTCACTGTTCATCCCACTATGGCACAAATACAGAACCCAAGTCATTACCAAGGAGAGGAACGACTGTAACCACAACTCAAAATACTGCTTCAAAATTCAGAGAGCCGAGAGCTCCCTTGTTGACATTATTTCTGGTACTAGCAGGTTTTCAGGCGAGTCCTTTTGCAATTTTGATATGTTACTTACATAGAAGACTGATCTCATGATAGACTGTAGCCTGCAGTTGAGTATCAGACTTCTGCTCTTTGGCCTTTTGTGCAGGTAAACTGCTCAGACTCACGACCAATCTGTTACTGCACCAAGACGGACTCCCTCATGTGACCTAATAAGACGCAGTGTTAATTAAAAAGTCCTGGGTTGCTTAAAACGACCTCCAATTCTTCTGAGTTTTTGCCCTTATGTTGTATAAATATATTTAACGCTGTATTAACTTTTCAAATGGTAATTCACAGACAAGGTTATGTGTATGTATGTATGTGTGTATATATATATCTAATATTGCCCTGCAAAAGGCGCTTCTCATATTGCTGTGTACAGGCTATAAATCAATGTCACAAAGAGAAAAGCTACTGAGTGAGTGACAGCCTGTGTCCACCACAGCGTTTCTTTTTTCCAGCCGGAAACAGCAGCCGCTCTCCTGAAAGTGCCCAGCTGGAAATGATTAAAAATGCTTTGGGGGTGCATTATTTTATTTTATTTTTTAAATATATGAGACTCTTTGGTTGCTATGATATAAAATACTGTATAAGTAAAAGTAAAAATTTTGCCATTTGCAGTGCTCCCACTACCAACAGTTAAACAGATGCACTGACCGTAGGAAAAAAAAATTGTAGTTCTTGTCAGGTTGTGACAGGTTTCGACCAATGAAATCAGCCAGTTCCATAAGTCGTTGCTCCAGTCCTGCCAGGACCACAGTGACTTTTGATTTTGAAGTCTCTGACTTATTTGGGGGCTTGTTATGATTCTTCACATTTGCTTGAACCCTGTTTTGGTTAGTTTGTGTTTTATTTTGAAATTCACTTCCCACCTGAGCCAAAGGGATGCTGCCTTTACCATCGGCCCCCAGAGGAGTTCCTCGCTGGTCTCTGGAGCCACCGTCTAGACTGGAGTGTTGCCCGATTGCACTGTTTAATGTAATGGTATATAAAGAGAGCGGGTCTGGGCTGCTGTCGCTCTCAACCTTCTGTTTTTGCCTTCTCTGCTTAGCAAAGATAATCAAATTTGAGGCAGGTGAGTGTGTACATTGATTATGTTTATTTATGTGTGTGTGTGTGTGTGTGTGTGTGTGTGTGTGTGTGTGTGTATGTGTGTGTGTGTGTGTGTAAAGAGTGAAGCAACCTGCTGCTCTCTGGCCCCTGGGCCAGCTGCATTATTCAGAATAGAGATAAGCGGTCCCACACTCTGGATCTTTTTGATACTGCTTAACCTCTCAGTTTAGACAGTAAACACACACACACACACACACACACACACACACACACACGCGCACACACACACACACACACACACACACACACAAACACAGTCTACAGAGCCCATCTGATAGCTCACCAAGTAACCTTCAAAAGCAAAACATCACATATGAAGGACAGAATAACCAACATGGACTCTGGAGGCATTCTTCTTGGAGATTAATGTTAATCCTAACAGACACTGAGGTTAGTGAGGCTGGTGTAAATGAAGCGCTCTCTCACACAACATCACACTTTTGCATTTCTATTCTACATGCAAGGAGTTTCATTTTTACTTAAAAATGGTAAGAAAAAAATTCTTATGTTGGGATGTTTGTGTTTATCAAATAATTGTTTACAGTCACGTCCCCGCGATACCGAGAATATCTAAATAAAACAAGCAAGAGCATCTTTGGCAGGCTTATGCTGTTAGGCAGTGACCCAAGGTGACAGTGCTTGGGTCTGCAGGGAGTCTAATTCCAAGTCCAAAGGAAGGTCAAGCGGCTTTTCCTCTCCCTAAGGCTCCGTCAAGGTCCCAACCTCATTAACGGGCAGCCACACACAACACACACACACAACACCCACACACGCACACACGCACACTGGAGACTGAACTTCTATAAGCAGCACTGACAAGCATCATTAGGTTCAATCAAAGCAAGTGATTAGTCTTCATCTGAAGCCACAGTTTGGTACGTGAATAGTACTAATGAGCACAACAGAACATTAAAAAACAACACACTTGTCAGATAAGGTGGACCTTCAGTCTCCCACCTCGCTATTTAGTATGGAGCTGCTACAGCTGAAATCAGAAATCCAGTCTGCAGTTAGAATAGCTCTTGCTTAATGTCATAATTATTTGATTGTGTTTATGAATGTGATTAGGTGCCATGATGACACTTCCTGATTTCTAATTAAATCAAACCAGATTTGATCATGTTGATATAATGAGGATGTTGTCTGGACATTCAGGCATGTTTTTCTCTGGTCATCATTTTCACATCCGTTTTGAAAGAACACAGTTTCCATCCATCCATCCATTTTCTACCGCTTATCTTGTTAAGGTTCATGGGGGCTGGAGCCTATCCCAGCAGCCTTCAGGTGAGAGGCAGGGTTCAACCTGGACAGGTCACCTGTCCATCACAGGACCAACACATAGAGACAGACAACCATTCACACTCACAGTCACACCTACAGTCAATTTAGAGTATCTATCAGCCTCGTCCCCTCTTGATGTCTTTGGACTGTGAGAGGAAGCTGGAGTACCAGAGAGAACCCACACAGGAACAGGGCGAACATGGAGACTCCACACAGAAAGATCCTGTGATGGAGCTGGGACTTGAACCTGGAACCTTCTTGCTGTGAGGCGACAGTGCGAACCACTGCATCACCGTGCGGCCCAGAACCCAGTTTGTGTCTTTTTTTTCTTTTGTACTTCCTGTCTTTTTTTGCTTCCCTCAGTTTTTATGTGTGAGCTTGTCATTTAAAAAGTCCTGACCAGCCTTGTCCCTCCTGTCCTTGCCCTCATGTTCTATGCTCTGTTGTTCAGTCTCAGTAGTTCTGGTGTATTTCAGTCCTCTTGTATCTTTCCGTCTTTCACGGATGCCAATTAAAAAAAATGACGATTAAAAAAACTGGTCCTGCTCATTATCTGTAAGGCTCCAGTCGTGCCGGCGTCATCGTAGCTCATATGCAAATAACTTCATTAACATGGCGCGTTATGTTGTGTGCTCGTCCACATAAAACAGGTGACTAATTTGAGTCATGACAGTGACAAACTGCATGTTGGAGTGAAATTCTTTCCTGTTGGGTTATGTGTTCACGCGGAGAATTTATTAATGATGACTTGATTAATATGCACTTGAGCTCGGCTCACGACTGAAATATATATGAAGACATTACACGTGTGACTAATATAGGGCCCTCTCAGTACTCCCTCACCACATTTGTAATGATTGATCCCCTTTTGAGGGATTGTGGGTAATTATCTTTGAAAATATTAATTTGCAAGGTCACGGGGTATTGGCTATCTATTAAAAGCATTAAGACTTATGCAGCCCTTCCCGCAAACGGGAACAGATCTCGTACTTATAAGGAGCTACATGAGGTTTTATGATGTAGAGAAACCAGCAAGGGTTTTTTGTTTCAGAGCATCTTTGAAATAAAGTGACATAAGAGATTAAGTTTGAGGAAATGTGCAAGTGATCTAAAAAATATCTTCTTTTTTTTTTTGTCACACAATGTCACCTTTTTATCTTCCAGTAATCATCCTGTACTGTAGCTGTGCAGTCGCATCAGAGGGCTGAAATTAAACTGAAACCCAGTAAGAACATTGACTTATGTACCTCGAAAGCTACGTGCGACCAGAGAGAACTCATCTCACAGGAGCGTTGTGATCTTTTTGTTGATACTGAAAAGAAAATGAGACGTTGCCTATATATATACTCTATATAAGCCTATCCAATTTTTGACTGTCACCGCTGACAGTATGATTTCATGTCTGTATAATAGCAGGTGAGAAGCCTGTCTATAAAACATTCACGCTACATCTTCTCTCGTATCACTGATCCTCTCTGCATATTCTTGACATTGTTATTGTTCCTCCAGGGAGAAACAACAAATTACAGGAAAAGAGAAAAATTAAATGGAGAGAGTGACAGTGAGAGAAATACCCTTTGTATCAATCCGCCGCTCAGCGCCCCCCCTGCATCTCCGTTCCTTCCTCCTGTGCCCCTTCACACGTTGCCCACCAGACCCGTCTCCTCTCCTCATTCCTTCGTCAGCGCCCCTTCATTCATCTCCTTCACTTTGTTCCCGGCTGCCTCATTCGTGTTATTTAGTGCCGTTGTGCACCCAAACCACCTGACCCTATTTTTGAAGTTTGCCTGCAGGTCCCGCTGGGCTTTTCTTCATCGGATTGTGAGATTGTTTGATCTTTTCTTTGTTCATATAAATATCTCAAATGTTCCTGCCAGTCCTGAGAGGCTTCATTTGGGTCCTTCCTTGTTCTCCCCCTGCATCCACGACAGAGGAAGAGTCACTTGGATAAAACCCAGAACAGTTTTCTGTCTCAGCTCCACCAGCATATTTGCTTGTTGTTTATTTTCACTTTACAACACCCCGCGCCTTCATTCATATACTGACTGACTCAATCCACATTTGTTACTCAATTTGTTAAAATACATTCCATAATTTACTGTCATCGCTTCTCATCCTCATTATTTTATGGCACCTTTTATAATTCCAAGTAAGCATGTTTGCAGTTTTGAATTATGCTTTTATATTTATCCTCTTGAGACTGTTGAACAGCGCTGAGTTGAAACAAGGATGCTGATAATAATGTACGGCCAAAAAAAATATAAAAAATTCAGGCAGAGAGACATGCATTTGATGGAATTCACAGTTCTGATTACATCCTGATGAATGACGAGTCCAGACGTCCATTAACTTCGACACTTACATACTGGGGAATTGTTTTTGGCCAGTATTTGTGTCCTGGCTTTGGCTGCAGCAGCAATTATGGATGTATTCCTCAAATTAGTCCAAAATTATGGTTTGCTCCTCATGAGCGTGTTGAGTCAAGGCAGCTCGCTTTGTTCTGGATATTCTGGTTGAACTTGCGTCATGAGTCAGGCTGATTCACTCCTGGAACCTCTCAATGCTTGACAGATGGAGTCTTCCAGCTTCTTCCTCTCTTTCTCAACATCACTGGGGTCTTCATAGAAATAAGAATCTCTGAATTTGACTCCTTTTCTTCTTTTATAGAAGACTTCTCATACTGAGGCTGTACTTTTTCGGCCTCTGAAAGGTCAGGGATCACTCAGCTCATTTTCACTTAACACCTGGAGACTATGAATAATTTGGCTGAATGACATCAAAATCAAAATATAAAAGTGTTGGAGCAATGGAGTAGAGTGGACAGGTCCCTGGAGCAATCCACTGACAATGAAAACTACTTGGCCGTGTGGGCCTGGAAATACGGCTTAAGATATTTGACACTAAAGCAAAAAGCTTTTAACAATGTGTCTTTATGTCCTGGCTCTATTGTTGCATTTCAGTTTTATAGAATTTGATGCTATGACCAATACACACATAGAAAAAATTTCTTCTCTCTTTTATCCACTTGTCTGTCCTTTCCTTACTTGTGCCCTTCAACCCTCAATTTTGTCCTGCTCTGATAGCCCCGCTTCTGTTAATCACCTCACACTGCAGCATCTCACACACACACACACACACACACACACACACACACACACACACACACACACACACACACACACACACACACACACACACACACACGTAATGAAGCTGACTAAATATTTTCAGCCAAGCTCTCCATCATGTCGCCAAGGCGACCTTGGCTGGAGTGAACAGGTCAGCCGGCTGGAGACTAAGGCTGAACAGGAGGATGGAGAGGGTGAGTGTGTGTGTGTGTGTGTGTGTGTGTGTGTGTGTGTGTGTGTGTGTGTGTGTGTGTGTGTGTCTGTGAAATTGTAGAGTTGAGGAAAAAGTGAAAAAGGGAGCAAGTGTCCCTGCCACAATATGTGTGTGCGTGTGTGTGTGTGTGTGCGTGTGTGTGTGCGCGTGTGCGTTTGTGTGTGCGTGTGTGTGTGTTTGTGATCAATCATGTCTCTGCACAGTAAAAAGCATCTGGGTCAAATAAAACCACACCCTAATTTGTTGAGACGTTGAGAGGTGTCTCAAAGCAGTGTCGTGATCTTTTCACATATTTCTATTAGATCAGCTTGGAAGAGGAAGACAGAGGAACTGAATCAATGTTTTATTTTATACAATAAGGTGGCTATAATGACCAAAGCGGGAGAGGAGATATAAATAAATCCTTTGGTGTGTCTGAGAAATAGGGTTGAGAATAGAGGGTGAAAGTATCTATTAGGCATTTAGATGACTTTGTACTGCTGAGACAAACCAATCTGTCTACCTCACACTGCTTGTGCTTCAACAATAAGGCTGAAGAATTGACTAAAGCTGCAGACAGACTGCACATTTTGTCTCTTTGAATGTACCACTGATGCAGCATTACAGCCCCATCATGAGACTGTTAACTGTGGAGGAATGTTGGCCCTGTAGCCCTTTGTCAACTCTCCACACTAAAGCACCAAAAGCTCCACTGTATGGGAGGCGCCTTTCACACTATTTGTGCAAACATCCTGCTGCTTTGCTATTGGATTTTTATAGGTTTCATTTATTGTGTTGTTTGTTTGAGATACTTTAATGGGTGCTGGACTCAGGCCTTTGACACGTCCTTTGCAATCTCCAATTTATGAGTGCTTTAGCCCTAATATGAAACAAATAAAGAACTTTCGCCCCCAGCTTCTACTTACTGTATAAAACACATCTCAACATCATCTCCAGCAATTTAACCGGTGTGGAAACAATTTCTCTTCTTTTACCATGAGCCCACGGCCAAATGATGTCAAAGTAGAGGTCCTACTTCTTCTATGATTGTTGTTCTTTCTAAGAAAGAAGACCATATAGCAGCATATCCCCTCATCCAAGGAATATCTTCCCCAATGCGTGATCCTCTACCCAAAGACAAACTTTGTACCTCAGTATGCACAGGACTTAACATCCACCTTCCATCAAAGACCAATAAAGTCTGTATACCAGCAGCAGCTCCCAGCCTAAATAAATTTCCCCTGATAGCCTCTGTCTCGCTCCAAACCAATATCTGTCCATCACTTTAAAGTCTCACCCCTTTTCCCCCGGTGTGTTTATGATTGGATGCACTCAAAGACGAACAAGTCTGCTTTTAAGTTATGTGTATCTACAGCTGGGGTCAGGATGAAAAAATGTTATTAAAGGGAGTTGCAGTTTGGGGTGTAAAGCTGGAGCGTTTATTGTGACCAGGGCAGGTCATTGAGAGCTTGGGATGGGAAGACTGTTTCAGAGTGGAATCAACTGCAATGGCTTTGTCTGCTGATCATGAGACAGCAGCTGGTTTATACACCTGTGTGAGAGTGTGCAAAAGCCATAATATGCACTGTATCTTAGTAGTCACATGGCTATTTGCTAGGAAACCCACTGAAGCTAATTATTCTCATATTTTGAGCTCAATGTACAGGTAATATCATATTTAATTCATTTAAGGAATGAAAGGAATTAAGGAGAAAACCTGGTGAGGTCTATGACGTCTATCATTCAACAAGAATAAAAGGAGAAACAAGGTAAATAAAGGGAAATGGTGCAGGAACATCTCAAAATGTGTTAAAAAAAAGTATAGTAATTATATCCATTCCATTTTCTCTTGAGTTTGCCCTTTGCCTTTTGAACTTGGTTGTGTTTTCATAGAGCGGATAGAGTGGATCTTAAGCCCGGGGGGGGGGGGGGGGGGGGGGGAGTTCCTCTGAAACTGGTTTCTTCTGATTGTTTTTCTACCTTTTGGCAATAAAAAAAAAAAAAATCCTCAAAAAGTTTGAGTCACTTTGACTGACTTTATTAGGAATGTTTCCAAGAAAAAGAAGGAGAAGTCAAGAATGTCAACATGTCTACTGTAAGTGGTCCATTCCTTTCCAAACGCACTGAACATACGGATATAAACAGAGATGTTGGTCTGCTGCAATCGATAAACATTCCCTTCAGCAAGACTGCTGGGATCCACTGAATTTAGATCACTAACCAGGTGAAACAAAGAAACCGATGAGAATTTTTCCAATAAAAAAAGCATCCATTTATAGACCGGGTTTGCCCTGCTTGGAGCTAGAATTCTTGTTATTACTGCATTAGTTTCATTTTCCCCATGCAGCCTTATGTGATTAGGCCAAATATCATTAATGTCTCCTGTGAGTTGTTTTTTTTTATTAAATATGAAATATGAGGAATATAAATGCATGATATAGGCTAAAAGTTAAATCGCTACTGCCAAACCAAGGAGAATTGACAAAAAAAAACCAGCCTGTGTATGAGTGAATTAATTTTTCAACGTGATTATGAAGCATACATAAATTCATTTTTGTGTCCTTTTTTCAGGTGTAGCTGAGTCTCAATGTGTCACTGTACAAGTTGCAAACAAACACTCCCAAGATCCACGCGACGTGATTGGTCAGTAGCCTACTGGTAGTAGAAATAACAAAGTTCACTTTGATTCACATTTGGCTGAAAAAGTGATACAGATCATTGAACAACAGGAATTACACTTCCCACCAACGAAGTGGAAGTTCAAACCAGTCCTAAACCATTTCAAGAAGAACGTATAGATCTATAGACTTCACTACATGAATTTTTCCATAATTTATGCACAAGTTCATGCATAATTTCAGATCTTCGGTATCAGGATCCATCTCTTCCCTCATCAGATCTGTGAACGAACAGTTTCACACATGCTTCAATGGCTCAGCTGGCACTGAAGGGTGAAACTGTTATCCAGTTTGCAAACACACTGTTAGTTCAACTTAAATCACGCTGGCTGCACAGGGTATTTGAAGTCAAACAATGACAGTTTAATCCTTAGCTGAGCTGACAGTCACTGCATATAAATCATGGAAAATGGGGTCCGTGGGCTACAGCACAATACAGTAAATCAAGGCAAGCATTGAGACACTCAGAAACTGAAATATACTGATTTTTATATTTGATGTGACTTGAAAGATTTCTGCTGAATAAACCTGCGCAAAAGATGTAGGCAACAAATATCTTTCAACCCAACTCACATTGTTGGTGACAGGTGACCTGTCACCAAGGCAACCAACCTTTGATCAGCAATATTGACATCTGAGGTCCAAATATACAATTTAAAGTGTTTCTTTTTAATTTAACATGTTCTTCTAACTAGCTATCTCTATCTGCGCTATCCATAAGCTGGCTACCGACATTTTCATTGCGAGATTTCTACTAACATCAGAAATTACTGACCTCAGCGGTGCACTTGTTTTTTTTTTATAGCTTTAATTAATTCAAAAATAAATAAATCTCTTTCAATTTATTCCATCCTTGAAAAACAAGTGGATTTCTTCCCTTCAGTATGAGCTATTAACCATCCTGAGTGGGGCGGGCTTGACACCTGCAGGGCAACACTACTGGGGAACAGATGGGCCAGATGATGGAGTCCAACAGGCGAGTTAACTGTAGAGGAGAGCCAGATTAAATGTTTTGGTTCGGGGGGAAAAAAACCCCTCACACAAATCACACAGAGGAAGCCGTGATCCACTGCAACCTCTCTGGGAGGAGTTAGCGTGTGTTTTTATTGTGTATTTGAATGGATTTTCTCAGGAACAGCTGGATAGAAACCTACATTTTAAAGAGATCATCCCCTATTGACGTCCTTTTATTGTTCACGTTTATCAGATAATTATTTTGAAAAGCTAACAGGTACCATTCTGTATGATATTCTGTCCTGAGCTCCCTACCTGGGGGAGAGTGTGTATGCTGAAGGGTGTGTGTTTGCATACGTGTGAACAATTATGATCTAACTGGACACGAGTGTATCTGGAAAAACTACTGACTTAATCAGGGGCCGCTGTGTAGCAGAGAGCCTCGCTGCTTCTGTTCCGACATCAGAGGCAGTTGCTGTGGCGATCTGTCACCATGGGGACAGGTTTTCTGCTCCGGGGTTCAATAATAAAATGAATCTTTACTTCCACCTTCGTCTTCATCTTTTTCCTGTTATTCCTTCTCTCTTTTTCCTCCTCTGGAGTTCTGTAATGAAATGATTCTCTCTCTTCAGGATATGGGTCAGTCGCTCTCTCAGTCTCCAGCTGCCAGCCCATCTCTCTCCCTCTCCCTCTCTCTCTCTCTCTCTCTCTCTCTCTCAGCGATCCACCTCATACTGCTCCATCACTGTCACAAGGTGACCAGATTGGGTGCAAAAGCCACTAATAAAGACAAGAAACACATTTCACCGCTTTATAAATACTGTGGCTTTGCCTGGCCTCTGAAGATGGATTTGTGGATGTGTGTCCACTGTGTGTGTGTGTGTGTGTGTGTGTGTGTGTGTGTGTGTGTGTGTGTGTGTGGGACCAAAGTATCCTAGCCCTGCAGAAATTAAACTCCCTGGTTTACAGACGTGCTTACTCACAAACATATGTCCCCTTCATCTTCATAAATTTATTGTCTGGTTATGTCTTCAAGGAAAATAAACACAATGTTCTCTCTGCAGCATCTAGTGAGAAACAACCATACTTTCTTTCATTTTCATGAGCATCAGTGAACTGTGCGTCACACAAACTGCTTGCTGGCTTGTCAAACAGCAAAGCTACCACCTACCTCCCACCTTCCACTCATAAAATATCTCAAATCTCAGATCATTTTTGTGGATGTGGTGGTCTGAAAGGTTAGATAGGTGAACTTGAGGAGGGTTTAATTCCTGGAGGGGGCAGGATGAAGTGACGATGCAGTGCTTGCCCCTCCTTATGTACAACCTTGAACCTGGGACTGCTCGGTGGGGCTGCTCAGTGGCAGCAGATCAGGCTGTTGGCGTACTGGGCAGCTTCCATGAGAGAATGTCTTAGCTGAGCAAAAGAGAGAGTTACTCACACACAAATATCTTGAAATTACTTAATGTTTCAGAGAAAATATCTCAGAAAATCATTGATTTGGATCTTATTTATTATTATTATAGCTATGAACACTACTACTGCTACAAAAAGAACAATTTTTGTACATTAGCTCAGAGAAGATGTGGATGACTTCTGACATTGTGCATGTATTTTGATGAAGGTTTGAGAGGTTGATAGAATGTTCTGTAGGTTGATGAATTCTAGAATTCATCCAGGAGCCGAATCTGGGCCTGATGATGTCAAATTATCATGGCGGGTGTAAGCACCCTACGGGTGCCCTCTATATGTCAAAGGGTGCATTAACCTGATGTGGTTAGGAACAATGCATTTCAGACGAGTCCCTTTGGAATCACTTTAGATGTGTAAATACATATAAAGACAACAGTTTTAAGGTTGTAACACCACATATCTCTTATAATACAAACACATCAAAACGAGGGTGAGAAGCAACTGAGATATACCAGTAAAGGATAGTAATAGTAGCGACGGTTGGCCCAGATTTGGCCCGCATCGCGACCGTAACTGAGTCATAAGTACCAAAAGAGTGGTGGTTTTGCCAAAATGTGCCTGCTATGTAGAGTAGTAGGGGTGCTGGTTGGGTTGCTGTCTCTAACAATCCAACTCATACATCTGTATAAGATGATACAGCACTCAGTTATCATGGTCTTGTTAGGTTTGGCAATAAAAAACACATGGTTAGGGGTAGGAATGTCCACTGTTTTAATGGAAAAAGGAAGCCAGATACACACAACATTGGCAATACAGAGTCAACTGTCAAGTTCTTTCTGTATCCACTCATACATCCACCTGCTGAAAACAGCTGTTTAAGCACATTAAACTCTATTAAAACAGCACTAAACAGCATCGATTGTCAAAATAGCATCTCCATCCTCAGCTAAGTAGCCTTGAACAACTATCCATCCATCCCCTGCTGCCCCCACCTCCTTATACAGACATTTTCCCCACCCTTTATTGATGTCATGTGACTTCCTGCTCTCCTGTGGTCATAATTACTATGGTCACGAGATGTCATCAGTTACTTATACATGATTATAAAATGGTTTAACCATTTGTACAGTATTTTCAATCAATCTGCTCATTGTTTGTACAGATGGGTGTGTAATTTGTCCCTGATGTCGACGAAATTAAACAATCGTGACAATTTAAACGAAAGCTGAAATTAATAGCATTATAAAAACAGATATTGTGAAATCATAATTGGACTGTGAGTGTACAGGTATACCTAATAAAGCGGAGTTTATTACACACATTATCATACAGGAGTGTGTTTGTACATTTTTTTAATAAGGTTAAAAACCCCAAATAATAATAGTAAGCAACTGTAATTTGGGAGGCTTGCTTGCAAAAGTGCACACCTCAGCCCATTAGTAAGTGACCCCAGTAAATACCCTTATTAAAGAACCTAACATCAAATTCTGACCCCTCCACAACACCTTAATTGCAGGTCAGCAGGGTTTTGACTGGACAAATTACAAGTCAGCTCCTATTTTCTTGATTAGTCTCTCTTACATGGGCAGCATGCCATTTGGCTCTCAGAGGGGTTCACCGCTACAATCCAAGTGATTACAGGAAATGGAGTTTGGAAAAAGAAGTCTCTCTTGAACAAATAATCAGCAAACCAAGATGAGATTACTGATTATTGCTGTGCTGCGTATCTATCAGACTGTAATATCAAGTAGTCAATCAACGATTTTGTCTGATTGCAAAGCTGTGGCTCGGAGGGTTGTTATTGAAACTCACCGTATCGCTCATTCATAAAATCTGAACATAATGGTGGACACAATCAAAATAGTAATTGACACAAATTAAAACAGTTATATTTTTAAAAGCTTTCAAGCAAGAAAAAAAAATCAAAAACTGAAATCATCACATGAAAATAAAATATTCGGTGTGGCACATTTACTGCAGACCTAAACTGGCGACCCTGCATATTAATGCCACTCTTCTGTAATTGGAATGCAGACTTTGTGGAGTGTGACAGTCTTGTAGAAATGATGCAGATAATTTTCACTGACAACAAAAGGATCTTTGTTTGCAATGCGTGGGACTTCTATAATACTCAGATCCTTCGATTAGTACCATAAATATATGTGCGGTTTCATAATACGGAGGAAAGCGATCAGATAAAATAGAGGAAGAGGAGCGCGTGGATTGATCAGCAGTTCCACACAACACAAAGTAATCATGTGAACTGTATTAAAAGTCAGTGTTGACACAGACAAAATCATTATTTTACTCAGCATAAATTCAGGTGATGGACAACAGCTCTGCTTTATTGACATATAAAAAGTTTGTGATTGATTAAAGCTAGCAAGTCAAATAAATGACCCTAAATTCTTACCGCAAATGCAGACAAACACTTGAAAGTGAACCTCATACAGAAATAACATGACTTCACCAGCTGTTTCTAGTTATTCTGGCTGACTACTTTCCTCTTCGGTCAAAAGTCAATCAATAGGCGGACTGAATTCGGTGTCGTAAACTCAAACAAACTCAAATAGTAAAAGCGCTCTGTGAATAGGCAGTAATTTTTACCGTACACACTCACACAGAGAAGCAGCACCTGTGGCTCCACGGCAGCTCTGCCAGGACGCTGCTGCTGCAGTTATTCCTGTAAGCAGATAGTTGTCTGTGTTATTTATACTGCCTTTGGTTCTCACTGTTGGGGTTGAGTTAAAAAAAAGTTATACACGAGTGTCTCAGCTCTGCATGGAGACGGCAGTGGAACTTTTGTGGCGGCAAGCAATTGGACTGACTGTGGTAAGTTACTGTAGCCTACTGTATGTCTGAATACATCAAAAACACAGGAGAGACATGATTTGCATTGGTTCTCATGAATAATTTGCACTTTTTTCAAACACTTCAGAAAATAAACTGGAAAGTAATGAGAAGGCAGCGAGAGCAGCAAGAGAGAGCAGGGGCGGGAGTAAATAAATGATCGCTGAGACACAAGGACAGTTATTATAGGTTTACAGTTCTCCTGCATCTAGTCACAATATTAAAAGTGTATAATCACGAGAAGTTAAACTGAAAGTGTTTTAGTTCACTTGTGCCCTTTACAGTATATCTGCCTATCGTACAAACTTTGAAAAACATTGCAAATGTTTTTTCCTCTCTTTTGTAGTAGTGTCGTTGAACTGGACAGAATTATATACAAGGTACTTTTGCTACTTCAAGTAGTTAAAAAGACCAACTACCAGAAACCCCATTACACCAGTGCTACACCTAACACAGCTTCACATAGTACCATAGCACTTCAAATGTAGTACATCTACGTGTACATGAACATCGGATAGGTGTTTCTCTCAGCAGGACAATGTGTAAACAACCTGTGAACTTGCTATGTGCTAAAAACACACACACACACACACACACACACACACACACACACACCTGTCATATGCTTTAATACCTTCCTCTCATTTGGCCGTCTAATGATATCAGAACAGAGATGTGCAGAGCACATGAGACCAAGAGGCGTGCCGCCTCACCACAGACAGGAAGGTCTATTTTTACCATGACGGCCTGCTCCCCGTAGTTGCCAAGACAACCACTGGGCCATTGTTTAATCAGATTTATAACGGAAGAAAAGGACAGAAAGAAAAGGAAGAACTGAATTCACAGAAGCTCTAATTAGAAAGATCTGGTCTGTCTTATAACTTTCTCTGTACCTGCAACAACTTTTGGATTCATCTTTTGGAGAACTCAAGTTTCTGATGACTAGAGAAGTTTTCATATTAACACTCACATTTAACACAATATTACACCTCTACTGATACCATCAAAGTTATGTTTGCAGACAATTTTGAGTGTATAGTTTGTTTTTTCTCTCGGTTGAAAGCATTGTCGCCTGGGCAAGTTCATTTGATAGCTGGTGAGACATTATGTTAAAAAAAAAATGCCTTAAAGTGCGGATTTTGAGAATACAAGAAACAAACAAACCTCATTCTAAGGTTATCTTCAAAGGTGTGATTTTAGCAGCAGAGGAAACCTCACCTGACCTCCCACTTCTTATCAAAAATGAATTAAATTTTAATGCGTACTAGATGTCACTTCCCTTGTTGAACATTTGATATACTGCTTTCTTCTGAATAATGAACCAGACAGGGTCAGTTACTCCAAATTCAAGCGGTATCCACCAAATGTAGCTCACTCATCCTCCCATCATTATTCAACCACTCATTTCCTCCCGCCAGATAAACAATAAAATGTCATAGAGCACAAAATCCTTCAAGGCATGCCGGATATATTATATATTTTGTTGAAATAAAGATTAATCTAAAGTGGCTGTCACGGACAGAGAAAATATATAATCACAGTTTTCTCACATCAAGTGCCCGATGTTGTTAAACACTTGGAAAATATGAAGCATATGAATAGGAATCCAAAAATTGTAATTTGCCTTTCAAGTACTCCCAGTTAGGGTGTCAGATATTCTTAGCTTGAAGCGAATGGAGACTGACTACTATCATTAGCGAAACTGTCAGAAACGCTGATTCATAAACTCTCAAACACATAATCCACGTCTTCTGTAGCCAGCCTTATCAATACTCCACAAACACATTGATTTAAACAGAAAGCAAACAAACAACGACACTTCAGGACAAGTGAACAAATCTCGATAGAGAAAAGTTTGATTGTGTTGAAGATACGTTTGAGAAGAAGATCTCTGTGAGCTTTAACCTAAATCGTTATGGCTGTCGTTTTTTTTTTTTTTTTTTTTTTTTTTTAATTCCGGAGTCACCAACGAGTCCTGCAGGAGCAGAAAAAGACCTTTGTGACATCAGGACACCAAATGATGAGTCATTCAAATGGCATCGCATTAATAACTACACTAAATGCTTCATATGAAATCACTCACTGAAAAGAATTTCCAAAAATGTGTCATCATTTTTCATCGTAAGATATCCATCCATCCATTGTCTTCCGCTTATTCCTGTTAAAGGGTCATGGGGGGCTGGAGCCTATCCCAGCAGCTTTCAGGTGAGAGGCGGGGTTCACCCTGGAGGGGTCGCCTGTCCATCACAGGACCAACACATAGAGACAGACAACCATTCACACTCACAGTCACACCTACAGTCAGTTTAGAGTATCAATCAGCCTCGTCCTCTCTTGATGTCTTTGGACTGTGGGAGGAAGCTGGAGTACCAGAGAGAACCCACACAGGAACAGAGAGAACATGCAGACTCCACACAGAAAGATCCCGTGCCCGAGTCGGGACTCGAATCCGGAACCCTCTTGCTGTGAGGCGACAGCGTTGACCACAGCACCACCGTGCCGCCCATCTTAAGATATTTTGTAGAGAAATCAACAAGATAAACTAATTATGTAACATAAGTTATATATCAATATACATCATCTTTTTGATGAATTTACCAAAACACATTCATGAAAATTATGGTTTCATTCATTTAATGCAGTCTTGTTGAAAAAGACAGATGGTGAAAAAGAGGGAATGGTAGACAGAGAGAGAGAGAGAGAGAGACAGAGAGAGACAGAGACAGAGAGAGACAGAGAGGCTGTCATCAGTTCATGAGCCAGAATGTGGGTGGTGATATTGACTAGGGTTTCATCACCCTTGAATGAGCTATCGATCAGCTTGTTATGACCCTTTGTCACACACATAAGCATGCACATGCACACTGTCAGCCAAATGATTGATTGGCAGATGCCGACGTGTCACGTCAGATGCCCACACGCAAACACACAGTCTAACTGGCATACAAGCTTCCTCCCACGCCAACACCCGGTATTTCTCTCTCCCGTCCCCATCTACCGCCCCCCCCAACACACACACACACACACACACACACACGCACACACAATACTTGGGTGTCTTTCATCGGCAGTGCTCCCATCACAATGCTATCTCCTCTCATTATGTCTCTTTTGTGTCCCTGCTCTGCTGCCAAGATCAACGGGTCCAGTGCCTCTATTGTTCCAGACCCTGTCTATCAAGCTGCAGTGCCATCTTATCAAAATGAACATTACCATAACAGTGGACCTGCTGGCATCTTAGCAACACACACACACACACACACACACACACACACACACACACACACACACACACACACACACAAAACAGGAAAAGACCAGAATACTGCTTCACATTTGTGTCTTGACATTTGCAGTGACAGGTAATAGAGGGCTCATAACTCTCTTGCTCTGTGAGTCTGGATATTTGTATGTTATTTACTTGTGTGTGTGTGTGTGTGTGTGTGTGTGTGTGTGTGTGTGTGTGTGTGTGTGTGTGTGTGTGTGTGTAGCTGTTGTCTCAACCAAGCTGTTAAATCAGATAGGGCCCTGGTTAACGACGACACTCATTTTTATAATCCAAAGGAGGACTTTCATCATTAGCTAAACCTTCCACCCACTCAACAGAGCAGTGATCATGTTTCCAGCCCAGCTAAGCGACCATAACCAGGCATGATATCGCTCCACCTGCCGTAGCCATGTGCATGGAACTGGGTGTTTATAGATTTAATTCCACTTCCTGAAACTAAATCATTTTGCTTTCAGACCAAATCACTCTAGCAGCAACACTTGGGAAAATGTGTGCACTTGCACTGCTTATAATTATATTTTATATTCTGTGTTATGTATGCATGCATTTAGGCTTTTATTCACAATCAGCCTGTTTAAAATGTTTTACCTTAAAGTTTATTTTTCTGTTGCTCCACGAAGCCAAAGTCCCTCTACACTTTGCATATTTTAATGATGAACTCTGATCCTGAAATAAAACGTTCAAAGCAATCTGCAGTGACGTACAGTGTGCAAAAACCTGCCGGAAGAAGTGAGTAAAGAGGTCAACTGACACAGATGTACCCCCCCCCCCCGCCCCCCCATGAGCATAACAAAATGCAAACACAAATGTATGCACACACGAGGGAGAAGCATAATAAAGGAAGTCTCCCTCCCTGAGCTTTGACCAGTATCCTCTCTGGTCCATGAAGTCTGCAAGTAAATCTTTTTCTTTTTAAGCAGAACAATCACAAGGTCGCACTCTAAGAATTTCAGGCTTAGTGGATGGCTGATAATACAATTATGCACCAGGGCGTGTTGGCCAAAGTCACCCGATACATACATTTCCATATTCATGCATGTTATTTTCAGTTAAAAAGGTCATCTGCTCGGCAGCTATTTGCATAGCAGAGGGAAGTGAGACTTACGTGACTCACAGAAACTGTGCAAGGGTGCACTCAAGATGTTTGTGTCATATACTTAGGAAAAAATTGTCTGATATTATAGCTAAGCACAATATTTTGTAACACAATTTTGTCACAAATATTTTTAATAATTTTATAGTATTTGAAAAGTCACACATTTTATTTGTGACAGGAATATATAAGTAGCGTAGGAGACTTCTGCTATGTTTGAGGTGAATCAGGACCAGGTTTTACTGAACTGGCTCTGAGACGAACAAGCCAATAAACCAGAAACTACATCTCACATTTCATCCCCACAGAATATTCCCACGTAATTCCTCATCTTCTGTTCTAAACTCTCCTCTTCATCCTTGAAAATATGTACGAACATCAAAACTCCCTGATGGCTGATTCATGAACAAGGATGAAGTAAAAGACAAGCACAGTGTTATATTCATGTAGCGGGAGACTGTTGTTTGGATCAATAATTACATTAATGATCCTGATTAGCATTGGCAGAATCTTCACCTTTGTACTAATCATGCTGCCAGCAAAAAAATCTCACTGGAGTAATTGGACAGTTTTGTCGAATTCCATGCATAAATTGTCCTTTGAAACTAAAAGTCTGTTTTCAGGGCTCATAAAATGCAGTAAGTATCGCTTCTCTTCTTCAAACTGAGCAGTCTTAAGCTGCAGATCTGTTTTAATTACAAGGTCCAATAGCATTACCATCCAGGTAGTTATTAATCACCGCAATTCTTTGTGCTCCGGTGTCCAAGATGTTACACAACCAGCAGTAGAAACTACATAGTGCAAACTGTTCTCATGGACATGTTGAAAATCTACACCTCATTTCCTCACTGTGGTCATTATCCAAACTGAAGACTCATCCTGCAGCCAAAACGCCAGTCTGTGCTCCATTAGCCGCAAACTGCCAGCCAGCCACAGATGGCCTGAGCCACCATGTGGCCAGTTTGGACTCATTGAGACAGAGTGGATCATATCACCATGTCTGCATTCATGCATCGCAAGCACAAACACACACGAACACAGAAAACAAAGACGGCGACGAAGACAAATGGCGTTAGATTGTATCAGGGTCACCTTTGTTTAAAATCACAGTTCTACATGCTACCAGCAGCAGTGAGGCAGAATGTCTCTAAATAATGGTCCTCGTGATAGGAGGATTTTATGTTTACCGCTCAACCGTAAAATCGCAAAGGTTTATGAGAAACTTATAAGAACTCTTTTTTTTTTTTAAGTCAATGCACTGACCTTACATTGTACATTGACAGGGAGCTCTTATGTTTTCTCCATAATCACCTGTAATATACAGTACAAATTTAGTGTGCTCATGAACACGGACAATTCACTTGAACATTCAAATAATGAAGGACCCGTCCTTGTGAGGAACGTGAGACTTCTCTACTGTCACAATGAGATGATGTCATTTTGACATGGATTCTCACCAAATACAGGGATGCTGCCCCCCCACCCCCACCCCCGCAGGCTTCAAGAGGCTGGCCAATAGTAAGACAGAGACCTATTAGGACGGGAGGGAGGCTTAAAGTTGTAACAAAGTTTCCTCTCAACATATATTCCATCGCTTTTCCTTGACTTTGGAAAGTGTTTGTCTTTTATGGGAGAGGTGGAGGGAAGGAGGGCAGCTCAGAATGATGTGATGTTTGAAGCTGGAGCTCTCAGAGTTGCACCATCTGGCTCTCGTGAGACAAATAAGATTGTTGAGCATCTCACGTGAGTGCGGCCCAGGGCCGAGGGACAATGCAAGTGCAAGAGAGAACTGTGCAAAGTTAACCAACAAAACAGTAACTTCTGTTAATGAGGTCTCTCTGTCTGATTGACAACGCATCAAGTCCTCCAACCAGTGTAAGCAATATTAGTCATTTCTTCTGATCCTCTAACATTTTTAGCAAAATTTGAGGTGCAAAAACACGCAGTTAACTTCAGGAAAAGATTATAGTTTTGGTCGAAAGTTTTGATGAAAACAGGAAGAAAACACACAACATGCCAATACAGCTGGCTCTTTCTGCCGCTGCACAGCAACGCCTCCCTGCCAGGGACTGTACAGTGTTTGGATATGTCAGTCCAGCACAACGTTCTCCGGTTAGTAGCCTCCCACATGAGTTCCCTACACTGCAAATGTCTCTTCTGTATGTCCACCCAGTGCTCCCTTCACACCATATGTGCCCCCCCTCTCCCTTTTATTGACACCATGTGATTTCCTAAGTGTGGTTATAATTAGTATGGCCACTAGATGGCATCAGTGCCTGCCTACCTGCCTGTTCTTCTGGGAAGGACAGCCTGGAAAGTGAGGATGGTTCTCACAAACGTTCCCTCTCAACGGCCATTCCCTTGTGAGTACCATAGAGTGGAGACTGAACATAGAGTACACCAAGGCATCTCAAACAATCATATTTTGTTGTTTGAACAATTGTGAAAACTTGTTTATTTCCTGAAACTATGAATACATTCTTGACAGGCATGTATTCTTGTATTTTGGAGATAAAGTGGGTTGTCTATAATAAAAGGATTTGGATTTGGTCTCCAAAGTGTGTCTCCAAGTGTCATTGAGCAAGACACTGAACCCCGAGCCCCTGATAGCTTCACCATCAGTATATGAGTGTGTAAATGTGTTGTCAAGTGCGATGAGTAGATGGAAGACTAGAAAAGTGCCGCATAAGTGCAGTATTTACCATATTTCTATGGCCCAGCTGAACCCATCTGCTGTGACTCTGATACAGAAGTGGCAGCCTTGTACGTTCTTCATCGCTTACATGTGATGTGATCCACAGAGAGCCAAGTCAGAAGCTTTATAAGCAATTAGATTGATTAAAGGAGGTCATGAGGACGCTTTTGAAGGATGATGAGCTGCTTCAGGCCCGTGAGCACTCCCAGAAACAAATCCAGCCAAGCTAATCCAGATGTTATTAAGTGGCAAAGTCTGAGGACAGAGAAGACAGACAGGGACAATCAACAGTTTTTGAAGCCCTCAAACAATAACCCACTGCTACCACCCAGTCAGACGTTTTTCTCCCTATTTGTAACGAGCACATCAAGTGATTCACACTGCTACATGATCATACGGTACGACAGCGTGATCACGAAGAACATATCAGTCGTCAAGTCCACACCTCGGAGTAAAACTGCTGCGGCGGAGAAGCCATCACCTCTAGTCCTTGCTTTCTTCTTCTCTCTCTTTTTATTCCCCTGTATGTTACATAAAAGCACTTGCACCTATTTTCTAACTCTCATTCTCTCTCACACAAACTCCCCTAATGAACGATGGCTGAAATGATTTGCCTGGAGGGTATTCATTTACAATGCACATCCTCGTCTCTCTATCGAAGCATCACTCTCACACCAAATGAATCCTAAGAGATGAATAAAAGTGATGGAGAATTTAATATGTTCAACATATAGCATGCTAATGATGATTCAACCTTAGCTCATTTAGTTTAGCCCATTAGGCATCAATTGCTTCTTCAGTTTCTTCCACATCGAAACCTGTGTGTAGCCTGGCATCTGCAGTTATACATATTTAGCATATATTTAACTCAGAACTAGAAGTGATGTCACAAATCCAGTAGAAGTGAGGTCTCAGCCATTCACAATACCAGTTGATTCACTATAGGCTAGTTTATGCATAAAAACATCTACAGATAGAAGAGGACCAGCGCCTTTTGTACCGATGATAAATGGTCTGATATCAAAGTGTTCACACTACTGATGCACAGTAGCCATCTTGAATTGTGATTTCTGAATTGTCAGGTGCATCAGAGTTTCAGAGAAGGGCATCCAACCTCAAGGGGGATTCCAGCTGAAATGTTTATGTGCATTTTTACACTGAATTTGTCTTTGTCTACACGAGGTGAAGGTGACCGGATGATATTTCAAATAAAAACTCCACTTCACCAATGACTATAACACCCAGAGAAGTTGAAGCTTTGCTGTTCATAAAAACCTCTAGCAACTCTGGCACAAGTGGGGATGCTTTGCATGAATACAGGAGTTACGGGGTGAAAAGAAGAAGCATCTATAGCTACCATACCTTAAAAAAAGGGAGATCACAGCTTGTTTGATGGACATGTAACCTCTAGGAAGACGTAAAGCACCACAGCATCAAGAACTTCACTCCAAATCAACTGTAGATAAACTGAGGATTTAAAGGATTACCAGAGTAAATGATTCAGCAGAGAAGTTTGCATAGAGGACAGAGGACAAAGACATTGTTAGCAGAGAGTAGAGGTCATAACACACACACGCGCACACACACACAGACACACACACACAAAGTATATAAAAATGATCTAATTTTCTTTTTTATGTACGGAGCTCTTCTTGATCTTGAATATTCATGGGTGGTGGGATAGTTTCTTGTGGTTACCAAAGGTGATCAGATGTGGGATTGAAAATCTTGTAACAGACATTTGTGTGGTGTGGATTAAACTGAATTCAGCCAATTGTCCTGATGCCTCGACATGCCAATTTGTTGTGAAAAAGGTCACTGAAACATGATGTCACGGCTGGGAGCTACATAGAACAGTGGAGCTAAAAGCATGGCGTGGGCTGTCCCTCAGGCTAATGTGCCTTTAAACCATCTCTGACTGGTCTTTGATTTATCACCAATGTTACTTAAGGTTGTCATCATCTCCTTCTATAATGCGGTTTCCGTTGAGGTGGTAGGTACTAGATTGAGTAACTAGCATTGTCTCTGACAGACGCCATAGTGATTTCTACTGAAATGTAAAGCTTGAAAACAGTGTCATCTTTCTTTGAGGGTGAGAAAACATTTACTTGTGTTGTTAAACAAGCAACATTAAATGAGCGAGTTCACTTGTTATTTTGTCATTTTTCTGAAGGCAAACTGTTCTCAAATGCTGCAGGGTGACTTTCAAGGGTGGAATGTCTATGAGTGTGATCAAATATAACCCCCAGTCAGCTAATGGCTCATCAGGTTTGAACCTGAATGGCTGTTCAGCAGGTAATTTTGGACAAAATTCAATGTACAAAAAATCGTGGAAATATCCCCTAGTTTTGTTTTTTTCTTCATTCTCCTTCTTTTTTCTTTTGCAAGGAAATGAAGTTCTGTCAATGTAATTACAATATGTCCACCAACAAAATAGAAATCAACAGGAAACATGTACTTGTCTGAGACAAAGGAAGCTTCTTCCTGTGTTTGCTCTCATGGTTCTGCCTCACGGAGATTTTTGTCTGTGTGAGATCAAACTGCTCCATAAACACTCTTCACCAGACACTAGAAACGCTCGAGGTTAACAGACTCTGATAAGGACCAGAATAAATGGAGTATAGGTGCAAAACTACGAACTGATTAACCAAATATAGGGAACTTACACTCTGTTCATTTGGGTTAGGGTGTGGAGGTCCATGTCTGCCCATACTTAAAGTATCAGTGCTGCAGAACCACCATGATAGTTGACAAGCCTGCTGTGTCTACCATCGGCAATGTAGCTGCTCCCAGCAAACTTCCTGTCTTTGACTTCATCGTTGGAGGCTTTGGCGGTTATCCAGGCGATGAAACTGAGGTTTATGACATCCATTACAACCTTTGGCTGAAAATGAAAAACCATATAGATCATTGTCCTGCCTTTCATGGTACTG
Organism: Aulostomus chinensis; assembly: GCF_037954235.1. Classification (NCBI taxonomy): domain Eukaryota; kingdom Metazoa; phylum Chordata; class Actinopteri; order Syngnathiformes; family Aulostomidae; genus Aulostomus; species Aulostomus chinensis. Next base: position 16,798,468 of record NC_141327.1, on the reverse strand, counting down.
TCTTCCTCAAAAGGTACATCTACTGTATTGGTGGCTGTGAGGAGAGGAACTATTTATACAGTGTGTGTAGGTTGGACCTGAGCTCTTACACCTGGAGTGAGATGTCACCCAGGCATCATCTATGGGATCTTGTTCTGGTGGAATCCGCTAACGTCGACCCAGAAATGCAGAGAAATCAACATGTGGACTCTTACTGAGGAAATGCAGGAGGCGAAGAGCGACACCTGCTGCACAGCCTTGAAGGGAAAGGTGGGTGAAAACCAGCTAGGGACCCTTCCAGTCTGGAAAAAAACAAAAAAAACACTTGGTTGGCAAATACAGAAATGAAGAACCCAACAAGGTCGATCAACACAATCTAAATCAGTACTAGTACAGCATCTCTTCGCGTTGCCACATAGCAATCTCTGTCTTCTGAATACCAAACATACATAGGATCCAGGTACGGTGCATTTCCAAAAAGCTAATACTAGCAAACAGTATAGGTGAGTTCCTTGAATATATTCCTCTGTGGATGTGTTTGGTCTCAGCTGTAAATCACCAGTTTTATATAAGTGTGGATATTTCTGGGAAATTGATTGGATCTTTGAGCAGCTGCTGCACTGACCTGAGACCATGTCTATGCAGTAAGTACACAAAACACTGTAACACAAACTTCAGTGCTTCTGAAGGTTTTGAGAAACAGGTTTCACCTTCCTTTAAACTTAATTGGCTGTAGGATGGTGGCTTCGATGGTGTCACCTGCCTGAGTCTCCATGTAGTTCCAACGCAGCCACATCGGCATCAAAGTGGTTGAAGAAAATGTCTTTGTTTGTAGGGGTTTCTCTGGTCACAGAGTCACAAAAAAGGTTGAGTTCTACAATGCTACAGATGATGTTGATTTGATGCGTGTGACTTGGAGATCGACCACAGAACACTGACCTGCTGCACTGTCTCCAGACCTCTGAACCTGGCAAATTTATTTGTAACGTTGCAGCCCTGATGCCACTCCCACTGGAGAAGGAATTCAAATCGGAGCGGACAGTTGACCTGGAGTGCCGGACCAGGCTCTCGGTGAACGGGTCAACCGGTGGAAGGCTATGTGTTGAATGAATCCCAGATCATTTGTACGCTGTGAGATATGACTGTTTTTCTGTCACACACTGTGACACTGTGCTCGGATCTGCACTTGTTTCTACACTTGATTGGTAAATGAGGGTATCTTAAGTACATCATTTCAAGGAAAGATTTCAATTTGTACAGACATCAATAGATAGTAACTAGCAGGACACATTGGTGCCCATAGCAACATATCTGTATCTCACTTGCTATGTGGTACATTAAATAAATCCATCTCTAAAGCTCTAAAAACAGGAGCAAGATGGGAGAGGCAAACAGTCAAGGAGGCTGAAAACACTTGCTCATGATATTGCAGGTATAGTATCATTAAAGCAGTAGCAATAAATTATCTGACAAAATTGTATGGCAAAAAACAAGATAATTTTGGGGATAATATATTGACTAACAAAACAAAGTTATGACACAAACAAACAAACACACACACACATACACACACACACACACACACACACACACACACACACACACACACACACACACGCACAGCCTCCTTCCGACCCTGCCTGGTCTTCTCTGCTAATTAAAGGCCAGTTTCAGGGATGTTGACTGAGTTCATAACACCATCTGAGTGACAATGGATCATCATTAGTATGCGTGTCTTTCAGAGAGATATAGCTCATATCAATAAAATCTGCACACACACACACACACACACACACACACACACACACACACACACACACACACACACACACAAAATGCAGTCCAGTGGGAAAATATAGATGGTAGTGTGTCATTTTACAGGTTTTTAGGATGAAATAGCGGTGGGCTACATCAGTGACAAGCTTCCTTCACATAAGGATGAATTCTATACACTGTTCTGTCTATCTTTGCCTGATACAAAGGGGAGAATGTGTCTTTGGGGTAAATAAGAGAAAGAAAAAACAAAACCATTCAAAATCATAAGACAACAGAAATAACAAAGGAAAAACAGAAACCACAGAACAGAAAAAAGCCAAACTCCTCCTATCAAGGATCATCTTTGCACAGACATGATTCATGTTTGTCTTTGTAAATTATTTCCCCACTCTGCTTGAGGTAAGTTGATTTGCCCTTCACAGCTTCTGCATTTTCCAGTTGTTATTACCTCAGACGCATAGGTAACAAACCTTTTTAATCACAGGAAGGAAATGTAAGCATTTATGAAAAACGTTTCAGTTGGGCTACTTAGCCAAACTCATGGTAAATACAAAGGTCATCAAACTAACACAGGACAAAAATGCTAGAAATCACAACCAATCGACTTTTATCACACTGGCAGTTCAGCGCTGTGGCTTGTCAATGAGGCATCAGGTGATGCCCCTACCACCAGTGGTCTGTCAAATGGAAGAGGAGAGGAAACAAGGCTTTGCAGAAGCTGCCATTAACAAGGACTGGAGCGGTGCACAGAGTTTTGTAAAAGCAAAGTCTCATCCACCTGCCCGTCGCTGATAATGGTCCCCGGTAACCTGGACCAGTTATTGATTTGAACCATTAAAGTTGTTTTTTTGTTTGTTTTTTTACTTGCATCCTGTCTTAATTATTTGAATTGTGGCATTTTTCTTTGCAGCCAACTCATCTTCTCCATCTGCCTTGCTTGCTGTCCGTCAGCGACCCATCGTGTGACCTCCATCAAACATGATTGGACGATCTTAAAATAGTGGATCACTCAACTCTAGTCCCACGTACAAAATGGTGGGGGCAGGTGTTTTGATGCTTGGCAAAGGTTAGCTGTACTAAATTATTTAGGCTATACACTCATATCATATTCATTATTGACTTGCTTTGAGGTTTGTTATTCCTTTGGCCATTTTGACTCAACTGTAGTTGTGCAGCCTTTGACTTACACTTTCAAATTCTTTTTCTTCACTTTTATCCAGTAAAGCGCCCTCTATTATGAGGCATATGCAGCTTGACAGTTAACTGATGTTTCTACAACTGTTTATCCTGCCTTTGATGTGATGGCTTACTGACAAGACAATATATTGTATTTTTCTCTTTATTATACAACACAGTTGTGCTATATAGTGCTCTCTCTCTCTCTCTCTCTCTCTCTCTCTCTCTCTCCAACTTTCTGTCTTTCAATCAACCCCTCTCTAAAATGAGTCATTCTAAGAACCCTATTGTTCATGGCTGCTGTTCAGCTTATGGTGCAGGATCAGAGTCATTTATAGCAGGCCGGCTGTGCCTCACCCAAACTGGGACGCATTTCTGCCGAGCTGCTGAGAGAGATTAATCTGGTGGGGAGAAAGAAAAAGGGAGAGGAGAATAGCTAAGAGAGGGGAAGTGTCCCTCGGAGGACTCCAGCTCTGCTCCTGTCTGTGTCCTAAAGCAATTTATTTTGTGGTGGGATGATAATATAATTAAAATATAGGGTAAAACCACTCTGGTAGCATTTGACAACTCCTTGGTGAAAATAGATAGCAGTAGAGAGAAGACAACTCCATAAAATACCGCATTGAGCCTTTGTAGGACTGAATAATACTGGAGTTAACAAACACCCTGCACCTTCATCTGCTTTACATTCTTAAGGAGTCTGTCCAGCTGAGACAGTGGTTCCTTATGCAAAGACAAGATGTACCGTATTGTTCCAACTCTCCAAATTGATGCAGGCATTTGAGGTCAACGTGAAGGTGCTCTTAAAGTCCTCCATTGTTTTTAGACGGTGGCACTTGAAAAGAGAAGGATGGCTTCTGCTGCGTTCCTGAATGCCGAACTCATTCAGAATTTATGGTTCAGCTTTTTCTACTTGCAGTGTGACTATAGCAGCTACAGAAACTGCAGCGAGGGGAATTATTTTACGGGTATCAGAGTATACTTGAATTATACGCGTCTTTAGAAGCATTGCACGACTGATCGATGTAAAGAGGTTTGAGCGGAGCAATAAACAGCATTTATGATACAAGCTAGAAAAATTACATTAACAATATCAATAGTGTTGTACTGCTGACCATTTTAAAGAACCTCCTCTATTATCATGATATATGAGCAGGACGCACAAGCTAATAGCTTTAAAGCAGCAGTAGCAATTTACACTGGTGGCGCAAGCAAGCTAGATATATCAGACAATAGGAGACAAGCTGATTGTTGCTCATCTGACGCATCAGAATATGGGAACATATGAAATACATGTCATCTCATCACCTTCTTAAAATAATTGCCTCAGTCATTTTTTTTTTAACTAGGCTGCACGGTGGTGCAGTGGTCAGAACTGTCACCTCACAGCAAGAAGTTTCCGGGTTTGAGTCCCAGCATAGGATCTTTCTGTGTGAGTCTCCATGTTCTCCCTGTTCCTGTGTGGGTTCTCTCTGGTACTCCAGCTTCCTCCCACAGTCCAAAGACATCAAGAGAGGACGAGGCTGATTGATACTCTAAATTGACCGTAGGTGTGACTGTGAGAGTGAATGGTTGTCTGTCTCTATGTGTTGGCCCTATGATGGACTGGTGACCTGTCCAGGGTGAACCCCACCTCTCGCCTGAAAGCCGCTGGGATAGGCTCCCGACCCCCCCATGAACCTTAACAGGATAAGCAGAAGAAAATGGATGGATGGATTTTTTGACTATTTTTTTCCCTAAATCAACTCCTTATGATGTTTTGTCTCCAGTTTTTCATGTTTTCTGAAAAACTTGAAAAAGATGACTTTGGCGATTATTTTAAGAAGGGGACAAGTATTTGTTCCTATATATAAAGGGAGCATAAATGAGTCCTTTTCCTTCAGTTGAATTCTCTATTTTTCTCATTTTGACCCTGCAGTACCTCTTCCTGTACGGAAGTTCCCCTGATACCTGTCATGCTGTACTATATCCACAACCCTGAAATGAGTTGTGTTTACAGAGTCAAGGAAAAATATAAGGCTTCCTTCACTCAGATTTCCTCGTGTTGACAACGTCCCACCTCTATTCAACATCAAAGCATCCAGCAGAGACGCATAACCCCTCCAGCACTGAGTCAGCGTTTCTTCCCTTAGCTTTGTTAACTGGGTTGCTGCCGCACATCATTTCAAAATACACACGCATTATAAAGACATTAAAGATGTGCAAACATGCCGATGCGTAAAGCTTGCACAATGTACTGAAGACAGAAGTTCAGAGTAACTGGCAACATAAATTATACAACATCTGCTTTTTATTCTGCAAAACGACGCATGTGGAAAGCAGTGTCCTTGCTGTAATGCTGTAGACATATTAGTTGAGGGAAGTGTCTGTTCCTTGTAAAGGAGAGATATAGTGTGCAAGTGCATGTCTGGGGTCCAAATGAACAGATGCTGGATGAGCAGTAGGAGCAGAGGGAGCAGGCGAAGGTCTCCAAGGATAAATGGAGGACAAATCTGGGCTCAAGTGATTTTTCATACTTCAGGGGCATTTGCCGTTCTCCTTATCAGGGCTTTTTTTCAGTCAGGTTTATTTTTTTACATCTCCAGAAGAAATTTTGTGTGTGTTTGTGTGTGTGATTCACCGTCAGATTGTTAAGCTTTACAGGTGGGTGTAGGGTGGTTCTGTGTCATCCCCTAGCTAACACAGGAGTGGGAGCATTTCGGCTCGCCGGGGAGCTAGGCTTCATGATGATTGCTTTCAGGGTTGATTCACGCCAAACACTGCCAGGATCATCTTTTCCTTTATCTCTTTGTTCCCTCCTTTCAGACTACTTGCTATTGAGCCTGGTGCAGCACGTTTTTGAATGGTGGACCTGAATTGCTTCAGTGCATCACGTTTTGTCTGTATTTGATTGAAAGATTCTGTCTAAGATGTGCTGGTTTCAGGAATTTACTGCTGAGGACTTCACCACATAAACACCCTGGGCCTGGGTGCTTCCTCAATCATGCTGAATCCAAATTGGGGATAACTGGAGTCCTAGCTCCCTACTGTCGGTTGCTAACATTAGCAAACGCGGCACTAGTGGATGCTCCAGCTGCATGCTGCAATGTGAATGAACCTTACCATGTACTTACACAAAATATTACAAGAGAGAAAAAAATGTGTCCGATTACTGTATTACTGTATATATTTTCATTCATGGACTGGCGACCCGTTCAGGGTGAACCCCGCCTCTCGCCCGAAAGCTGCTGGGATAGGCTCCAGCCCCCCCGCAACCCTTAACAGGATAAGCGGAAGAAAAAGGATGGATGGATGGATAGATTTTCATTGAAAACTAATAACTGTTTTGATACTTTCATTTAATTTTAAATGGTTTTTACTTGTTTTTGAAGTTTTCAAAAAACATTTCTGCGATTCCTCCACATACCACTTGTGAGGGCTCACATACCACCGTTTGAGAATCACTGAATTAGGCGATACTGGTGATTTTTGACTAAAAATAGGTTGCAGCTTGCTATCTTACTACAGCTGGAATTCTTCATGATCCAACAATGTCTCACTTAGTCCAACAGAGCATCATCTTTCAGCTGGCAGTGACCTTCCACTTTGAATGTACACACAAAAGAAGCACCTGAATGAAACAGGTCTCTGAGACAGATGCACTCACCACTGTGATGCTGGCATGACAGCCTTGGCCACTGTGGTCACATGAAGGACTATGATCTATTAAGAAAGGACAAAAACTGGGAAAAAAGAAGAAAGAAAACATCAAGGGGCTGGACTCACTGAAGGACAAGCATTGTGAGGAGTCAGTGAATCACTGGCAGCCTTGAGAGAGACACAAGAGCCCCATCAACAAGATTTGAGTACAATAAGGAGGCCAAATTGTTCATTAATGGATCCAACCTTCATTCTTGCCAGAGAAGTAGTACCAGCTGTGCTTTTGTGGCGCAAATTAAATTTGTACAGTTGTACAAATTCTACAAATTACTACTGTCAGTCTCTACCATATACACAGGATGGACTACTAAGACATCTTCATCCCCCAGGACCCTCAGCTTGTGATTACTCATGCCGTTACCTGGTGGCAACAGGATTTTTTTTTTTTTTTTTTACAATTTTATCTCTTCTTGCAAGAGAGTCAACTGGACGCATCTGTGATTTGTTCAGATGTGCCTTTAGAGGCAATCGTTTACTGTGAAGACTGTTACTGTTTTTATGGTGAGGCAGCAAATTTTTCCCCAAAACAGGTAATCAAACAAATCGAATTAATTTATAAAGCCCCCAAATCATACATTTTCATCAAGGGGCTTTGCAATCTGTGCACAATGCAACATCCTCTGTCCTTACACCCTTGATCAGGGCATACAAGTATGACAATAGTCCAGGAGTGCAGCAGCTTCTGAGGTCACCAGCTGGGTTCCAGATACACATTCTTTAACTCCAAGAAACTCTTGTTACTGGACTCCACGTGGTCCGATCTCAAGACGTCTACAAGCTCAATTTATGTCAAAGTCATTGCTCCTGCCCCGCTTTGTGTTTACAGGTGGTCAACCACCATTTGAAATCACTTCTTTTAATTTTGAGGGAACAATGTGTGGAAAAGGCTCCTGCTTTGTGGTGCAGGACCCTGGAAGCCTGTAATGAAGCAGCTGTGCCCCAGGAGGATTCCTTGAAGTGCTTTTTCAACAGCTGGAAAACCGGCTGGTCAACAAAATAAACCTCATAACAACAGCAGACAGAATGTCATACTTATCTAATGTACATCTGCAGGAGGTGTCCACCATTAATGGCCGCATTATTTAGAGTTGTCTTAGTGAATGAACTCATATCATTTGTCATCATTTGAAGAACAAAGCTAACCTTATTTTCTCAAACGAGTTTATCAGTCAAACACAAAGTGGTGAGGTTCAACTAAACTGTTAGCTACGTTTGCAGCATCAGCCACAAAATGAGGAATCTCTCTGAAAGTCCTCTTTTGTCTTAAGGATTAAAATACACATGAATAAATTAAAGTGACACCTAAAATAAGGAATTATTTTACTGTAAAATTCCTAAGGTGGGTCCCATTGTCATATCGTGTTTTGATTAGAATCTTGATGAGGTGAAAAAAAGGGAGATAAAATCAAAATGGGAGAGTTGGGAGGTTTTATTCAGGAGCTGATGGAGTCAAGAAGAAAGCGTGGAAAGAAGAATATTGGTCTTAGCAGTGAGGTCGTGCCTGTGTTTATATCCAGAGGGAACAACAGTAGCTCACACAAATGAGAAAATGAGGAGACGGTGCCAAGCATGTCAAAACTTAAGCAGAGAGAAGGAACACAATGGGTTTACAGCCAACTCTCTGAACAAGATCAGCTCGGTGCACACTGAGTGGATCTTGCATTTCGTGTTTTATGTTTGGCAATGGCTTTGTAGAGCTCTGATTATTTCCTTTCAGTTTCAGAAACCCCCATGAAGGGAGTGAAACCTAGTGAGTGTGCAAGATAATGTGAGGAAAAAATGAATTGTCTGGAGTGGCTGAGTTTGCCTCTACAGGGAATGATGATGGAATCTCAGTATTGTTTCACGATTGAAAAGTGGGGAAAAAAAAGAATTAAATGAAAATATTCTCTTATTCTAAAGTTTTAAAGAACTGGAATGGAGCCATAACTTCACTCTCAACAGCCGCTGGGGAAACGTTACTGAGTGTACAGAATCAACACCAAGCTTTCAAAAAACGTGTTCTCTTTGCCCCCCAAAAAGGTTTAAAACCCTTTTTTCACATCCATCAGCATCTTTTACCAGAGTACAATGCAGATGTCATCAGCTTTTATTGAAGAGACTCAAGGGTGGAAAAAATAAAATCCTCAGCTCGAGGAATGGATGTGCTTCAGGATTAGTGAATGTCTGAAGACCAACCTGCAAATTAGCATCACCGTGAATTCCTTTGACTGGAAAGCCAATGGGACTATTATGGGATTTTGGATTATTGCTGGAAAAAAGCTCTGCTAATCTTCACAAATGAAGGCGTAAGTGCAACTGTTAGAAGTAGACTGCTCTTGCTATGCTATGCATGAGCTACACAGTAGACGTGAGGCTTCAGCGTCGCCACCGTCAGCTTGGCGCTTCTGCTGCTTTCGGTGTGATGGCATTTGAAGTCTCGTTGAGACATTTTTGAGACACAAACACCTAGGAATTCACAAGTGGTATTCATAAACATGTTTTAATCTGCCAAATATTTGAAAAATTGTTTTAATCAATGACCTAATTTTGTATATAATGAAAATCTTAAGTGGGCTGCACGGTGGTGCAGTGGTCAGCACTGTCGCCTCACAGCAAGAAGGTGGAGTCTGCATGTTCTCCCTGTTCCTGTGTGGGTTCTCTCTGGTACTCCAGCTTCCTCCCACAGTCCAAAGACATCAAGAGGGGACGAGGCTGATTGATACTCTAAATTGACTGTAGGTGTGACTTTGACTGTGAGTCTCTATGTGTTGGTCCTGTGATGGACTGGTGACCTGTCCAGGGTGAACCCCGCCTCTCACCTGAAGGCTGCTGGGATAGGCTCCACCCCCCACGACCCTTAATAGGCTAAGTGGTAGAAAATGGATGGAAAACCTTAAGTTATGTTTGACAAAAGGGAACGAGTTGTTGAGAGTGCAGCGAGACGCTAGTTCTACTATTGGATGCGATTTAATCTGAATAATTAAAAACAACACAACAAAATACTCAGGCTGGAAACAGTGGTTTGAAGTTTGAATTTCAATAACAGCCTGTGAGAACCTTATTTTTTTCATGATTCCTTCATTGGTTTCCTGGTGGTGATAACATGTTCATATCACTGTAAGGGCAGGATGTAAACAGCTATTCCATCAGGCAGCTACCTTCAAGGGTGAGAAATGAGAATTTACATTTGGTTTCACCTGTAAAGAAAAGTGACGGAGTCAGAACATAGATTTATTTATTTATTACTGAGTTTCAGTATTGCCACAGTATTCGTGGAATGTGTGCTGTGTTTTATTGGTGCTGCCTCTGGGATTGAATTTCCATCTGGGATCAATAAAGTATATCTATCTATTTATCTAGAACCATTCATTGACTGTTGGCAGCTGCATGATCATCTCAGAGAGCTGATACTGCAAAGCAGAGAGTCAAGAAAAAGTATCTGCATGTATAACCGTTTCAAAACTTTTATCCCAAATCAATGCAGTGACCAAAGCCTGCTGAGCTCAGGGCTGTAATCAAAACCTTGAGAGGAGAGTTTATATGATCATCTACACAGCCACAAATACCCAAGTGTGATGTATCAGACGGAACTGCAGAACAAAGCGTCCCTGTACTGTAAGATCCCATCACTAAAAAGTCAAAGCTTTGACACTCCCAAAACTATTCGGACTCTTTAAGATGAGTAAAAAAAAACAACAACACCGTCATGGTCAAGGTCGGCAGAAAAGAAGGAACAGCGTTGTTGTAGATGATCTGAACCTGCAGGTCAGGCTTCTGTTCAAAAATTCTCCTCTGATGTCTCCAACTCCCTGAGATGCGTGTTAAAGTCTGCAGGGAAAGCACAGTAGATCTGAGTGTAGTAGTCTGACTGAGACTCACACTCCCTGAGACAGTGGCTTCAGGTGAAATCTTTTTTTTTTTTTTTTCTAACTTGAATCGTATTCAAACTTTCATCCCCGTCACTGGAGAGGGTGTCTGAGAGCTGTCTGTCTCTACTGTGTCTTGAGGAATGAGGAAGAGGAAGAGGAAGAGCTGGAGAGAGATTGTTCATCTATCCTTATCTGCTTGATTAAGCTCTCTGCTCTCCCTTTTTTTCAAATAAAAATAAAGTTTTACCAAAAATACATCATTACTTCATTATTTTTCAATGGCTTGCTAAACACTTAAAATATGAAAACGAAAGTAGCTTTTATTTTGATTTTAAGGGGTTTCACAAATAACCATTTTAATTTTATCAGATAAATTTATATACTCAGAACCCTGAGACCAAAGTCAAAGATTAAAGTCAGGGGTGTGAGAGCAAAGTAAAAATTCTAATCTTAAAAGTCTGACATCAAAAGTCAGAGATTACTGTCGTGGATCAGGGGCAGGGTTGTGACATCCACCTTCAACAAGACAGATTTCACAATGAAAGCTACGATGACCAAATGCTTTTTTTACTCGATTTTGAGCTGCTGGGACCTGAGGAAATGCAAACCTGCACCTGGGACACCGCATTAAATTCTTCCATCTATCCTCCAGCCATTGACCCTTCCTGCCAGGGTTTTGACACAAACTCTCAGCCAGCCGGATCTCACAATGGAGGCCTTGCTGACCACATGCTTTTTTCACCCGATATTGGGCCACTTGTACCTGAGGTGATGCCGACTGGCATGTGGGACACCACCCTAAACCCTTCCATCTATCCTCCACCTATTTACCCAGCAAGGTAAATAAATACCTACATACAGACGAAACACCGCGTCATAGTGTGTGGGAGAGAGCTGAGCGGCCGAGTGGGGAAGACCCCGGCGACGAACATGAGCGCAACGTCGATATCTCGATGGACCATGATTACTGCTCAAAACCCATGGACATGTCTTTATCTGCTATGGAGGACATGTCTAAAGAAATAGAGGAGCTCAGGAAAGAGCTCGAGCAGGGGTCACCAACCTTTGTGAAGCGGAGAGCTGCTCCTTGGGTACCAATTAATGCGAAGGGCTACCATTTTGACACACATATAGAGATTGCATACATACAAAATTTGTTTTTTTACCTCTTTATATAAAAACCCGTTCATACATAGATAAATCTAGGACAGGCCTGTTTCCATTTTCAAATTCACACCAATGCAAGTGTGATTAAAAAATAGAAACAAAAAAAATAGATGCAGCTCACTGGTGAGTGGCGCTGTGGTGAGCTATTTTTAGAACAGGCCCGCGGGCCACTCATGTGGTTCTTGGGGCGACCCGGTGCTCGCGGGCACCACGTTGTGACCCCTGAGCTAGAGGAACTGCGGATCCAGAGAGAGTTTGGGCTCCAGCGGTTTGCCGGCTCTGATGCCGACATCCATTTTTACACCAGGTAAAGCTATTTTCTATCTCACCTGACACATTATTGGTTAAAGGTTCGTCATAATTGCGATTTTAACACGTCATGTCTGTCTCCTTTATGATTAGATTTTCTAGCTATGATCACCTGATGGCGTTTTGGTCCCCGATAGAGCCGAGTCAATAAAAAACTTGATACCTGCTGTACTTCATGTGCATAGAACATCTTCACTCACTTGGTCTCTCTCGTTATCGATGTTTATGTCTCCAGTGTCTCCAATTTTGCCGCATCAGAAGGAAAAACCTAGAACCTTTGGACAATATATTGTCTACAACATGTCTATATCTACACTGCCGTCACGGTCGCCTTCTGTCGCCTTTAGCGAGGAGAGTAAGTGACGCCGGTTTGGCACATGCGCAGTACAAACTTGGTAGGCATTACGGTTTGGGAAGTAACACAAACCATACACCAAACACATTTCCTCCTCCTCTTCTTTTTTTTTGTCACGGCGAGTGGCGCCTAGCCTTAAGGTGCATTATTGGCCCCTGTGCAACAATGGCGTGTGAACCAGATATACTTATGAACAGGCCTACATACATTAACATAGAAAGTTGCAATTCCTGTGGAATGTGCGTGTGAATGCTGAGACCGGAATTTCAAAAGAATCGTGAAAGAATTGATGATTATTTTTTTCTAAAATTAAATAAATTATTCAGCATTCAGATAGACAGACAGACAGAGAGATAGAATAATAATAACTAAAGGCTTGCAGATTGACATGGGTGGGCGGGAGCTCAGGGAGATAAGAGATGGCAGGTGAGCAAATCTGGAAAAGCAGCCCCCCCCCCCCCCCCACAAGATAAATTGAAGAGTTTATCTTTGATTGGTTTCTTTTTGTAGTATTATTATTATTATTACTTTTAGACAGTACATATGTTTTACAAAGCCTTGTTTGAAGTTAAGGTGAAAATTTGGGTTTGGGTTGAATACAGGTACACATTCTGACAAGAAATGTTTAGCAACACTAATGTTTGCTTTTTCCTTTCTCTTACAGATCCAAAAAAGAAACGAAAGTTCACTTTAAAAGAGAGCGCACAAAAAAAAAAAAGGTAACCAAAAGCAAAATGGAATCATGGTGGACAAAGAAGATGTAGAGTTTTGTCTATGGTAAGGGCTTGAGAGTCAAAGATACTTCATAACTTTGAGAAAGTCAACATGCCGGAGAAAATTGCCCCAGTAGCAAAGGGCCAGCCAGCTATAGGAGCTGTGAGCTCAACAGTGGGTGAGAGCCATGCATCGCTGCATGCTGCTCCTGAGTGCACAACAAATTCCAAGCATCATCTTGATCGTGATGATGATCATGACAATGATAATTTTACTCATCATCATGATCATCGTCAACATGATGTCGATGAGGATCATGCGGATGATGATGGATCATGTGGATGATGATGGATCATGTGGATGATGATGCCCCAACAATAGAAGTCTTAATCACAAGCCTGAGATTTTGGGCCTCAACATTTTCACGATCACGAGTGGCACTGACTGCTCTCTTGAGCATTTTGCGTGCATTTCATCCCGAGTTGCCGAAAGATGCTCGCACAATTTTAAGGACACAAAGTGAAATAGAAACTTTAAAAATAAGGAGGGGAGAATATTATCATTTTGGCCTAACCACAGGATTGATGTCAAGACTAAATTCTCTGAAGCTGCCTGATAATTTGTCCAAAATTAAGCTCCAGTTAAACATTCATGGTCTGCCACCATTCAAAAGCAGCAAAACTCAGTTCTGGCCCATCCTGGCAACCGTTGACCTGCATTGGAGTAGATCCCCATTCCTTGTCGGCCTCCTCTGTGGCTTTAGCAAGCCAAAAAGTGTCTTTGAATTCCTGGGCCCATTTGTTGAGAACGGACACAGACTTTAATTCTCTGATTGATGAAGACCACCACCTGAGTCAAACACTGCCCCCACTTGCTGGTGAAGATGGTGACAATGTTCCCAATAGACTACATGCATTTATGCTGTCTGGGGGTAGCTCGGAAGTTGCTGTACATTTGGATTAAAGGCAGGTCACCAGCAACTAGGCTGCCCAGTAAAACAATTGAAGATATTTCCCTAAAGCTGATGGGACTAAAATCTTACACACCTGCTGAATTTTCTCGCAAACCCAGGCAACTGTCGGAAAAAGATCGGTGGAAGGCAACAGAGCTGCGGTACTTCATGCTTTACGCTGGCCCAGTAGTACTGAGAGGCATAATTCCCCTCGCAATGTACAGTACAACAATTTTATGTTGTTTTCGGTGGCCATGCATCTACTGTTGTCTAGACAGTCATCAAAACAGACAATTGATTTTGCTCCAGAACTGTTAATTTCATTCTGGAGGCACTTTGGGCAGTTTTGAGGCTTTCAGAAAAGCCTGATAAAGCAACTGGACTCACCTCATGTAACCGCACCTCAGGGACAGACAGAAATTTGCAGTCACCACCACCTTTCGTTTTTCAGGGGCTAACTTTGCACTTTCTGTTTCTTTTCTGTTTAGATGCTCTTGTTCTGGAGGAGGGAACAGCCACACAATTCGATTTTGCACAGGTTTTGCAGAAGTGGCTTTGCTACACACCGGATAGGGCAGGGGGGGACTGGACGCTCCACATTTCCTCTGCAACCGAATGCAGCCCACCGTACCCTCCTCCTATGACACACACACACACACACACACACACACTTCCTGAAGTTATTCCTTTTTTCCTTTCCTTTTTTGTTTGTTTTGTTTAAAAAAAAACCATTCGATTTGCATAAATTGGAATACAAATTTTGTATCTTAAAGTCATCTGCTGTAATCATTTCACTATACAGTAAAATGTTTTCATCACCATCCTGGCTGTAGATAAAGTAGCATTTTACCGTTGAAATTTAATTGAAACCAAGTTGATTCAAAGCTGAGTAGAAATGTCAAGGTTGTTTCAATGTTCCTGATGGTTGAAATACCATTGAAATTCCATTGTTCTCAATGTTGTTTCAATATTAAAAAATGGTGCAACATGATGTTGAATCAACATCAGATTTCAACGTAGATTTCATAACTTATAGTTGAAAAAATAACATTGATTCAACATAAATTCAATAACTGCTTGCTGTCTTGGTAACCACCTGTGCCCTGTGAGTTAGATGAGGCTTTTAGAGAGCTGTTGCGCTCACAAATCCCATGTGTTTGGTGAAGTGTGATATAATAATACAAATTATCATAGGAAAATGTGTCCTGAATCCAGTGATACAGGTTGGGAAGTGGTGAGACTTGTAGTTTGGGAGATAAAAGCCTCAGTGTGACATACAGCGTGAGTGCAGCGCTGAGAGCTGTGCCTTTAAGCACCCCTCCCCCGCTGCTCTTTGCCACCTGTGCTCAGTGGAGAAGACAGGAGTTTTTGAGTGCGTGTCGTGGGACGTATGCTCATAAATCCCCAGATTGTGGCTAAAAATGCATTGTAATTTCATATTTTGTCAGGAATCCAGTGATGTTATTTGTGAAGTGGTGCAATGTAGTTTTGACATGAGAAGCGTCTGTTTGAGATGTATGTTGTACGTATGTTTTTTTTTTTGAGGAGACAGTCTCCCCATTGGTTTACATTGTAGGTGCAATGTGTCTCCCTGACTTTGAGGGCTTCTGAAAATCCAAACCATTTGAGTTATTACAACATTTTTAATAAATTTTGTTCAGCACAGGTTAATGAGTCATGTATGATATTGTGAAAGTGATGCCATTAATGCCCTAGGAGGCAATCGCGATTGTTCTGGTAGCAAAACAGGGACAACAGACTGCTGTTGTGCTGAATTATCCTCATAAATCCCATGTGTTTGGTGTAGTCTGACATGAGAATACACATTTTATTGGGAGAATTTGTCTGGAATCCAGTGATCCAGGTTGGGAAGTGGTGAGACCTGTAGTTTAAGAGATGGAAGCCTTAAGGTGTGTTCACACCGAACACGACGCAAATTTTTTGCACGACGAGTTTACATGTAAAGTCTATGTAGAGAGGCGATTGGACACAAATTTGCGTGTATCCTTGCCGGGCGACGTGAATTTCGCGGCGAGAATTTCACGTCTTTGTGCAAGTTGAATATTTTCAACTTCAAATTTGCGTAGGAGCTTATCAGCATTGAGATTCCCCTGGCGTCAGTGAAGTCACGTCAACGGTCCTGGCTGTGGTTGGTGTCCGACTGTGATATCCTGGCACGATCCGAACAGGTCATTGAACTCGGCCCTCGTTAGCCTGACGTACCACTGGAAACGGCCGTCGTCCAGGCGCAGTTCCCGGAGAAAGTGGTGAAATTCACCCAGCTGTGTGCTCCTCCGGATTATGTCATGGATGCAGATACAGCGGCGTTTGGTTTTCCGCTGTATCTGGGACTTCCACAACAGATACAGGCCAGCAACGGTTGTTAGGTCAGCCATGGTTGATGATGGAAAGCAATGACGGAAATAAATTCTCCTCGCAGGGGAAAAAAGTTGGTGCAAATATACACATATGATCCAGCGATCAAATTCGCGTGAATAAAGCGACGCGAAAATTCACGTCTCATTTGGCGTGAACACACCTTCAGTCTGACACAAAGTGTCAGTGAGAGCTGTGCCTTTAAGAACTCTCCAGCTGCTCTCTGCCACCTGTGTCTGAGTGGAGACGAGAGGAGGAATTGTGTTTGTCGTGTGAAATAAGCTCAAGAATACTCAGATTTTGTCAAAAGTGGAATGGAATAAATTTTGAATCGAAGGATGTGATGTGGGAAGTTGTGTGAGTTAGTTTGGACGTGAGAAGTGTCTGTTTCACACTAAGGTGTTTTTGAGGAGACGGCCTCCCCATTGGTTTCTGTTGTAGGTGATATGTGTCTCCCCGACTTTGAGGGCTTATGAAATATAAACCATTTGAGTTATTACAAACTTTTGATCAGCACAGGTTCATGACTCCTCTATTAAATTTTGGAAGCGATACCACTAATGCCTTAGGAGGAGCTTGCGTTTGTTCGGGGTCCAAAATTGACCGATATTGTCCAAAACTAGAAATTTGTGTCCATATTGTTGACTTCCAGTTGGATTTTGGTCAAGGGTGTCAGTGATTTGTGGGTCTTGATGAGATGATTAAATTGGTGTTGGTCCCATGTCGACATTCCAGCGGGCCGTGGTGGCTCTTTTTTCTCTACCTAGGTGGCACTATTGAGCAGAGCGTTAAGAACATTTTTTTCCAATTTTTTGCTGGACCGGATGTGTGTGTCAAATTTGGTGAGTTTTTGAGCATGTTTAGGAGGTCAAATTAAGGTTCAAAGTGGTGGTGGAAGAAAGAAAGAAAAAAAAAAGAAACATTAAAAGAACAACAGGGAGGAGGCTAAGGCCCATAACAACGCTGCTTGTTTATTATTAGGGCCTTAGCCTCCTTGCGGAAGTTGTCCTCAAGCCAACAATGCAGGTATGAAACTGGTAAGACTTAGGAGGTAGAAGCCTCACTGTGTGTTCACACCAAACATGAATTCGCACATTCGCACCAACAGTTTCCATTCAAAGTCTATGCAAACGTGCGAATGAGGGGAATTTTCAGTTGAGCAGTGCAATTGAGGTGAATGTGCGAGGCGAAATTTCGCCATTCGCGCAAGTTGAAAATATTCAACTTTGGCAAATTCGCATCAAGACAGCCAATCAGCGCTGAGGATGTCCCAATGTCACGGCTGACTGTATTGCAAGATGGAGGACAAGTTGATTGTGACTATGTGTGGGAACCCGGTTCTATATGACATTATGTGTCAAAATTACAAGAACCGATTGAATAAATTGGTGTCCATTCAATCCTGTCACCGATCCTAGCTAGCAGGTCGTTAAACTGGCCAGTCGTCATCCGAAAATACCGCTGGAAGCGGCTGTTATCCAGACGGAACCTCTGGAGGAGCTCGATTCACCGAGCGGTGAAATTCACCGAGCTGAGCTCGCCTCTACATGGTGTTGTTAATCCTCATATGACGGCGTTTAGTTTTCCGACGTATTTCAGCCTTCCACCGCAGGTAAAACGCAACAGGTCTTTGTATATCCATGGTGAAATGGCGGAAAGAAACGTTGCCGGCAATACTCGCTACTCAGGCATGTGAGCGAATTCGCGTATTCGCGCGAATGACACAAATGAACACTCAAATGATCCGGTGTCAAATTCGCGCAAATAACGCAACACGAAATTCGCATTCGCATTTGTTCACCCTTCATCCACAAACAGGATCTTCAACCTAGTCGGGCATTACCTCAAGCGGTTGAAATAAATTTAGTTTGAGAAAATGAACTCAATCTGGGCGAAGACTCCTACTCCTGAGAGAATGCAGACTGGCACGTGGGACCCCACACCAACCTCTCCCATCCATCCTCCACCTTCTGACCCTGCCTGGCAGGGTTGTGACATCCACCTTCAACGAGACGGATTTCACAATGAAAGCTACGATGACCAAATGCTTTTTTTACTCGATTTTGAGCTGCTGGGACCTGAGGGAATGCAAACCTGCACCTGGGACACCGCATTAAATTCTTCCATCTATCCCCCAGCCATTGACCCTTCCTGGCAGGGTTTTCACACAAACTTCCAGTCGGATCTCACAATGGAGGCCTTGCTGACCACATGCTCTTTTCACCCAATTTTGGGCCACTCTTACCTGAGGTGATGCCAACTGGCATATGGGACACCACCCTAAACCCTTCCATCTATCCTCCACCTATTTACCCAGCAGGGCAGTATTTTGGTGTTAACTCTCAGCCGGAAACCAGTCTTAATAGAGACTTTGAAAATCAAATTCCCTTGTTGCCTGATTTTGAACTGCCCGGACCTGAGGAAATGCAGACTGGCTTTGTGGACACCTCAACAAAATTCTCCATCTGTCCTCCACATGTTGACCCAGCTTGGCAGGATTTTGATGTCCACCCTCAGCCAGAGGGATGTCATCATGAAAGCATTGATAATCATGTGCTATTGTCACCCGATTCTTGGCTGCCCGGACATGAAGAAATTCAAACTTGCACGTGGGACACCATATTAAACTCATCCATCTATACTCCACCAATTGACCCCTTCTGGCAGGGTTTTGACAGAAACTCTCTGCCAGCAGGCTCTCACAATGGAAGCCTTACTGACCACATGCTCTTTTCACCTGATTTTGGGCCATTTGGACCTGAGGAAATGGAGACTGACATGTGGGACATGGCCCTAAACCCTTCCATCTATTCTCCACTTTTGACCCAGCAGGGCAGTGTTTTGAGTTTAACTCTCAGCCAGAAGGATGTCATCATAGAGACTCTTATGAACAACTGCCCTTGTCACCTGATTTTGGGCTGCCTAAATATTACAGCCTAGCCAAAGAGGAGAAACAACTGCATTCTGAGCAGTACCAGCACTGGACCGCCAAGGATAGTTATGTGAGTCCAACACACACATTCACGTCATGGCACTCGAGTTGGTGAAACACACTCCAGTCATAAAATGTGCTGCAAACCTCATAGAATCATACCCAAGTAGATGACGTCATAACTGTTCAAATACAGAAATTTCCTGAAGACATTTTTGCATTGCATAATTAAATTGCATCTAACTGCAGATGCTTGACATAGACTTTTGATAGGAAGTTGAAAATTAATTTGATTTTTTAAGGACTTTGTCTGAAACACTAACATTGATGATTAAAATACATTACAGGAATTAGAAGTTGTCAAAGGAAATATGTTTTGATTCAATAGTCATAAAAGATGTTGCTTGCAGTTGTAAAACGTAGCATCTTGTTGTGAATGTGGTTAACTCACTGTTTTTATTGAAGCAGCTCCTGTCACCTCACCCAAACCAGCCAAGAGGGCAAAGATGAAGGAGGAGGTGAACCAGCCTCAGGAAATGACCCTGGAAGAGGAGCTGGAAATGTTGGTGCAGCACTACATGCACCACCCTCCACAGCCACGCCCCGACTTGGAGTAGTTTTTGAGATTCCAACCTGAATTAATGGGAATGACTGAACTTTGTAAGTAGAATCTGTAGACTCACATGTAGGCTTATGGTTTAAAAGTTTTATTGAAATAAAACAAATGATTATTAAACAAATGTTTTTTTGTATTACGTATGTATGACGTGTGATGTGCTGTAAGGTTTTGTACATAATTATCAGACTGAGACTCAAAATGAATGACTTAAGGACATTAAATCAAATGGATGTTTATTGAATATCATTATTCACTACACAGGTTATTCCAAAAACAAACAAACGTATAAACAAAAAAAAATCACAAGAGCAGGAGGTCGGCTACCTGAAACAAGATAAGAGGTGAATGGTTAAATATTCCAAATATAACAGGACATAATGGCTGAAACAAAGGGAAAAACAAACAAACATACAGCAGGTCGGGTTGTGACAGTGATGGCATTATTGGATCGGCCCGTGGAAGGCTACAGGCTACTCACCAAGAATGGTACAGTCTGGCCTCCAAAACAGAACGCAGAAATGGTGGCATTATGTTTTCTGGTTGTCCATCAGTTCAATCCACTTTTTGTTAAAGCGATGTTTCCAGAACGCGATATGTCTGGAATGCCTACAGAGGGACTTTCATTCTAGAGGTCAAAGGTCAAAGTTTCCTCATACAAACGCTGCTTCTCTGGAATACCTTGTGGTCTGCTGGAGATCTGCAGCTCCATGATGCCCTCAGGGACCAGAGAATGATATGTGCTGGTCTGACACTTAAAATGATGGACAAGAGGTGCACATCCTATGGAGCAGGCTGGTTTCTTGAATACTCTGAAATCTGTTGGTTGAATTGATTTTACTTTAAAGATGTAGACATCGCTGCTTTATTTACATCAAGACCCCCAGGTCCAGACACCAGGTCCAGATTTGGTCTACATTAACCCAGAGAACCAAAGAATTACTAAATGGGCTTTGCTGGTTGATATGAATGCCCATAAACCTGATGTCTCTGGACTCCTTTTAATATCTTACAATCATAAACATCCCATCTTTCTCACTGCCAGACAAAAAAAAGTCATATTTTCCATCAGAAAACTATCAGAACATTCTAGATTGTTCAGTCTGTGAATTTATTCTTCAAATTCTTCTTTCGAAACAAAAAAAACAACTGTTGTGCTCTGACTTTTCCTTGTCACAGTCAACTTCAGGCCCTGCTCTTCCTCTCCTGAACACCAGGTGTCCCTGTCGTACACCTTTGCCGAAGTGCAAATCATAACTTTATTTCAGCTTCGTGGGCAACTAGAAAAGCTGTGATTGCAATTCATCCATTTGCCGTTAAACAGATTCATTGATGTGTATGGATATGACATTCACGTTTGCTTCCTATATTAATCAGAGGAGCACTGATGAGTATAAAATAAACCTTGCAAACATATGCGATATTCCCATCTGCTGCTATGTTTTGCCTCTAGTCCTGGAGATTTACCTCCATTGCATTTTCTAACATTTTCTCTATTGATATGCAAATATTTTCACCGTCGCTGAGGATAAAAACTTTTCAGTGACATTTCAAATATTTCTCTCAAACTTTATGCTTTTCCACTGAACTCGTTGAAAATGTGAAGATGAACCCTGGGTCCCTCTACCCCTCCCATCCTGATATAATTTTGGTTAAATCTGAATAACAATTGATCAGAATGAAACTGAATAAAATCAAAGCTACTTATTATGCTGCTCATGCTGTTCTCACTCTTAATAAATGCAAAGAGCTACAGTTAGAGGCAAAGTGAATATACATTTATATTAGGGATGAGTCATGGATACTTTGGTAAATATATACTTCCAACTAAAAAATGGCATGTTTCTATATGTCATGCAGTTAGCAGGTACTTTCTGCAGCAGACTTCAAAATGTGAAACTTATAACGACAAATTTAAGTAGAGTGTTGTGGTGTTATTCCCCACCATCTGTGTTGTTAGCTCGTGGTCACATTGTCCAATTCAATTTTCAGTGTTGACATTTAGTACAGGAGCTTTTAATGAAGAAAATGCTAATTCAAAGCAACCAGCTGTCCTGCTTTCTACTGACGGACTGTACAGATAAATAACCTGAGGCCTAATACATAAACTAGCTAATTAAACACTTGTGTTGATATCACCTACAATGAGTTTCATTACTGCTTGCATCACTTACAATGATTCGGTGCCTGCGGCTTTTTCATGAGGGAGGTCGCCTCAGATGAATGTATAATGTCAGCTTTTGAGTTCATAAAACTCAGGGCCTTCACAGCTCTGACTTGGATCAATAACCTGAATCAATAAGAAAGTGACCTTGATATGAACATCTATGTCTTTTTAAGAAATTCTTGCCAGTGACTATCAAGTCATGTTAAAACAGACGGGAGTATTGATGATCCGGAGCCCCCCCCCCCCCCCGCTGTGATATTAAAAGTTAAAGCAAATCCCAGACTGTGGTTACGGGCAAAGGTAGGAGCTGGTCATGGAGTTGAATGGATTTTTGGAAAATGGAAAAACACCAACTAAATTGAGTTCCGTGCGTTGTAAAATATTGATTTCATGGTCACGGTCACTAATGAAAGTGGTTTTTGCCATTCAAGTACTTACAAACAGGTGTCGTGAAGATTTTTTCCCCCCCTTTGTGACTCCATTTTGCAGAAAAAGCCCAGTCATGTAATGTTTGAAACTATCAACTGTGACAGCAACAAAAACAAAACAAAACAAAATTCAAACTGCCCAAAAACATGAGTTTACAAACTCTCAAGCACATCGGGAAGGAGCGAGAGCAAATTGTTCACCTGAATGTGTCGGCTAGTCATGCTCATCCATGTTCACTCAGCCAGAAATCTCAGATCAGTGTTGGCTTGATGGCTGGATAAAGAAGAAGTGGATTATATGAGAAAGAGCACTTCAGGAGAGTGGAAACGAATGTTCCTGAGAAAGAAATACAGGCACTACAGCAGGAACAACAAACCCATTTATCAGCTATTAGCAAGTGAACAAGCAGTATGATAAAATTGCTCATGATGCTATTCACCACCAAAGCTGAAATAATCATCATTTTCTCTGTGATATTCATGAAATCGGAGGCTGAATTAGGTCAGTCTTGATTCTCTGGCTCTATTGTGCCTTTCAGCTAATATCTCCATCCGTTCTCATCTGCAGGTGCCTGTTTAAAAAACACAGGCAAGAATAAAAACCTGTTATTTCTCTGTGCTCGGACTCTGCTCATAATTGCCATCCGCACTGACACCGGTTCTGGCTGTTGGACAAACAAAACAGATTGTCAGGTTGTTACCTTTCAAATGAGACTCCAAATGAAACAGCTTTCAGTGGCCTTTTGATTTGCTTTTAATCAATAATGTCAGCAAATTCGAGCCATGAGTAAAGAGGCAAAGCGAGGAAAGCAATGTTTAACTCAATCATGACACTTATTTACCTACGACTAAAAGAATGATCCCTCTCTTCTCTGCACAGTGAGGCGCACAGTCTGTTGCTCAAACATCAGGTACCTCACTAGTTCTCCAAAACTCCAGGCATAGGTGTCAGTACTTAAAAAGGCAGATTGCTGCATCCCAGCCATTCACCGATTCGATTAAACTGTAAAAGGGTTGTGGAAACCCATTTACGGTAGTTTTCTTATCCAGTATTTTGTCCCGGGCAGTAGCATGTAAAGGAACATTTACCAAACATCACTGCAAACAAACACATCTAAAAAATGACTTGAAGAATTGCGACGCTGTCAGTAACTCTGGCAGCTCCGTCAACGAGGAAATGTTTCATGTGGTGACATTTCAAATGTCAGTTATTTAAAAAATTGTATGAAGAGAATATGAAAAACATAAATTGTGTAAACAACAGATATAGACTTCAGTAAAACTCCCCAATTATCCTGTCATCGTTTAATTTCCCTCAGTTTGTAAGGAAGAAAGAGATTCTCTTCAAGTACTTTCTTAAATACCCTGGTGAGAACGCAGCACAGTCAGGAAATCTATTTGCTATCATTCAAACTGGATTATTGCGTCCCCAGTGGCAGTCCTCTGAGCGATCTCCCCGTCTCCATCTGTACTGTACTGTCATGTCGGGATGTATAGCAGAGCTATTTGTGTCTCATTCTGTCAGCACCTTCAAAGTCTGTCACGCGTCTCCTGGGGTTTTCATGCTTTTATTTTCAGCATTACTGAGCTGAATTTACAGTGTATATGGAGAGTGTTCAATAAGGAAAAGAGAGGTTGGAGTCCTGCATCTCATAAGAGATGTCGAGAAACTGAGGCTACTATAAATGTGCGTGTGTGCGTTTCCAGGCTAACTGTACTACCCACCCACCCCAAACATTGTGTTTCTCTTTGCCTTGGGCTGATCAGAGTTCCTTTCTGCTGCAGAAGAGTCCCCAAGGTCCACACATGAATACGGTAATACTGTTCATACACACACACACATGCAGGCAGCACACATGCAGACATGGCTTACTGCAGTGTTTCCTAAACCAGAGGTCAGCACTGGAATATGTCATGAATATTGTCACCTTTTTGAAATGATTGCCTGAGTCTTTTTTTTTTTTTTTTTTTAGCTTTTAGCTTTTTTTAGCTTTTTTTTTTTAACTCCTTATGATGTTCTGTCTTCAGTTGTTATTTTGTTGTTTTGTTTTTGTTTTTTTGTATTTTCTGAAAAACTTGTAAAAATGACTTAGGTGATTAGTTTAAGAAGGCAACAGCATGTTTTTTTTTTTGAATGTGTACAATTTAATCGCAAGGGATTATTCTTTAAATTGTAGCGTGAGATTAAACAAGTTTAAGAAATGACATGTTGCAAATAATTGCATACAAGACGAATATAACAATTCTACAACTATAAGATGATCCAATTTTTGAACGTTTTTAATTGTTTAAAGAGAAAACAAATTGACAAACAAAACCAACCTCAGACTGAAGCGAGTTAGTTGACAGCATTGCGTGGTTGTGCCCATCAGGATCATTTGGTCAAAATCTATGAATGAGTTGATGGTTTGGATGTTGAAATTGATTCTAAAGGACAAAAACTTTGTGTTTTACTTTTTGTACTGATGCTTGTAGACATTCACGCACCAACCAGGCCCAGGCATCTGTGGCTGGAGGATCGTGTCTGTCCTGTGGAGGCTCCTGCCACGGTCACATTCACAGGAGAAGGAGTGTAGGCTGGAACCCTGTGAAAAGCGATGATAAACCCGTCAATAGAAGCTGAAACCTCAAAGCAGCGTTTATCGCGTGTATACAGTGGTGAAACAGCAGATGAATGCAAAGCAGATCTGGGAGCAGCTGTGTACTCCTCTGAAGGTGGATACGGAGGGAACCCACTTTAGAGTATGACAACAAATGGTGTCGCCGTGTTTCTCCACATGGGCACAGATTTGGTGAATTAGATGCTCATCTGCAATTAAATGTTGCTGCCTACTTCACAGCCAGCAATTCAAGCGTGCTGCTGCATGGATCTGAGATCTGGATCCGCATCTGACTCACCCAAAAGGAGGAGGCTCTTGCCTTGATACTGTAATAGTCCCCACAGACAAGCTGCTGCAGGTTCCTGCAGATCACACTGCCTGCTTCAGGCCCGCTGGAAGGGAGCTTCAGAATCAGATCCAAGAGGAAATAATCTAAAACAAAAAAACACAAGAACACAAACAAAAATCACATCTGCTCTCTTCCAATCACAAGCATGGACTCCAACCTGAAACAGCTTAGAAAAGACACGTTCACTTACACTCAGGGATTGTACGTGATGTGTAGTAATTAGTATGACATTGGCTGAACATTTACGGGATTTTTCAACACAGTGATGTGATAAACATTATCACTCAGTGTATCACAACCATATAGGACTATTCATACCTATTCATGTATGAAAGAACAGAGACTACTGAGACACAAAACTGTTTCTAACCCTCGTGCGTTAGTGGTAAAATCTTCAGATGCAACAAAGTGGGCAACTTAACTCATAAAGTCCAAGAACACACAGTGTCATGTTGCGACTGGGGGAAAAAAAGCACCTAAAATAGAAGTTTAATTCACTTCATTTGCTTCAGGTTGAGTCCTAGCGTACGTCGGCCCCCTGTCAGACTGTCATGACTTGCTTGGATGCATCACCAGAACGGAGCCATTGTTCATGTTTTTAGTAGCACTTGTGCTTTTTCTGCAGTGGAAGGTCAAAATGTGTGTAGTGAAAGGGATTGTACTGACGGAGTGGAGATCTAATCATCAAAAAAGAATTTCAGTCCCTTGTGTGAGTGTACAGAGGCTTTGCAGAGCCTTTAATCTGTATTGATTGAATCATCAGGACAGTGAAAAGGCAAAAGGGACTAACTCCATACCATAATAATCAACTGAAAACCTCAAGGATGGCCTGGTACCACACAGAATCGTCAAGTCATCTGCAGGTTGACATTGTTTCCAGTCTTTACTGCGGGGGGACATGAATTTGATTTACCCTAACCCATCACAACAGCTTGACAATGGCGTTAGCCCTGCCAGCGGTGCTGATTGACTAATCGCTAGTCCTCCCTCCCGCGGCGCTCACTGAATCGATCGCTTTGTCTACAGAGAAACCTGCTTCATGCCATGATGGCAGATGAATCCGACAGCTCAGTGGAGTGGGCGGATTTAAAGGTCTGGACCCCAGCAACTGTTTGGATTAACTGACACAATTATCCATCTGTGTTACCTTAAAGTGTGATAATACATCAGCCAGCTGGAGGACAAAGCTGCCATTAACGAGTTCAAATGAGACTTTTGTTAAAGAGAAATTTAAATTGCCTTTCCAACATAAATAGAACCTGTTGGCCTAATCAGTCTTTCACGGTTTGTGTTTACTTCTACAAATCCTGAAACAAGTATTGACTTGACGAAGATGTTTACTATTCCTCACATTGGAGGTCGCAGTAGTCAGCCGTCACGTTGGGTTATTTTGTCTCTGTACTAGCTTTCTTGCTTGTTTGCTATCTTGTTCTGTTGTCTGTGAAGCAACTAGCATTCGCAGTTGATTCAGACATCAGACAGAAAGAATTGGCCGAATGTTAAAAGACGCTCTCACTTGCATCCTTTTCAAAGGGGCCTCTTCATCGCCTCAGCCCGCCTGCTGAGACCCCTCACTGGGTGAAGGGAAGCTCAAGGCCAGCCTCTCCTCCAGCTCTCAGCCTCTCCTCCTCCTCCTTCTTCTGTCAGTATCCTCTCTGTTTTACTGCCTTTTTCCAACTTGAAATGAGATGAGAGGAAGGAGAAAATTAGTGAAATCATTTGTTGCCTCGACCTTATGTTTTATACTGGTGATGTATTATTTTGGATGCTTGTCAACCTCAACAGGGATAAAGACTAAGGCATCCCTCTCTTCAGATGTGTTGTGACAAATTGCTGCAATTTCTCTGCAGCAGATCACAAGAAAAGGACATTGATTGTTTTTGGACTGTTGCTCCTTCACTGCTGCTGTGTGTATTAATTGAGGTATATGTACCACAAGTGTTACATGGAGTAGAATGCTGAGCTTTACCTTCTTAAATCCAATATATAAAGTGTTTTGGGTTTTTTTTATAAGTTGAATAGAGGGTAAGTACTAATGCCATTTCTCCAAGGACACAACCCCTCAGTCAGGCTGAAGAGAGAGCTGCAAAACACATTGAATCAATTACCAACTTGAGTAAAAGGAAGATTCAACAGCCGCTGACTGAAAACATCAGTAGCCCTTGGATGCTGACATGTAGTTGTCCTGACATCTATGTAGTCCTGATTGGAGAACAAAAAACATGGAACACCGCATTTTAAGATGTCTACATGGCTTACAGCAAGCTAACATTAGCATCTGTCTCTTGTGTTGTTTTAGAAATAACATTAGCTGTTTTCTACGCTAAAGCCTTCATTGAATATTTTGCCAAACACTGACTCTGAACCATAAAAGCCATAACCATTCCAGATGTAGCATTTTGAAGAAATGCACCATCATTGTAAAGTTGAGGCTTATTAATAATATTAGCTGCAAAAGGTTAAAAGTTGTGGAGTCAAACATCAACAAAAATGGGTCAGATAACACACATCACAAAGACGTTTATTCCCCATGCATCATTTCTTTGTGACTCCAATATGCAGGAAGAGCCAGTCTATATAATTAGCTTGAAGCTAATTGTGACCAACTACAGTTTCTTTGGATGAATAAGCATATGGCTGGATAAGAAAATGGTAGAGTGGACTCATTTTTATATAGCACCTTCCTACTTTAGCGGCACTCAAAGCGCTTTATGGAGTCGTCTCATTCACCCATTCACACACACACTTTCACACTGATGGCGGAAGCTGCCATGTAAGGTGCCACCCTACTCATCAGGAGCAATTAGGGATTCAGTATCTTGCTCAAGGACACTTTAACATGGTCAGCGGGGGAAGTGAGGACTGAACCAGTGACCCTTCGGTTGCTAGACAGCCACTCTACCTCCGAGCCATGCTGCCCAAGGCTACTACAAATGTGCATGAGTGTGTTTCCAGTCTAACTGGATGGTGAGGATGGTCACTGTTAGCTTAAAGCTAAATAGAGGCTGGTTCTATCTGCATCCTGGTATAAAAAAAGAAGTCACGCAGCCGCAATGAAAATGTCTTTGGGAGCTCCAGACACCTATATGTGAGAACTGGAAAGGCAAAATACACATTTTTGACAGAAGTATTAGCTTTCTGGAACACTTATTTGACAGTCTGTTGTATTGTTGACTCTCTCAGCATGATTAGCCCCTCCCAGTTTATCTGAATGCTGAAGTTCAAGAATCATGACTCTTACTGGGACCAGTTTAGGTTACACATGCATTTAACAGCCTCTTGTGTCTTCTGCTGTTTAGGTTTTCTCTGCATTCAAACTGAATACTAACTGATACATCTGCCTCCTGTGTGTTTTCTTCCTCAGTGCTACTAAAATAAAATCTAGAAACAAAAAGCGTGCCAGAAACGTAAACATAGGTAGCATGCAGGCGTGTCTCAGTTTCACATACAATCACATCACATGATCAGCATGAACTGAACTGTTGAAATACCTTCTCTTTTTTTCAAATCAGGCTTCTTTCTGTCACACTCTCTTGTTCTCTACCTCATTACAGCAGCTCCCTGAGGGGATTCTTATCAGTTTTAGCCGACCTCACCTACACCAGCTATGACAGAGATCAGGGATGGAGGACAGGCGATGGAAGAAGAGCTGGAAAGATGACATGAAATGGAGAGAGAGAATGACAGAGGTGAAACAGGAACATGCACAGAGAGCACATGCAAATAAATGATTCTGCACGCACACACACACGCGCGCACACATACACACACTCCTCCTAAGCATTATTAGCACAGATTCTTATGTTTTCCTTTAAGCCACACAGCTTTCTTATTGAATGCATATTGAACGAAAGAAACAACAGGAGCGTGTGATGGGTGGAGAGAGGGATTCTCTGTCTCTGTCTCTCTCACCTGGGGTGTCTGTCATTGATTTGCTTCTCTTTAAATATTTGAGCGGCTCTTTTATTTACACATAACTTTATTTATTCAGGCTCATGTTGACGCTCAGGAGGAGTCAGCCAATTATCCATGCATTATTGACAAGGATTCTGTCAACCTCTCGTGGCTGCCATCTCCACCTCTCCTCCTCTCCCGCTCTCTCTCCTCCCATTTGATGTTCTTCGTCACCTTCCTCATTCTTTCTTTCTTATTACCACTTTTACTTACATTTCCTTGCACCTTATCTCCACCCACTTCTATTTTCCTCTTCTTCAGGAAATGGGAACACTCAAGTAAAGTACCATATTTCAAAATCATACTAGAAGCACAGCCCTGATAGAAATGTGTGTATCCTGTCCAAGTGCGCGTGCATATTTTAGATATATTTTTGTTGTTTTTGTAGTACTCTCCTGCTAGAAGTGGAGGCATTTCAATTGGAAACAATGGTGTGCAGTAGCTCAATTTTACACACATGCACTCACAAACACACATACTTGGATATTCATATTGTTTTCAGTCACAGTGCTATTGAGTATTTGCACACCTCGGGGAGATTTCTTCCCAGAGAGAAGCAGAGGCAGCAGCACAACACCAAACAAGCATCCTCAAGCGTGATGTGAAAAAAAACCCTGCGGGGTTCTGATCATGTGACCAAAGGAGCTGGATTCTTCCTCCTATTCTACTTCAAAGGAACCTTGACTTCATTTAAGAGCCAAGAAACCCAGGAAAGAAATACAAAGACATGTCGTCTGTAGGTGAACGCAAACACACATATTCACCCAAAAGCTTCTTGACAGCACGACAGCCTTGTGTGCATGCATGTAGGTATGAAGGAAAACCGCACTCGACCGTACACACGTAGTGTTGTATAATCAGAGGCCGACTGGGGACAGCGCAGTGCACTGAGGTAAAAATCAGGCTGAGAAATAATTAGAGAAAGACACAAACTGTAGCCGCTAATTTTTTGGCAACTAACAAACAAAGTGTGTGTCATCAACACTGTTGTGCCAAAACTTTGGCGGGCAAATTGGACCTCTGAGAACCCTTATAGAAAGGAAAAAAGGAACAAAAGAGTGAGGAACGAGGCTGGAAACAGATAAAAGAACACGATTGGATTGTTAATTGAAAGCTGTCTTTTTGTATTTACACTCAGACTGTGTGTGTGTGTGTGTGTGTGTGTGTGTGTGTGTGTGTGTGTGTGTGTGTGTGTGTGTGTGTGTGTGTGTGTGCATCAATTCATTTGTCAATCTCGCTGAAGCTGAAGAATGGCAGGTTCTGACAAACATGTTTCCTCTGAGTTTCATATTCATGATCTTTATTAACTCAGCAATTATTTGGCTGTGTACATCAATCTATTCCTGCGCTGATTAATTATTGTTTAAACAGCAGAAATAATATGCCTCTAATTCAAATTCCCAAACAGCTGACAGACCAAATAGGACTGGTAATAAGCTCATTAATGCTGCTCTGCAGATAAAGTCACTCACACAGCTGGGAATCCCTGAAAACGGACAAAAACACAACTGAAACACACACGTCACACACATGCATGCACACGAATACATTTCTATCAGCACTGTGCTGTTTGTGTCTTGCTTTATTTGTACAATATTTTCAGGATATTTTGGCTTCATTTATGTTTATTTTAAATCGGGAATTCATGTTCATCGTACATGTGAAATACACAAATACACATACATGAACTTAGGGCTGCAACTCTTGGACTATTTTAATTGTTGATTCATCCACTGGTCATTTCCATATATGACTTCTTTTAATTTATTGAGTATTTATTGTTTTGACCACAAAATAGTGCAGATGTTTGTATTCAAATGTGATCTGTATTCTGACATATTTTCCGATAAACAATTCAAGCCAATAGTTTTGTCTACATCTGTTATTTGAATGCGTTCTTGTTATCTTCAATGAGATGAATGTACTTCATGGGACCTGCGCCTTCACCCTGGTTTGGATCCACATCTCATACAGTCACTCAGGTCCCGGGTCTGTTTAACATGCGGTGTAATAGAAAGATATTTGCATATTCTTATGCAAATATACAAATACATGGCTAATAAACCACTTGTTAGCTAATTTTCCACATAAATCACAGCAGAGAATAAATCATTTCATCAGGTGACGCACTGGAGTGATGGTGGCACGGGCCGAGAGGACGACAGCTATTTTTCTTTGAGCGGCGTTGTAAGTGAAAATAACTAAAGCTGTGACTGAAACCATCAGTTGCAAGACGGAACCAAAATAGGTGAGCACATGACTTGCATTGTTGACATTGCTGCCATTCCACTCAGCCATGAAGCACGGCTAGAAGCGCTCGCAGTGACAAATGATCACACGCGCCTTTAAATCAAGCGACAGTTCCATCAGCGCCATGTGACACAACAGACGTCTCAGTGTAAAAGAGGTCAATTGGACTGAATCTCATAGCGACAGTTTTTATATTTGAATGTTACAATACTCATGTTTCACATAAATTAAACTTATTTTTGAAGACTTCAGTGTCAGCTTGCAGCCAAAGCCTCCTGGTGTTCTTTGGATCGTCCTCTACCCGGTTTGACACATGAGCTCCATATCAGTGCCTATTTGTTTCTCCACGTTCTCCTTCTCAGTTTTTTCTCGCCTGGTGCGTTCTCTCTCTTTCTGATACTAACCCACCCTCTCTTTGAACCCCTGAGGCTTAACATGCGGGCAGCGGAGCCGTCATAGAGGCCTTCAGAGAGCGACGCCTGCCTGATCTTCTCCTGATGTGGTCACTCAGTGAATAGGGAGGCACGACAACCCCTGTTGGAAACAGGAGCTCCCATGTCAAGCAGGACATTGTTAACAGCTGTGCACAAATCACTGATAGGAGCCGATCCTACCTTTAACACCTCGGTTCACCTCCGTCTCTGTCGGGAATGGGTCGCAGCTTTCCCAGATTATCAATCAAGCAAGTGAAATAACCAAAAATCCAATCTCAATTATCAGCACTCAACACACAAACAGTCAAAAGGAAAGATGACCTCATCAGAGAGGACCCCACCAGCACCTGCATGAGCTCCCAGCCCCTTCCATTAGACCCTCTGGACAAGAAAACCCTTAAAAGAACTCATTCATCGCCAGCTGCCATAAACATTTTCAATAAACATTGAAGGATTGAATATCGAATGCGTTATGGCACTTTGAACATTTTATCAGGCAGTAACCATACCTTTTTATCTTGGTATTTTTCAAAATGCTGGTTTTACTACTTCTTTTCAGGAATATGTGTTTTTGGCATTTTGCACTGAAGGTCTTTTAGTGAGTGTTGCCTGCTGAATCGTATGTTAGAGCCACGTCAGGGATGAGACGATAAAGTTTTACTGACTCTGAATGTAATATATTCATCTTTTTCCTCTGTGCTTCTTTGTTGTTCATTCATGAGAAGGATAATCACGACTGAGGAAGTAAATTATAGAAATTTGGAATTAGCATACATCCTCCTCCTCTGTCAGGAAACAAAAAGCAGCATCAGAGTAAATGTTTGGTGAGTCACTCACGAGCTCAAACAGACAGCAGGCGAGCTGTTGTCAGTGCAGCGCTGCTCTCTCTGATCAGCCATTCTCTATATAGATGTTTCCCATTGTGGGTTCGTGCTGGATTCCAGTCTTTGTACTGAGCTGTGATTGTTGCCATTTTAAAACTGATAGCTGACGCTGCTGCTGCTGCTGCTGCTGCTGCTGCGGGGTACTCTTCAGGTTTGAAAGACTCCTTGGGAAAGATGGGGACGTTTAAAAAAAAAACGATAAGAACAAATACGAACCAAAAAGATGTGTGACTTTGACATTTGTATTTCAATAGGTCATATGGATTGTGCGTTTATGGTTTCTTTTACTTTACCAGCTGAAATATTCCATTCATGTATTTTCAGTCGAGGTGAAGTTCTTGGTCAAAGTGAATTCTGGAAACTCGCAGCAGAAAACATTTTGGTGGAATTGTGGCCTGAAGGCATTTTGAGGACTATTAAGTGTCAAGCTGTGCAGTGTACACACACACACACACACACACACACACACACACACACACACACACACACACACACACTATATATATATATATCCTTTGGTTGCAAATAGGATTTTTTTTTTTTTTTACGGGAATCCTTACAAACAGGAAAGCAGCTGAAAGGGGTGTGAGAGGTGTGTGTGTGTGTGTGTGTGTGGGGGGGGGGGGGGTCACCATCTGGTCACCAGGCAGCTGAGTATGAAGTTTGAAAGTCACCTTGAGCGTGGATGAAGACTCTCCCAGTGGCAAAGCTGTGACTTCATGTGCTTCACTTCAGTGCTCAGCTGTCACTGGTTCTGCCTCATGAGAAAAGACATAAAAGGTCGGTGTTCATGTTTGTGTAAGGTCGTACCAGTATTTGGGGAGGTAATGGGATTTTTAGTCTGATTTCTTTTTTTTTTAAATCACCATACAGAATGAATCATTATTTTATCTCTGTAACATGATGCATCCAGCTTTGCCTTGGTAATTATTTAAAGTCACTGTCTCACATGTTGAGCTTGTGAATATCTGTGTGAGTGTGTGAGCAGGTAACTGAGCGTCACTTATAGTACGTAAGACTCATTTCCACATAAGAAGGTCTGGAGTCACTCATTTTATATTACACACAGAGTATGACCCTAAAAGATGAAAGAAGTGTACCAAAAGCCTGTTGTTTAGCTTACTCATAGCTTGTTAGCATGTTAGCTAGCACATTGTCCTTACTCTGTTTATAATTACACATTTTCAAATGCACTCAGGGGAAATACTGAGCTGAAAATACACGTTCGTAGAAACTTCACACACATTCTGCAAATGAAAAGACCTCCATTGGACAATTTCCAGATATCCAGAGGCTGAATGAGACAGAGGCACTGACAGAACCCAACACAGAAGCTAACCTCATACTGCTAACCTCGTATTGTCAAGTAATGAGACATCGGCGGTCAAAATGGCTGAAACACAGATATTCTTTACTTTAGGAATAAGTTTAGTAAAAAGTGTAGAAACAAACAAACACAAAAAGTTGGGCCGATATAGTGTTGGCTCTGAAATTCATTCAGAAAATAAAACTGAAAAAGTAGCTATTGAAGGACATTTTGTGGTTTTGGTGCGAAGCTAACTGAATCGCATGGGATTTTAAAAGGATAAAAAAGAATTAAGTTCTTGTTTTGAATTTTACTCAAAAGAATATAAAAGAAAAAATAACAATACATCAAACATAAAATTAAATTTCCTCAAGTGTGCACCAGTTCCAGCAACAGAACCAGAAAACAGTCGCCTTTGTTCTGCTAGAGAACACACTTGAGGTCTAGTTAAGACTTAAGGACGGTTTAGATGTAGATGACGGTCACCAAGTGTTTGTCTCCTCTGTCATCGAGCTGTGTTGGTTGTGATTTGTCTTGATGTTTCCACACTGATACTGTGAACAGAGAACTGAAATTAAAACTACAAGTTTGTTTTAGTGGTGCACAGGGGAGAACGTGCAGACGTACCGCATCCAGCATGTTTAATTTGTTTTGACATTGCCACATTTTCTGTTGCTGATACTGAGAGGATTCTAAAATTAGATCATATTCGTTGTTTTTTTTCTGATCATGTCCTGACATATGTAGAATTGCTTTCCCCTCACAGAGTAGCTTTCTAAAGTAAAATATGATCAGATTGGAGTGGTATAACTGAATAACTTCTGTGAAACCACCACACATGATCCTCTTGATCTTGATATTCAAAGCCCTCTGCTGGCTGTAGGCGGCTCTCATAGGCATGAAGAGAAAGAACTGATTTACTGGAGGAGGTCTAAGTGCTTTTTTATGATCACTGTAAATATTTCACTCGGTAAGATGAATGATTTGAAGAGGCGAATCGTATTCATTGCAATTTGAACTGCCTCTGGTGTTAAATTGAATTCACAGTGAGCTGCTGAATGGGGTGACATTTTTCCTCCATGCCAGTGCAGGTCAATGAGGAATTGATGAATCTAATTTGGCATTCACACTTGTGATTTATTATTCATTGAATTCTGCTTCAGTCACTAGCATTCACACCATGAGAGTATTTCTCCAACACACACACACACACACACACACACACACACACACACACACACACACACACACACACACACACACACACACACACACACATACCCACTGTATGCTTTATAAGTATGACAGAACGGTCATCCTTGAATGCTTCATCAAAGAGCTGTGTATTGATCTGCAGAATGGCCTTCGCTATTATTCTGGTTCATCTGGTGAGAAAACAGTTTACCACGCACCACCCTAAAATGACTTCTAGATCCTGTCTCCAAAGTTTTTGCCGGTGACATTATAATGTATACATATGATTGATGTATCTGTGTTTGAGAATTTGGTTGTAAACGTGAGCGTTAACAGTTTGTTCATCCATCACATGACGAAACAAGCTGTTTCAGTTATTACATAATGCCAAATATACGTTTTGGCTGAGAGAAAATCCGTTAGCGTTTGTTCAACGGCACAGACATCCGAGAAAAAGCCTAATCGGCTGGGAGGTTCCAGCTGCAGTTAGAGGTTGCCACGGTGATGCTCACTGCTTAGCGACACAGCTGAAAGACTCCTCTTGAGCTCTTCTTATCTTTTAACCCGAAAAGAAAAGAAAAAGTGCGTCCATCATTTAAAAACCAGGGATTCTTCCATGACCCATGATGCACCTCTCCACCAAGTCTCATGTACTTTGAGAACCGGTAGTTGTGTTGAAAGTATTTTTTGTTCTTTTCAAACTTTTTATTAAAGAACAAAAACAAAACACTTCAAACTTTTTCCAGAGTTGTCAGGCCGAGTTTTCATCTTCTATCCATGTCTGGCCTCCTATTGTTCAACTGTGCACAAAAACTATGTGCTACAGCCGCATATCTTCAGTTCTTTCTCTACACATGGTTTAATATACATGAAAACCAAGCGCTTAACTAGTTCATCTCATGTGGAACTCTTTTTATGTTTATCTCTTTTGGCACAATTAAGCTCTAATGCCCATGTAAAGTGTAAAAAAGAACTTCCGATGCAAAGCGGACTTCATATAAGCCTTTAACTACATTCCCACACTTGTGCACTCTTCAAATGCATTGTCACAGAACCATAATCCCGCTTGTTACAGCTTTTCTTATGGTTAGGGGATTCAAAAACAGCAGTATCGATTAAACCTGCACAAATCAATGTTTTTTATATTAAAATGCATCAAATGACTGTTGAGATGTCAAAGGTGGTGGTGGAAGCAACACCGTGCATGGTTAACAGCATTTTCTGCGGTCCCTGTCAGGTCTAGAGGGCTTTAGCATCCCCCGGTGTTTTGGTCCACTCTCAACATCCCCCGCTTTAATCCTAGCAGCATCAAACAGCTACTCTTAGAGGGAAAAGTCACATCTACTGCACAAATACTGACATTATGGATTAACAGCAGAGAATTTAGCCGGTTATTTGTATCCCTCAGGAGTTGCAGGAATGCAAAACAGAGCTAAAAGCTGAGAGAATATTAATCAAGTGATTTTAAACCTAGACACGAATGATAACGCTGCTCTTTTTTGCAGGGTGACTGCACACAGGTGACTGCTTGCTCTCAAGGTTGTCATACCCGCGTTGTAAAATGATAATATGTCACTGTTGTTGTGACGTGGGGTTTTGCGGCCCCCATGTGGCCAAAAAAGAATGTAACAGGTCCACCTAGGCGGTTTGACAATGTTATTATTAGTACCTCTGTAATAAAACGGCATAGGAATATGGTTTGTATATCGGTGGAGTCAGCACGTCCTTTACTGTGTCTTCATGCACACTGGAGCCCATGTGACTCACACCAACCAATAAGATGCCGAGAAGAGACCCTGACACCATGACTCCTCCTCTCCATTTATAATTGGTTCATTCCCATTCCCATCTTCGGGGGCAGTAATAGACTGCCTGACCCAAGTGTCCCGCCTCTCTCTGGTCATGATTGGTGCATACGTAAGACAACATACGTGAGACAAATGTTAAGCTCACTTGACCTGCTGGTGATGAGCCATTTATTCTTTTAGCTATTCTGTAATAACGTGTTATAATTTGGCTCTGAACTCACTTATTTCACCGCGCATTTCGAGCTGCATCAGTAATTTCCTGTTTCCTGAAGGCCACTGGACTTGCCAGTGTTTTCTATTTATACAAAGTCGAGAAAGTAAAAGAACATTTTCAAAAAAGACATTCAAAAAAAGGCATAGTCTGGGTTCTTATTGACAGCCGTGACCTGTGTGGGCTGTTGACCTCATGAGAGTATCTCTCCCCTCAGCTGGCTGGATTCATTGATGAATGTGGACAGCAGGAGGGTTGTTAAGTGAAAAAAAGAAATAAAGATTGAAGCGTAAATGCAACACAAAAATACCTCAACACTTTGATCCATTCTGATTCTTTTATTTATTGATTTGTTTCCATCATAAAGCCCAGAGGACTCTATACAAAACAACTTGATTGTTCAATGATGTATTAATTGAAAAATAATTTTGAACCCTCTTTTTCTTTGTCCTTCGTTTTTGTGGTAACCAGGGATGATTGCATTGACTGATGTTGCTGCAGACTTTTGGCTCGGTCTGATAAATAACTCCGTCCATCAATGAAGGATGAGAGAGAAAGGGAGGGAGATAACCTGGTTGTCCATCATCCTTTGTCCATGTGCACAGAGGAGATTGGATATTGAACCGAGGTTGCCTTCTTCAAGTCAAGTTATTTGAAGGCTCCGTCTTGGAATACCACCACAGTCTTTTTAAAGTCGTAACTTACATTTCTTCATCTCAGACCTCTGGTGGCTGTCCGTTGTCTGTTGCTAGGCGAGTGGTACCCACGGTTGTAAAGACACCTGGTGTCGCGGTAAGACTGTCTAAGACGTCTCACCGTTATACACCACGATACATCCTCACAACCACATTCCTCCTACAGGAGCTGGCACCTGGCCACTATTCAAGTTTCTACACTTCAACCGCTAGAAATCCATGCATTCCTGTTCCTAATCATCCTGCAGTCACCCTTTCATGGCTTCTCTGCCCCATCAGGTAATTTGTCACAGATCTACACCTGTTCTGGCCCGCGGCTGCCATCCAGTCTCCTCTCTCCTTTGACAATTCTTTTGTGTTTGCCTTGTATGCTTGCTGTCATTATAGACAGTCTCTGCATAGCGCCACCTGGCCATGGCGGAAGTCCCTGCAGGGGCACAGACGTCTATATTTGGGGGAGTGTCCTGCACAGCTGAAGAGGAGGGGTTCTCGCTGAAGTCCGCATTCCCTCCGCACCACTGAGAAGGCTGGAAGGATGTGGTTGATTTCTGAGTCCACCACCTCGCACTGCACCTCCAACCTGGCGGGCAAACACAGGAGCGGAGGTCTTAGCACGCACCAAAATAACACTTCACGGGCAAAATGTTTTTGCCGTGTTCTTCAAAGAATAAATCAAGTGAGAAATGTTATTTTTATTTGAGAGAGGAGAGTAGAATTGTAATAACCTCAAAAAATGGGATGAAGAGACAAGAATAAAGTAAGATGTCAACCCTTTCATCTCACAACAAATGGCAATTTGATAAAGAAGAGAGATTTTAGTAGAGAGGCAACAATGAAGTTGGAGAGCTTTGAGGCAGGTATGAGGCGTCATTGTGAGAAACAGAGAATAGACTTTGAGCTACAAGGACCAGGACAGAACAGAAACAAAGAAGAGCGGCGCTGTAAACCAAGGCTGAAAAAAAGAGAAGTGAACAAAGAAAGATACTTGGAGGATGAAACAAGAGCAAAGAATAAAAGTTGGAGCTGAAAGCCAGCAGGAGGGGAGTTTGGAGACGACACACACGCACACACACACACACACACAAACACACACGCGCACACACACACACACACACACACACACACACACACACACACACACACACACACACACACACACACACACACACACCACAGCAGGTTTTAAGTCTCAGAGTTCCAGAAAAGGAAACGTCTGAAGCCAAGTTCCTGGTGCACCCGCCTGGAGCTGGTACAGTAAACTACTTAAATACCTGAGCAGACTTTGCCTGGCATAGCCTGTGAGTAAACAATCTGTTCATATACACTACAGTATACCATATATATCTATATCCTCATCCTCCTCCAGTCTCGAAGGTAACAGTTAATCAGGTTGTACAACAAATCATTGCTCCGTTTTTGGATCCTTTTATACCAGAAAGATTAAAAGTAATAAAAATAAAACCAACCCAAAAATACAAATAAGTTTAACACAAAACAGAGAAATGTTTTCTATCTGGAATGAAACAAATCTTTGGTTGTGAAAACAGACTGCAGCATTTACCACACCAGACTTGATGATTCATGCAGCTTGGAAGAAGTGATTGATTTACTCGCCGCCTTAGGTCGCGTTCACACCAGCCTTGTTTAGTCCGGTTGAACTGAACCCTGGAGCGTTTACCCCCTTGGTGCGGTTCGTTTTGGTTGGTGTGAACGCTGGCCTCGAACTCTGGTGCGGACCAGTCAACCGCTCTCTGGTCCACCTGGTAGGCGTGGTCTCAAACCGCTATCAAGTGAACTCTAGAGTGGTCTACTTCTGGTGTGAACCCCATCCGCACCAATCACAGGAAGCACGTCGTTTTACGCGTCATATTCTGTTTGTATGATGAGCCAACTTTGTGATTTTAACATTGACTTTAATATTGCCTGTTGTCTTCTGTGACACGACCGTCCAATTGCAGAGCTTCTGTGACGTGCGTGTATTAGTACATTATTTAATTGCCGCAGTCTTCCCAGCTGTTCATATGCGCCGTCCGTTAAAGTCGGATGACATGCAGTCCAGATCAGCACCAACATGAAAATAAGCAGACGATGCTCATAAAAATTACGAGGGATTTGTCATCTACCCGCCTAAACTGTGTAAGCAATCACTGAACGGCTTTGCTGCCACGTGACAACTTTTGGACCGTTTGAGTTTGGCCTTTGTCCGTTTTCTGATTCGAACTAAAGCGAGGATGATACATTGTTGCAATCGCTCAACTGGTCCGGATCGCAACAATGTATCATCCTCGCTTTAGTTCGAATCAGAAAACGGACCTTCCGGTGTGAAGACGACCTCGGACAGATGTTGCTTACAAACTCATATTACACACCAAGCACTGGGCACTTCTGGAAGTTTCTTTAATATGCACGACAGCTACTGTAAAGGTACCGTCATCGTTACACGATTAGTTGTAGAGAAATGAAACGTGCACACTAAAAAGAGATGATACAGACAAGTCAGAAGAGATGAGATGAAAATATTCGGAGGGAAGACGGCGAAGATGACAGAAACTGGTAATGAAGAACATCAGTGTTTGTGATAAAAGTAAAAATCTAAAAAGGATCCAAAACAACAGAAGCTTGTTTCTTTCTGGGAGAGGGTGTCGTTCTAAGGAACAGTGGGACCGTCTGAGCTCGAGAGGAGTGTTAAAATGGATTTCACACCTTATGCCTGAACTACACACAGTCCATCCATGATGTGTAACACTAGCAGTGTTTTTTACTTACTCCCCTAACTCTGTTTTTCTTTATTTGTTTTCCCCGGAGCACAAAGAGCTGGTTCTCTGGAGGATGGCTACTGCACGATAAGGATAAAAAAAAAGCATTCTGTCACACTGTCATTAACATTATTGACTGCAACGACCGTGACTACACTCACGTAGCACGTTGCGGATGGACCACGCGTTTTCCTGGCCTGCTCTAGATGTTGCTTTTTTCAATGTGACACTTTTGTCACAGCAATAAATTGCGGTGCAGCCACAGAGAAAGAACCTTCAGCTGCCTGTTATTTCTAGCTGTTCTTTTATTTAACATGATTGACATGTTTGTACCACAGATGGTCGTCTTCAAGAGAAGCTGAGAGTATAAGCACATCATCATCGTCACTGAACAACACAAGAGGGAAGGCTTTGACTGAGCTATTAGGAGTTTTTCCCATTAAACATGAAAGCTTTGATGGCAGAATTAGCCCCTACTCCTGCCTGAGAGGATGATAAATTGTAGGAGTGGACTACCTGGGTAAAGAAGAAAGGTGGCTTGTCAAGACTAAACAGACATACACCATTAAAGTTTGTATGCAACGTGCATTGCAAATGGAAAAGCGCTGAGGCTTAAGACATACCCGTGCAGGGCCTCTTTGTTGTTGATGAAGCGAAAGTGAGCAGGTTCACAGATGAAACCCTCCGACTGGCAGGCCTCCACACACGACTGGCCCTCTTGAGATACGAGTAGCCTAAGGGAGCTGAGAGGAGGCCAGGCAGGGGGCGCTGTTACATTGGATGACCAGCCAAGGCTTGTGGAATTGGCCAGGGGCACAAACAGAGGTCCTGAAATCCTACTGCCACCAGCAGACCCTGGTCTGGAGAGGTTGGCTGGGAGGAAGGGAGTCTCTTGGGCACAGAAGTTCTGGAGGGGAAGGACATAGAGGTGTTTGGTAGGATAGTATCATTATATTGAGTGTCCAGGGTTTACAATGAGGTGCTGATTATCTGCATGTTTACCTACTAAATTTTAATGGACTCAAACAATAACCACTGTTTTTTTTTTTCTGCCAAGTCATTACATAATTAACTGCATTTATTTGTTTACAGACCTGTTTGTGTGTCAATTTGATGCATCATTGGTTAAAAAAAATAAATTAAGAAATGGATGTTGTTCATATCCACACGAAGCTTTACTGTGCAAAGTTTGACTCCTCGTCAGAATGAGGTGGGACATGAAGACAGCAGACTTTTTAGAGACATTTTGTGGCACGCACTTCTGTCAATATTTCGACAGGTAGCGGCAGGGTTAGCTGTAACAGGGATCTGAAGTGTAATCATGGTCACCACGGTAACGTTAGGAGGCACTGGTAACGTTGCAGGGTGTTCTCACCCTGGAATATTATGAAGGAAGTTTCTCTAGCCTACATTCCCTGAACAGGACGGATGGAGTGCTGTTATGTACACTGTTGATTGGATGATATAAAAAAAAAACCTGGCAGAGAAAGTGTGAGACAAATGATGCTGCGGCAGGTTAGCGCATCATTACAGATAAAACACCTGAGATAGCAAACAGCTGACCAACAGCAGAAGTTTCTCTGTAAAACTGTTGTGATCAAAGAAAAAAAAAATCCTGTTTTACTCTCACCTGTTTTGATGGTCTAATTCCTTGGTGTAGTAGTTTTACTTTAATAACACGTTGTTATTCATGAGAAGAAAATGGTGCAGAGGCCCTTTGATATGTGTCTGACAGCTAGTGTTATTGTTAAAAGTCTTTAATCCCAGTTCTTTGTAATCGTCGTCATTCTCCACGACCACTTGCTCATCCCTCCTCATTAATATCAGTACACTCTGAATTGTGAGCCAGAGGGCATATGTGCACATGTATGTCTGCATCCATCGAGAGCAGACATGCACACACACAGATACACGATTTTCTGAGTGTTGAGATCACACGGTATTAAAACATGGAGCAGCACGGGACTTTCAAATGTGTATGTGCTGTAAGCATGAATAAGTGAGAGATGCTCTGTGTGTGTTTGTTGTATCCAGGCTTCTCACCTGATGCTGTATGTAGGCGTGTACTCTCTCCAGCATCCCCTCACACGTGTACTCATAAGGCAGATACGGCTCGACCTGAAAGGAGCACACAGAAACACAGTTGGCACCCTGTTATTAGTGTGTCACTGGGTGTGGCTGAGTGGTACGCCACCGCCATTTCACTGAAAAGAACATTTACAACTAGCCTGGCATGCAACCACTCAATGCTCGGAACAAACAAGCCGACAGAAAATTTCCAAACTGGCATAGACCCTGCCATTGGTGAGCGTCACATTCCAGTGTAGTCGTTTTCTATTGAGAGCTGTGACACATTTGGTGTGTTTTTCTGTCGTTAGTGTGTCTGTTTATTCTGTCACACGGTGAGATGCATCTGATGTTTAATTCATCTTTTCCACTATTCCAGTTAGATTTATTGAATTGGTTAAAGCTATATTTCCCAGGAAAGTATCATCTATCTTTCAAGTATTCACATAAAGGTGACTTGAATTCACAGAGAGGATTTTTTTCACGCCTCGTGCATCACTTCTTTTTGA
Source organism: Aulostomus chinensis (assembly GCF_037954235.1). Classification (NCBI taxonomy): domain Eukaryota; kingdom Metazoa; phylum Chordata; class Actinopteri; order Syngnathiformes; family Aulostomidae; genus Aulostomus; species Aulostomus chinensis. The sequence continues at coordinate 16,754,954 of NC_141327.1, read as the reverse complement.
CTCCAGAGTGCAGAAAGAACCAGCCACGTACAGTGCATTCATCTTGAAGCTGACGGATCTAAGCTAATGCGTTTGTGGATTACTGACCGTACGGCTAGATAAAGAAGGCGCGGATGTGCTTGTGAATGTACAGATGGTCAATTTGGGACAGTTTTGCTGCTGTTAGTAGCTGCTGGCCATGGGGTGTCACTAGCTAAACATACCTGGCTGGCTCTTTCTGACTCCTGGAGTCATAAATCAAAGATACAGCAGTGTAAAAAAACATCTCGTTGAACTGCAGGCATCTATTTTTGAGTACTTAATAAAAAAAATACACTTTCTTTCTGGTGAGGTATCACTTTAATAACTGCCTCTGTATCAAGTGGGAACTTCTCTGCTATGCACTTATCACCTGCACCTTTACTGCTCAGTACCTACATGTTACCACAGGGTCAATTTAGCTGAATCTCTAAAATGTCTTTCCATTTTTAGGTGAAGATACACGAATACATTAGTCCATAACTCCATCAGACCTCACCTCAGTTACCACTAACAGTTTGTCTTGCAGCCATCAGGTCTAGTAAATTCCATCTGCTGAACAATGATAAACAGAGCTGCTGGTGGAAGTACACTTCATTTTTTCCAGGGTTTATCTAAACATTGTAGTAACTAACCAAGTCAGATCGCAACAGATGTCAAGATTAGATCCTTTCTTTCATTCAGTGCTGCACAAACTCTCCTTCATGATTTTTCTCTTGCCATAGTCATCATTACCTGAGTTCATAATTTGCCAGACTGCCACAAAAATGCCTCTAACCTACAAAAAAACAAAATACGGCTGCAAGTATCCTTAAAAGAACTCTACAACATGAGCGCATTTTCCTCTATTCTCACCTCATTGCTCTGGTTGACTGTAATGTTCAGAATGGACTTCGAAATTGAATTGCTTGGTTTTGTTGTTGTTGTTGTTGTTGTTTTTTAAAGATCACCTAGCGTCCTTGCTCCATCTTGTGTTATCGACCTTCCAACCCCTTACAGCCCTGCTTGCACTCTCAGATCTGCAGGCCAGTTGCTGCTCGCGGTCCCCAGGGTGAGGCTTGAGCCAGAGGGTAGGAGGGCACTTACCATACGGGCTCCACAACCGTGAAATGAAGCTTCTACTGAGATTCAGACCAGCTGGTACCCTCATTTAGAAACACAGTTCTTCTTCTTCTTCCACATTTATTCATGTGTACATTTGGGTTTTTTTTTCTTTTTTTGAAAGGAGTTTTTTGGGGGGGAAGGGGGGGGCACAAGATATAACTTGTTCCCTCAGTTTAGTTAATTTGAGGGCACAAGATAGAACTTAACTATAAAACAATACATTTAAGGAACAAGTGATATTTCGTGGCCTCAATTTAGGGAACAAATTAGAAATTGTGGCATCAGAATAATACATTTTTTTCTCTTTATACCCCCCAAAATTAAATCACTCTATGGCCTCCTCACAGCTTTGTACACTTCAAATACTGTACTTGTTGCAACTTTAATTCTGCTGTGTACTTCCTGTTTTTAACTGTATTTCTGTGAGACACTTGGTTAGGTGCTAAATCTTCGTTAACACTATTGCTAATTGCAATTCAGTGTTTCTTCTCCCAGATGAATGATTTCTGTGTGGTCTAGTCATGATACGTCCCTGAGTCATTAGGCTCTATTTGCATACCAATAGATCATAGCCCGCTGTGATGTGGCAGCTTTATGATTAAAACACTTTTTTAGGGACTGTTGGAAATGCTATACATATTCTTTTGTGTTTCTTGATGTGTATTGAACACTGTGCTTTAACCGTTGGGTATGAAGACGTGGATTAAAGGTTCATATTTGACATCAACTTAAACAGAAGCAGAACAAGTAGAAAGGCTCCTCTCAGCTTTCAACGGCAAGCGGCCGACCTCAGAGAGATCAAAGAGCCATGTCTTTATGCGCTAATGCCAGACCTGCCTTTGTAAATGATACACGACTCACTATATTGCATTTCCAATCCAAAAATCAAAGCAGTCTAATGTTCAACCATGTGTGAAATCAGACTTGGCCCATTTTAAGTGAAAAACACTGAGAAGCAAGTATGCAGGGATGATGCAATTTAAAAAGTTACGCATACTGCAAATCAGATCAAAGCCTCATGTTAATCTACTTTGTAAGCCGGAGTACAAAGTAAACAGGAGGAGACAAACAAGGTCCCTGCAATGACAATCTTTCTAACAGAGATTCTCGTTTCCCTCCATCTCTGGTTTCTCTTCACCTAGACAGTCAAGGTGACTTCCAACAGACTAGTCGTGCAAAGCTGTTGTAATTATAGCTGCATGTGTTCCTTTCGCAAAATGACATGTATTCTAATAATAGAAGAAGAGGAAATATGGCCTACACCTTCAGCCTGAAATAGTTCAATCCCATTATAAACAGAGAGAGATTTAGTTGTCCACATTAATCCAATTCCACAAACAGACAAACCTGATGATACTTGTTGTTGGAGTTTACTCATAACATTTTTGTATTTTCAACTAGTTTGTATTTGCACAATTTTCTTTAAAGAATTAGAGGTTGTGTATGTAAGGGAATTTGTCCCAGGTAAATGTAAAGTACAACTTATAACTTACAAACAAAATACTAGAATGAGGGTCAAGCAATGAGTAACAATACAACAGCTGGCCAGTTTGGGGCTCAAAGATCTGAAGTGTGTTGACAGAACAATGAAGGATGAAGAAAGAAAGAAAGCAAGAAAGAATGAATGAATGAAAGAAAGAAAGAATGAAAGAAAGAAAGAAAGAATGAAAGAAAGAAAGAAAGAAAGAAAGATGCGAAGAAAGGATTTATTGGAACATGAGGACTTGTCAGCTTGCCAGATTGCTTTGTCCTGCATGACTGAACATGAGCCTGTGTGTGTGTGTGTGTTTCTGTGTGCTTGTGTGTGTATGTATGTGTGTGCGTGCATGTATGTACGTGTGTGTGTGTTTGTGTGTGTGTGTGTGTGTGTGTGTGTTGTAGTTAATGCACGAGTACAGCTGTGTGTGCTGATATACTGAATTTGAGCGATTTCATTGTCTGGGACTTTCTAAAATTCAATTGTGATTGTGTGTTCACGGGTTTAGATATGAGCAAGGATATCAGTAAATGTGTGTGTGTGTGTGTGTGTGTGTACATGAGTGTGTGTGCGTGTGTGTGTGTGTGTGTGTGTGTGTGTGTGTGTGTGTACATTAGTGTGTTTTCTGGGATTGCAGTGAGGAATGGAGGTGTCTATCAACTCTCTTTCAATGACAGCACAGACAAAGACAGCCAGTGCTGCCGAACTGTAGCTTCTTTGATATCAGTTCAGGTATCTCTCTCTATCAGATTTGTAACATTCCAGACCGATCCAGTCTCCCAGTTGGAGGGGCATCAACGTGGTTCGATTAATGTCCTTCAGAATAAAACGCAGTATCCTTATGTAGCATCACCAAATGTTATCAACTGTCTCCCAGGTGCAGTGTGGAAGGTACGTCAAGGCAAACGTGATGGAAGGACGGAGAATAAAGCCTGCGTAAAATGTAAATGACTGCCACAGCTTATGATGGACAATTTTCAAGATTTGAGAATGCAACAGTGGGTTCCTGCCACAGAGAATCCAGTCAACGTGTCCCCATAAAGAGCAAACAGCGAGACCCTCAAATAGCTACAAAGACGAGCCGAACAGCTGAATGTGCTTCTGTCATTCGTTCTGAATGTAACATGCACTTAAGCAGGGCCGGTTTAAACCGCAGCTCTGAAAGAAACTCAATTTAAGAGTACTGAGGGAAACGTGATTGAAGAAATTCACCCCGACCATTGCTGTGAAAGACAGAAATACTTTATCATCACCAAATTAATGTAAAGACAAAGCCCATAGTCCTGCTTTCAGTGGAAAAAGGATTTAATCATCACTGCTGTAAGAGTTTGCTGAAGGACTAAACTACTAAAGCATATTTAAAAGTCCACGATGAAGTCTGAGACTGATCCTTTGTTGGTGCTATGGAAAATACTACGATGAATTCATTAGATGGGTTGAAAAGAAGTAAATGATACTCAATCAAATTCATGTCAGTGCCATAAATGTTGCAGGCAATATTTTATTCAGTCAGATTTTTTTTTTTTTAGCTGTAAATATGCAACTTTATCAGATTGGCACTGCAAGATAAAATGAACTGCTCAATCCCTTCAATTCAGAGAGTGAGTTTGCACTTGTTGCATTCAATTTTGAAGATAAGGGGATGAAATAAAGATTTAAAAATACATTTTACATCTTAACATTGTTTAAAATTGCTTTGGTTGAGAGATACAGTATAAGGTTTATATTCAAGTGCACAATGTGCCAACTTGTAAACATTTGAAAGACTTTGTGGCTGCAAGTTCAGTCTGTGAGCCTCTCTAATGACCGTTTCTATGTCTCAATTCTTTCTCTCTCTTTCTCCAATTTCTCCTCTCTACTTTTTGCAAGCTTTCCAGGCAGTTTTAATCTCCTCAATCGACTCTTTAATTAAACTCGCTCCCACTCTTGGCACCTTCATACTGTATCAGCCCACATGTATCCAGCATTATTTCAGTAGTCGGCAGTACCAGACTGCTCCCTACACTGACAGTCTGTGGACGTCTTCACCGTGGTGAAGCTACTGAGCTCAGGCTCACCTCCACAACACACCTAAATAAAATGACTTGCATGTCATGTGAGCTTCCAGATGAAAAAGGGAAAAACACAAATGACTGGAAAATAGAAACAGAATACGTCAAACCTCTCCGATCAGAGAGATAAGTTATCATCCTATCTTGAAACTCATCAGGTGAATCGGGGCCCGGTGATGTGAACCTGCCACTCGTGCTAAACCTGCTCTGTAAGCCCAGCATTGAGCCTGCTGTTTGCTTCCTGAGGTCCGTGTAACTAACTCAAGCAGAGATGTACAAGCATCTTTAATAATCCTTCAAGTCCGTAGTAACAAAATGAAATTATATATATATATATATATATATATATATATATATATATATGTGTGTGTGTGTGTGTGTCTATGTATGTATGCATATATATAATTTATACATTATAATGATATATTTCACATCATTATAGAAGCCAACCTCTTTCCTCTGCAGAGCTGTTTCATCTCAGCTGTCCACTTTTGCCTTCATTGAGTACTTTGTGGCTGCTTCCACAAAGACACACACATCGTTTTTATCCTCACACAGCGGCGGCCACCACACACATTTACAGTGCCGGTGCAGCTCCCTCATTCCCTCATGCTTTCACGTGTGATGAATCCTCACCTGAAATGTGCATTACTGAGAGTAAAGAATAATCGCCAGCTTCCCACCAGCTGGGGCGCGTCGAGGGAGATATTTCAAACCAGTCTGTCGAGAACACAGAGTCAAAGGCTGACACTATCATGTGTTTCCAGCGCCGTGGCATCCACCTCCTTTTTCCAGAGAAGGTTATGGGCTGGCTGAACATAAACATGTCATAAATATAGATTTTTCTTGTTTGAATGGTTCAAAAAATACAAAGTGGTTTTAGAGACCGAAGTGAGCAAAGCTAATTTAAAAAGAACAGTAACAGATGGGTAGTTGGAATAATAAAGTTAAACAATTTAAGATCTTACAAGCTATAATAAAACTGTGAAGATTAAAATGTTAATAAAATAAAAACAGGATACAAATAAATCAAGTTTAAGCGTTGTTGGAACAAAATAAACAATAAAAACACAAAGTGATTAAACTCTATATTAAAACCATAATATTCAGATGGGTTTTTGGTTTGCATTTCAATCAATCATCCCTTATTGTCATTGTCACAAATGAAAGAACTTTTGTTGGAGCAGCACAACCTTACATAGTGGGTCTATGGAAGGTTGTATTTATAAATATAAATACTTTCAGCCCCTCTGGAGGGATGTTCACACGTCTTGGAGCATAACGGCTGAATGCAGCATCACCAGCTGCTTTTGTCCTACTTTGTGGAATATCTAGAAGAGCAGAACCAGAGGATCCCAGAGACCTTCCTGGTTCAAAAACCACAGACAGGTACTCCAGTCCACCTGCGTAGAAAACCAAAACCAATACAAAAACTAAGAACCGTGTAAAATATTTAAGATAGCTGGAATGTGTGCTCTCCTCTACGCTTACTTAGCACTTGTGCAGAATTATTAATCAATTGTATTCCTCAGTAGAGGACAGAGGGAAAGAGATCACTGTAATAGTTCAGTAATTAATCTCACTGTTCTATGATTACTCAGCTAACATTTGCAGTTTCTTAGTAAATTTAAAAGTGATGTTTTTCACAATTTGTATCGTCCTGATAAATGATTGAGAAAACACTGAGACAGGAACAGGAATGATGCCAGAGATACATGGGTAATGATATAAGAGGACACTGGCTGAGGAGCTCCAAGATACATCGGTAGCGTTAAACAAGCGTTTGTTCCAGGCAGAGATTGGAAAAGCAGGAGTCGTACTTCCAAATAGTGATGACACGTGTTCACTAAATTCCAGGCAACTCCTGCACTTCTTGCTGTCACTGCCAAGCTTGAAATATCATCATATAAGTCTGTTAAGGTGCCGCCACCGTAGAACATTCTCATCTGAAGACATGCAGGCACTGCAGTTGGGTGCATCTGCATTTTTTTGAAAACGCATCAGATCCAGATGAATAAAATTAAGGACCTGTTCTGTATTTGAAGATGATACCTGGGATATTTAAGGACTGGTGACACTGAAAATGACCATTTCCTCACATGCCGCATCCATCTGAGAGGATTTTGAGTTGTGATACTGCATGTAGTACTGAGATCAAAGAATACATTCTTAATTTTTGCAACCCCTAAAACAACACAGACACTTGAACTCAAAACATCCCATTAATTCCAAGAATTAAAAAACAAACAAACCTGTAACCTGGAAATTATATTTAGTACTTACAGCTTAAAGGTTTGTGTTCGTGTTACATCTTAATTTAAAGAGATAAATCATATGTGCCTTAACAAGCTTCAGCTTCATTCACTGAAGGAGGAGCGGCTGTACCCTGTGCGCTCATAGAACCTGAGTTACATTAGATAACCAGTAATCTCTCAGGAGCACTAACCTAGCATTACAGGACAAGAGGGAGCAGTAGCAACATCTGATGGAGAAGGTAGCATTTCCTTGTTCGTTAAAACCAATGTAGCAACCTCAGCTACCAGGTAATATAGTGTCCTGTATTAATCTAGAGTGTGGAACATGAAGTGCTAGCTTGTTCAGATCAAATTATACCTTTAAGGTGTGCAACGCTGAGCGTAATTATTTCAGTGCTTCATATTCATACAATGAATGTGAAAGCACTTTTCTACTTAGAGATGCCTGATTCAATTACCAACCCCTGTCTAACATCCGTACAGGGTTGAGAGTACCTTGGTTCTCATAATTTCCTTGATGGCAGAGTCAAACTCCAGCGAGTTGTTGTAGTCCACGGTCATGACATGAGGCCTGCCGATGTACTGCTCTGCGTACGGGTGCTGGGAGGAAACCTGCAGAGGACAGAGTTGGAGTCACTTAATTTACAGTTTGCAGTTAAAAAAAACAAACAAAAAAACATCGCAAGAGCTCAACATACAACGTACAAACACATGAAGTAATTAGACAAAATGAAAAATGATTAAATAAGTGCCCATACGTGGAGAGACTGACAGTCACCTGAGGCAAAAATTGTGAGGAAAGAATATAGAGTGCATGTTCTTCTATAAAGTGCATGATTATAGCGAGATGATTTTGAGTGGTTCAAGCTTCACACAGCACAGGAAAGAAGCTGTTAGCAAAATGAGAAGTAGAGCATTTTATAGACCAGAATCGTCTGCCTGAAGGGAGACAGACGGGAGCAGGATGACCTGTAGGGTCCTTTATAATATTCAAGGCACGGGACAGAAGCCTAGCGCTGGAAAAGTCACCCAGATCTGGAAGATCAACAATAGTCTGAGCAAGGCGCACATCCTCTACAGAGAATTACAGTCCTGGACTTCAGGATTACCAAACCACACAATGAGCGAGCTGGGGAGAATGCTCTCTAAACCAGAAAGATGAAAGTTTGATAAAACCACACAAATTATGGTGAATTCCTTGAATGTACATGGAAAGACCAACCGCGGCAGTAATTTTTGATAGGACGGGTGTTGAGAAGCCAGCTGAGATCATCGGTGACGGTGACACCAAGAAATTTAAAGCTTTCACCATCCCAACCTTGGTATTGTTTTATGGGGTTAATGAGGCGGGACACTTTGTCACATCTAAAACAATAACCAGTTCCTTTGGTTTGGAAGCATTCAATGTTAAATTGTTGGATCTAACTAAAAGATCACACACCATAATGACAGCGCTGTCATTAAAGCCTCTTTATTTGGGGAATTTCATTATGATAAAAGCGATGCTCATTTACTGACTGTTACATTTGTGAGGTGTGGTTTTCAGCACCGTTAAGACCATGCTGGACCTGGAGAATGCAGTGCAGGAATTACTACAATATTGTAAGTATAATTATTCATATCAATAAAGGTCAAACTGCTCCAGGAACTCCATGTTCCAACTTCTTATCAAGTATGAGTTGTCTTAATCCAAAATGTGTTCTAGATTTTTTTTAAAAGGCTCAGCTGATGATGGACGTTATTAGCAACACGGCTACCAGTGAAAACTACACCGATATTATATAATGTTCTGCTCAGTGGCAGGTGGAGGGAAGTAATGAATCTAATGTGTTTACCTCTCTAGACGTGGGCTTGCCTCTGAAAAACTCATGATTGAGTGAGCTATGAGGTGGGTGAAACTTTGGCTGCAGGAAGACGCATCCATTTGCTATTGCTTCAAGAGGGGCCGGGCCTTCGTAGGGGAAACCAAAGCCGATGAAAAGCTAGCAGAGAAGAAATTGAGAATGTTAGTTATTCATTGTGACAGCAAATGTGAACCAGTTTTTAAAAAGCTATTGTACGTGTTTAAAATCAACACTGTATGAATTTGCAAAAAATTCCACTTAAATTCTCCATCAAAATCTGTCTCTCAGTAAATTGGAGGAGACATAGAATGTGTAATACCACAATAAACAAAAGTCCAGCGGCAGGCAGATGAGAATCCAGCAGATATTTTATTGAGTATCTTGCCTTTGCCTTGCGTAACAGTTGCTGCAGCTCATGCTGGGGTAGGAGGCCGTGGTTCTTCACGAAGGGCGGGACCTCGGGAGGTCTCTGGGTCTCATAATACACTGTGCCGTGCACCTCCATGTACTTGTGGAGAATCTGCAGGAATCCTTCTTTACCCTGCTGGGAGAAAACGAGAAAAAGACGGGTTGGCGAGATCAAAGGTGAAAGGTTAAAAGAGGAGGGTGGAGGAAATGAACAGCACGGATTATACAGAGGGAACTGTCTGCTGTTGGTGCGTCACTGTCAGTTGTAGGTTGTAGTAGTTATGAACCCTGAGCCTACATGATGGTATCCCTCTGCGCTGTGTGCTTGTCACAGTGACCTTGACCTTCGACCCTCCAAAATCTTTGCAGTTCATTCTTGAGTCCCAGCGGACATTTGGGGGAAATTTGAATGTCAATGCATTCCAGAGGTGTTGTATTAACAAGAATAGGATGAATGTATGGATGTGTAGCCTGAAAATAGAATGCTTCCATTTTAAGGCTTTGGCTCATGTGAAGGCAAACCTAAAACCTCACAATAAAGAGAACCATTTTAAAATATTTCTTTCAACTGGAAATTTCAGCAGGAAATTCTTATCATTTTGACTTTCTCCTTTTACAGCTGGAAAACAACCAACTGCTGTCATATAGTCATCATTCAAGGTGATGACACTTTGGTGATGTAGACTGTAGCATTTCAGTAATACTACTTCACTAAAGATACAGTAAACTTACAGTAGACATCTGTTCTGTTTGGGGAACAGCAAACAAATAATAAGAGATCTGACCTGTCTCATACATACGATTGAACCAAAGCTAATTCATGCTTGAAAGCATCTGACTGCTTGAGCAAAGACAATCCCCTCAGTGTAGGTGGTCCTGGGTGCGTATCCTAGGAACATTTGCTTAAATACAAGACTAAAACATCAATGAAGTGTGACGGGTTTACCAGGAAGGTGAAGAGTGTTTTACTGAACTATTATGCTGAAGCAAAATGTTGCAAAAGTATTGCACTTATACAAAGCTGTGGAGTCACATACTGTGCTCCCAGATAATTCTCCCAAAGAATATCAAAATGACATTTTGTTTTGAAGGAGAGCTTGGAAAACACTTTCAAATTCATGGCTCAGCGTGATGACAAGAGCACGAAAACAAACCATTGCCAGTTAGCAGCAAAAAAACTGAATCCTGTGAATGGAGCGTAACGCTGTGACAGAGTATTGACAGGCGACCTGATGTTAAGAAGCTTACTGTATCCTTGTGCCATAGCGTGACCTCCCCTGTCATAATTGGAGGATATAGTGATCGATAGCTTCCTCTATAAAGGTTTTCCCAGCCAATTAGGAGATTACCTCAAGTGCTAAGTGTAGCAAACATCACGATTGGTTGGGACACATGCACGTGTGCGCACGCACGCGCGCACACACGCACGCACAATTACACACATACACAGAAGAGTGAAGATTCCATAACGTGTGTGCATAAATCAATCATAACATGCTCTGCTGTGCTAATTCGTGTTCTTTACAATTTTCCACAGCGCAGATAAAAAGGAAAGCATGCTTTATTTACATTTATTTAATTAACTGGTATTCCAGAGACTTTGCCAGCAGACAATAACGAACTCTTAAAGAGCAACGATGAGAACATACTTTACCAGTGGCATCATGTGTATTGCAATAATTTGGCTTCAATGCTCATTCAAGCTTAATATTTTCTACTGACAGATGGGGAGCCTCATTTACATCTCATCGGTGAAACATCTAAGGAAATAAGACGAGCATACTGATCAGACGACCATAAAAATGCGTGGGTGCTACTAGGAACCCTGCCGTTGTTCGTTTGCACTGCACTGGCATCTCTAGCCCAGCTGTCTCCTTTAAAGTTTTTCATTTACAACCACCATGTTAAAAACAACACTTAAATTCTTCTAATGATTGGTTGACCTCTCCTTGAGCTTCCTGGAGGATAAAAGCATAACAAACTCTTGATGAGTGATGAAACATCCCTCTGGAGTGCACTTGAGTGAACTTTAGGACAAGCAGCTCCCCATAAATAACCTTTTCTTACATCCCTTACTTGCTTGTAATTGTGTATTGGCATGAGTTTGTGCACCTGTTGACATGTTAAAGGTTCTATATACGACATTCACAGCCATTAGAAGTTTAACTAGAGCGCAAACAGAATAAAGTTAATGTCATTCGACAGATTCAAAGAGGAAGTTACAGGAGAGGTTTTTTTGGGGTTTTTTTTGGTCTGCAAAATACAGATGCACTGGTTCATCCCAAAAGAAAAAAGTAACAGTTTGATGCTGGCGAGATAAAAATCAAATAAAAGATGTTTTAGGTAGCTGAAGTTTGATTGTTTCAATCTGTTTCAGTATGAGGCACTCACATCCACGCATACCAGCAATCTCAAACGTTCCCTCGGAACTAGAAACCTCTGGAGCAGCTACCTTCATTTGGACAGCAGATCTGTGGACCTCAGAATCTTGAGTGTGACGTACTTCACTGCTCAGAACACCATTATTCCATTATATCCTTACTTAGAAAATAGCTGTTGCTACATTAATGTTCTAAACCCAATAAAACCTTTAGTAGGTGAGAGTGGCTGGATAGTTTGTGAGATGGACATAATGGGAATAAGAAAGTAAGAGGTTCCTACCTGAAGCTGAGCATGTAGGTAAAGTAGTCCACAAAAATGGTAGGATGATGAGAGCAAATGAGAGGAGAAAAAAATGATTACATTTTCTGCACTTGGCTGGTCTGGGGGGCTCTGGCATGGCGGGGTGAGGATTGTTTGTTTGTGTGAGCATGCATGCATGTATAATTCAGAGTTCAGACAAAGCAGGATAAAGTGCAACTTTCATGTACCTGCAAGTGTGATATTTGTTCATTTTTGTACGTATGCAGTTGCTCTTGAGCGAGTATACATTGTATATCTGCGGATTTAAGCGCATGCACTTTGCTGGCTCCTTCTAATTTGTTGGCTTCATCTAATTTGTTGGCTTCTTCTAATTTGTTGGCTTCTTCTAATCTGTGAATGGAAACAGCAGCACACAGACGACACAATAACACAGATATTGTAGGACAGTTTCAGTTTGTTTTCGCCATGACTGTGGGGACTAAACAGATCCTGCCAAATCAAGCTTCTGGATCTGGATCTGTAGCTTCATCTACTGAATGATAGGGTGTGTGTGTGTGTGTGTGTGTGTGTGTGTGTGTGTGTGTGTGTGTGTGTGTGTGTGTGTGTGTGTGTGTGTGTGTTCGTTTGTACCTTCCACATGCTGGCCTCTTTCCCATACACCACTGCCATGTTGTTGACTTTGTTCTGCTGGATGCTCCTTTTCTCTGTCTCATTCAGCTCCTCCGAAACGAAGCCCATAAAGGAGTTATCTGGTGTGTGAGCTAAATGTGTGTTTGTGTGTTTGTGTGTGTGTGGCCCGGTAAAGCAGGAAGATAGTAAAGAGAGAGAAAAATTATACACAAAGAGAAGAGAAAGGTAAGACAGTTTCATTGTTAGCAAAAGAAGCAAGACAGTTGAAGAGCACCATATCCTTGTTTGCTTCATTGCAATGGGCAGGTCAGTGGGAATACTACATCCCTAAGTATTATAAACTGGCTTTGGTGGTATGAAGGTGTACTGAAATGGAGAGCTGACCAGTATTTTATCTTTATCAACTACACTCATAATTTCTCAGCAACAATAATTACTCGAATAAATCAATTATCTACTGCTTCCTCGCATTTACTGCCAGCGTTCCTACCATGAATCTTCATAAGTGTGTTAAATCGTATTTTCAGCTCTTGTCTCAGGACCATGAATCTGCGGGTAAAGGTTGAGTCAGCCATTATTAGTTGGTTTGTCATTATAATTGATGACGTGCCTCTATATTTTCGGGCTCATATTGACATTATAATGGTCCTGTTATTCCTCTACAGCTGAATGACACTGTTAAGAACCGCATGTGAGAACAGACCAAAGTTTCAGTCAGTAGCTGCAAGGAGTAAGAGAACAATCAGGTCTTTGAAGGCATCGGGCATATTGTGCAGCAAGAAATATAGAGGAGGAAAAGCAGATGAAGAGCAGATGCAGCTGGCAAACTGTGTTGCTGCTGAAAATAGCTGCATTAAACACATGACTCCGAATTAATGTGAGCAAGCAGCCAGACCTGTCAGACAACGTGAAGACATTGAATTGGGAGTCGTTTCATCATTTGTGGAATAACTGCCAAAACTGATGTCAGATCTGTTTGTGTGTGTGCGTGTGTGTATTTGAGAGAGAGAGAGAGAGAGAGAGAGAGAGAGAGAGAGAGATGGAGAGCGAAAGAGAAAGAGAGAGTTTTAAATTTAGTACTCTAGATCTAACATTTTGAGGTTATAAACACAAATGCTTGAGCTGTTAAATACAAATAATTATATAACAATTCAAAAGTTCAAGGATGGGGCGGATTACGAAATTCCAAATAAATGTTGACAAATATCCGATTTAACCAATTTTAAGTTTAAGTCTCTGTGCAACAAAATCAATAGACTGACAGAGTGATGGATGATTCAAGTGGCTAAAACAGGAGAAACGGTGGAACTCAAAGAAATGGTTCAGGTCTTACGGAACATGGTCATGTACTGCCTGGCGTTGAGGTTCCAGTAGCCCCAGTTGGTCCGGTAGCCATGAAGCGTTGCGTACTCCTCGTGATTGTAGGCTGGCTCCGTACCAAATGTGTCAATCACTCGAATATGACACCTATAAAAACACAGTAAGGACACTTAATATTCACATAATATTCTATTTTTTCAATACAATAAAAATGTCAGGGTGAAATTCACTGCCCTTAACTTGTAAGAAGAAACATTTAAAATGGAGTTAAAGTTTATAAGGGAATTTGAAGCAGCGATACGGATATTTGAAGTAAATGCCAGCAACAGTGACTGATGGATAATACTGATGATGTAACATAGACGTAATCCCTTTTAATTCTTCTTCTCTACCGTTCAATGAATTCAATGAATTCATAAACAGTTTCAAATTACTTGTGAAAGTTAGTGTGCATATATTGTCAGCACAAACAAAATGGAAACATGGAAATGGTAGAAAAACAAAAGTCACTTCTGGGGTTTACAGTTATAGATATGTACACTGATATGGTGTCTATGTGAGTGGTTATCTCACACACACACACACACACACACACACACACACACACACACACACACACACAAAAACAGAAAACTCACTACCTTGTCTGTAACAGCAAAATCACTCAGTCTTGCCTGTGTACGGGCTCAGGGGGATTAACAAACCCACTTCCTCAGCTCTGAGATTTTTTTTACTGGCAGATAACTCTGTGTGTGTGTGTGTGTGTGTGTGTGTGTGTGTGTGTGTGTGTGTGTGTGTGTGTGCGTGTTTTTACATGTTAGACATGCTTCCATTGATTATCCATGACTATTTAATGAATGGAACCGCACAACAGATGTCTGGTCAGTTTTCTTCACTCATCACACAAGGCTGAGCTCCTCCAGCCATCTATAGAGACAGAAACGCCACCACACCAACTAAGTTCATGCTGCCAGTGAGCAGAATAAGGGAGCTGGTGAAGCTGGCTAAGTAAAAACTAATAGGATGGTAACCTGAATTACTAGCAGCTGTAGTTACACCTGTCTGATCACATTTACAAGCAAAAAGCTGTGTGAGCCTGAAGGCTGCTGGGATAGGCTCCAGCCCCCCCCCCCCCCCCCCCCCGGCAACCTGTAATAGGATAAGCAGTAGAAAGTGGACTGTGGTAATTTTTAACATATTAGTATGGCTGCAGTTCAAGTCTACACTGTCACGATCAGACACTTTTCTCGCATTCTGGTTGGGACTTACCCAGGCTTCTCTAGACAGAAAAAAAAAAAATCAGTGTTAACAAGACGATAAGCAACATAATAATACACATTTTACAGCTCAAGTATTGCAGTAAAAGTAGGATCTGTATATATAGGCAACAACAAAAAAGTAATCTGATGTCCTCAACTGTGTCTGTCACTTTCCTTTTCATGTCTCAAGAGTTGGCTGATAAAACACTTTTGCAACAATGCACACACTTTACAAAAATACAACTTATCTTATTGCTATTCTGTTTTATGGTCTATTGAAGCTGCTCACAGTGGAGAAATTGGTTTTCCTGCCTCTTCAGAGATGGATTTCTTCCTGAATTTTTGTATTAGACTACTTTCAGTATTCATGTATTTCTTCCAGGAAAAAAAAGTCTCTGATTCTACCAAATTGACAGCGAGGAAAGATAAGATTGTGGGCACTTATCCACTCAAATAAGAAATACCATCTTGACTTTGCTCAAAAGGTTCTGCAGTTTTTGTTGTATTACTGGTTTTGCGAATCACCAAGCTAAACAGAGTGAGCTTACCGAGTACGCAACAAACAAGGTCAAAATTGATGGCTCTCTAACCTTCAACATTCAGGTTTCTACTGCAGAAAACCTGAAATAAAATCAGAGGATGTAGCAGTTTTATACGAAACAAGGTGACGCCCCCATCATGTTTGGCGCCACTCGGATATTTTTGTCACTGCAGCATGGCCAACCAATAAACAGAGTTCTGTGAATTGGAGAAGGGCTTATAAATACAGGCTTATCTGCAGGAGAGATGGAAAAAAACACATTTATCTGCACAGTCTGACTGAGGCATCAAGGATGACATTCTGTTTTTAAAAAAATCGTTGCGTTTCTATTTGTAAGGGTCACAGGCAGCTAACAATGAATTATTAATGAGAGATGTTTCATTTGTCTCATACTGTGTTCTGCCTCCTTCTCAGGCCTGCAATATCACATATCACCAATTCTGAAACTGAAAATGTTCCTGCTCATAGATAAGAGGTCCCAAAGGCAGGGAAACACAAAGAGTAAAGGAAGACGGGATGAACGGGGAGTAGCTGAGCTGAATATCTTACAGGAGATCAGAGTATGGGGCTAATCTGGGT
Source organism: Aulostomus chinensis (assembly GCF_037954235.1). Classification (NCBI taxonomy): domain Eukaryota; kingdom Metazoa; phylum Chordata; class Actinopteri; order Syngnathiformes; family Aulostomidae; genus Aulostomus; species Aulostomus chinensis. The sequence continues at coordinate 16,738,825 of NC_141327.1, read as the reverse complement.
TAAACGGCTGCTCAGTAAGGCTCAACAGTCCTCTGAGGTGAGGGGAATATGGCAGGGTGGTGCATTGTCACCCACAGACTTCGTCTTTAACCGTGGAGAGATGGAAGAACTTGGCTTTGGCAGGTTAAAAAAAAAAACTTTCCTTAAAACGTTTAAATTAAAAGCTGTGTTTGTTAGTATGCTTTACCTGACCAGTTAAGAAGTGGAAGGAATCATGACCAAAATGCCAAATTGACAAATACAATTTGGAAGCAAAGAATATTTGGGGATTTTATTTTAAAGTCTTGCCCCTTATTTGATATGTAGGGTTGGGTTAACCCTCGTGTTTGCTCGTGTTTTTTTAGGGCCTGAGCCAGTCCCTGGCGAAGACCCTATTATGTTTCGAAGGCACACTCGCCACTTCAAAAGTAAATTTGACCCCCTAAACATGCATGAAAACTCACCAAATTTGGTACGCACATCGGGTGCGGCGAAAAATTCGATAATTAAAAAAAAAAGAGGCGCTCTACTCAATAGTGCCACCTACATACACAAAAAACCACGCCACAGCCTGTAGGAATGTCCTACAGACATGGGACGAACACCATTGAACTCGTCTCATCAAGACGGATAAATCATACACTCACACCCCTGACCTAACTGTAACAGGATGTCCACAATTTGGACACGAATGTCTAATTTTGGACAATTTTGCGCCCCGAACAAAATCTATCTCCTCCTAAACCGTAAATGCCAGGGCTTCCAAACTTTCACACATTACTCTCCCAACTGTGCTGATTAAAAGTTGTTCAAGGTTAATATACTACGCGCTCGGTTTGGATTTTATGAGCCGTCAAAGTGGGGGAGACACTTTTCGCCTTACAATGGTAGTCTATGGGGAGAGCGTGTCCTCTCAGGGTACATACTCTCAAACAAACGCTGCTCACGTCTACACCATACATTCCACAGCTTTTAAAAACACACCACTGTATTCCTGACAAAAATCCCTACAAAAATATGGTATTTTGTGTGACTTTTGACCAACGTATGCCGACTTATTCAGCTTTTCCACACTACATTTCTCTGAATCCTCCACTCTCTCCACTCCAGCACAGATCAGAGACAGTGCAGCGGGGGAGGGGTTCTTAAAGGGCCAGCTGGCAGCTCTGCTCTCAGCTCTGCTCTCCACTCTGACACAGATGGCAGAGAGCGAGCAGAGAAGGGAGGGGCTCTTAAAGGGCCGGCTCTCAGCTCTGCACTCACACTGTGCAGCGCACTGAGGCTCGTATCTCCTAAACTACAAGGCCTAGGGATTTGCCGATTACACCGTTGGATTCGGGCCGGTGTGAAGGACGCGGCCGTAGGCCGCGCGGGGGCTCAGGTCCTAACAACGCTGCTTGCAGCTTTAATTTGTTTTTGTTGTTTGTTTTGCATAATTCTTTGTGACTGAAAAAGCGGCGGGAGATAAACATGTAAAATTAGCTCAAAGCTAATGTCGTCTAATGACTAACAAAAGTAAAAATGCGCATTTACAAACTCTCTTTGGCATCATTGGATTTAATTTATTTTATTTTTATCCAGCTGTATGCCGAATGACCAGGGGAAAAAAATCTGATTTGATCTAAAAAAACAAAACAAAAACAACAAAAAACTACAACCACTTCTGGTCTGGCGTTCTTTTACGGTAATGCTAAGCGTGACCAGCTGCAGTATTCCACTTGTGCCACTTCACTCGGGCTCATTCATGCCAATCCTCCTGGATTATACCTAACAACTGTTACTGTAGGTATAAAAAAATGCCCAAAAGCATCTGTTTACAACTCGTGAGTTGTAAACAGATGCTTTTCCTTTTTTGTTGCTGTAGCTTTTGTTAGCTATCGCAATTGGCTTGAAGCTAAATGTATGCAACCGGCTGTTACTGCTTTCTAACTGAAAAAGAAATTATACAGAAAAACAAACAAAAAAAAAAAAACATTGTGAATTGAAAACATGCTTGAGTAGCAAAAAACACTTTGAGGGTGAAGTATCACTTCAAAGCCTTTCAAGGTTCCTCCGATCCAGAGGTTCACAAGAGTTCTCAAGTGGCTTTGGCGATGCGCAAATTCAGGTGAGGCTTGTGAGCAGGATAGTGATGCAAACCCACATCAACTCACTCTAAACACAGCAGTGATATGCAGCTTGAGCGAGAGCATTATGCAGCAGAATGTGCTGACTGATTTTAACACTTTCCCATAGTCCAACTTAATTTGCTCACTCAGCCAGATAGCTTGTGATCATGCTCACAGCTCAACTCACAACGGCATGGAACTGTGCTGTGGGAAATTTAGACTTCACTGGAATTGATCCACATTTTTACGTTATCGATGTGCCCCCACAGCATTGCTGGACCCGCCATGCTTGTGTCTTATTTTGCAGACTTTTCCTTGAATATATCATATCCACCTATATCTGTATGCACAGGAAATCAATATGCAAGCCCTATTATCCTATCAGCTTTCAGACTCTTAACAGCAGCACACATACACTGACGCAGCACGCACTCACACACACGCACACGCACGCACACACGCGCACACATATATACATGCTAACACAACAACACACTGGACGGGGTGAGCAGTCAGCACTGTGTTGTCCAGACATAATAAATGAATGTGGATGTCGTTGGGGACATAAAACAAAAGTAATTAAAGGGAGCCGAAGGGCCCCAAAGCTCAGAGCACTTGATTAACGATGCCTTTCAGCACACGAGGCTCAGCTGCACTGGTCTAACCTGACGAAGAGAGAGAGAGAGAGAGAGAGAAGAGAGAGAGAGCAAGGTGGGGGTTTGAAAAGGTATGTCATTGACCTATCCTGAACCTTTGGGGGATTGTGGAATTGTTGGTAAAGAGAAATTGATTAAGCAGTAGGCCCAAATGCCTGGTCGGGAAACATTAGAGAGAGGAGCTAAAAAAAAGGAATAGTTTTTTTGCTTTATAGTAGATCGATTGAAAATGATGGTACGTGTCACACATCACGCTCTCAACAGTAAATATAAACACCTTCTTCATTGCTTATTTTCACAAATCTTTGGCTGAGCTCTCAGGTCCACGAAGAATCAACAACCCTCAGGAGTTCTTTATGTATTTAAAATCAGTGAAGAGCATCTGCTTGTCGGAGTGAGAATAGATGTTCATCGTTCTACCAGTGGTGCTGATCCGTCCTTAAGAAAACTGCTGGCAAACAAAATGCTATGTCTTACAAACAGCGGCAGCCACATCCTGTTAGGAAAAGCAGAAATTAAGACTCCACATAGTAATGATGGAGCAAGCGGGGGGGGGGGGGGGGGGGGGGGGGCTGCTGACCTCTGCAAGCAATTAGGTGCAGACTGCTGGTGGACTGACATGTTTTGTGAGAGAGAGACAAATAGATAGAAACAGCAAAATGGGTTGTGTGCAAAGAGAGCTAAGAGTAGCTCCCCCAGCCCACCCATAATGCCTTTCTCTTGCTCATAATAGGATTTTAAAAATACATGGAGTGGCCCTTCATGTGTCTTGTTGGTTGATTCCAGATATCTTCCACTCGTCTGTTTTGTGGATTCTCTCTTCCTCTCTTCGCTCCTTTGTGGCCATCTTTGCACACATAGTTTTTTATCTCTATTTCACTTTCATTTGCACTCCTGCTCACAAATCTGCCCCCCTTTTTTTCAATCTTTTATTGTGGCTTCTTTTTGCTGGGAGCCAGAACAAGGAAAGAAAAATGTCAATTGCTGCCATTATATACAGGCGGTGGACAAAGATTCTTATTTATTGGACCAGGGAGGATGAAACTTAGACAAAGGGGGGTGGCTGCACGCTGTTTTTTGAGGATCTGGCAAGGACAAGACTCTGACTGGACTTTCAATCTAATGTGTTTCTTAGGTTACAACAGGGAAGACTTCTGAAAATATAATAGGGCTTGCTACTGCTGTGTTCTGCTGGCTTGTGCAGCTGAAATCGTTTCACATGCACAATGGCACTTTAAAATCCTGTTTTGGGAATTACATTAGTGTTTTGTTGCCTTGGCCACATGACTGTCATGGCCTACTTTCCCAGTTGCTCCATTTTGTAGCATTGCCAGAATCCATTAGGTGCACTTTTGTAACAGTCAGGGATGATAACTTGTGTTTTTTTTCCTTCTTGTTTTCCTGTCTTTTTTCCCCTTTATTTAAACACCACCGTCCCATCGCTGGTGAACCTCTGAGTGCATCCAAACAATGAGAATTAGAGAGTGGTGCATAAATGAACTACTGAAAAGTGTGAATTTGCGTGAGGGTTGAGTGGGTCGTAAGTGTGCATGCTGAGGTGTCACTATCTCACATGGCTAGAATGTTTGGGGACATAAGATATTTATCTTATTCTTGCTGTGCAGAGTAATGATGTGTGACAGGTGGTGCAGTGCCAATTAATATTTGTACTGTGCATGCGAGTGTGTCATGAGGTTGCTCCACATCACAAAGAGAGATAAAGTGTGTATATATATATACATACAGTATTTGTGCGCACGGACATTTTTGTGTGGCAGAGAGAACGAGCTAAATGAGTTAGTCCCTGACATCTGGGAGGAGGCATCTGATTACTCGCAGTAATTCTTCATCGTCTACACAAGCTATCCAATGCACAAACACAGCTGCGCACAAACACAATGCACACCCACTAACTTGTGTTTCTTCAGTGAGAGTCCCATGTGTTGCTTCATCTGCTGCAGGCCGTGGTAGTCAGTGTAGATGAGGTCAAAAGGCAGTGGGCCAGTTAGTGGGCAACTGCCTCTGCCTGGGGGCACACCAAGGAAGCTGCAACGCATACAAATAAAACATTCAGTTTATACATGGAGAAAAACATGATGGACAGAAAACAAGCGCACGTGCACACTGCACTTCAGCTCACCCAGCCACAGGGGCATCCGAGCATTCATTATTAACCCAGACAAAAACTGGTTTTGCTTTTGTAACGGAAAGGAAAGGTCAAGAGAAGGTAACTCCCCCGCCCTGTGTAGCAGCAAGTCAAGCACATTCATCATCAGGAGAAATGGGGATGTAATACCTCCTGTAATGAGGTTTGACAACAGCTTGTATTAAAAAAGAAGGGGAGCATAAAGACCTTTTACACCATGTTACATTTATGTGACACCTCATTCAAAAAAAGTTTATTTGGCCTTTCAAGCACAAATATGCGTCCTAAGCTTATGAGGAGGTTTTCTCAACACTGCATCACTTCTGTGCGACTCCGGAATGCAGGAACAGCCAGCCACGTATGTCTAATATGAAGCTAATGTCCATTTACAAAGTCCTCAAGCACATTGTCTGGTATAAAGCACGTCTTGTTTATTCAGCTGTATGCTACAGGACTAGCAGGAGTCACAAAGAAGGGATGCAGCAGTGACAATAAGCTCAAGACACTCATTTGTGAATATTTGAAGGCAAAATACACTTAGAGTGAGGCACTGCTTTATGGATTAATAAACAGACCTCTATATACTGTATATATCCTAGTTGTATTTACACAATAACTGGGATAACACCGTAATACTCCTATATTCTCCTTTTGCCTCTCTATCGTTCTAATAACTGCACTTTTCTGCTGTAGCTTGTCCTCTTTTACTGCTGTAATTAGTTTTCTCTGGAATTTGATGACCATCACATCACCAGCAGCTACTAAGTTAGAAACTAATAAGACAAGAACACACTTTGTTGTTTTTACTGCACATTTCTGGTGGACAAGGCAATTTTACACAAGCAGAGGGGTAACTATGTGGAACTGAAGTGCTTCAATCGCCACAACCGTTGCTTGATAGCATCTGGAAAAGAGCGTCGAACTGCTGAATTATACATTTCCAGCATTTAAAAAAAAAAACTGAGGTTAGCATTAGCCAGTGTTAGCTGAGTAGACAAAGAGCACCAGACTGAACTTCATCAGCAGAAAACCCTGTTTGACAGACAGCTGACCTCTGAGAAGTGCAGTGCAAGACAGTACAGCAGTGAGACTCGTGCCACGCGTAAACATGAAAAGTACACATTTCTATTGTAGCGTAACAGACAGTATAGTTGGGCTAACATATCACAAATAGCATTCACAGTCAAGGGAACTCCAGTGATCACCCGTGTAGAGTTGCTCTTATCAAAGTTACAAATCTTATTCCCTGAATTCGAGGATAACCTGGAATAGCATTTGGATTGACAGCTGAATTTATAAAGCCTGTTGTTTTTGGTATTTTTCACAAGATAGTATCACACGGGTAGTAGTGAGTTCAACCAAAGTGGAGCCAGAGGAAACCAGGGAGGCTAAGCATAATTCAAACAAACAGGATGAAAAGATGTGAATTTGTAATGACCTGGTTGGATTGTACCTCGCAGCAGCAGCAGCAGCAGCAGCAAGACAACAGATGGTCAATGAAGAGAAGACAGAGCAAGCTGATATGTTGAAGAGTGTGTGTGTGTGTGTGTGTGTGTGTGTGTGTGTGTGTGTGTGTGTATGCGTGTGCATGTTTTGTCTTACAGAATCCAAATCATTACATGTGTCCCCCCAAAGTCCAAACCTTTGACCAATGACCCCCTGAACGGCACACACAGACACACACGCACAGAACAAAGCAGAGGAGACGCGAGGTACGTCTGGTCTCATGTCCTCATTTGTCTCACTTTCAGCTCATTCATCCTCTGAGGGCTGTTACCATGCTGACAGACCTGCTATTGAACATCAGACCTGTGAATGTTCTGTTTGCTCATATTCATATGAAGGATGAGGCCAAAGGCTAATGGAGAATGTAATGTGATTCATACCCCAGTGAATTTCCTCTCACTGTGCTCGTTTTTACATGGGAGTTCTTTTGGGCAACAGTGTGCTTATCCAAAGGGCCATTTGATAGGAGCTCTGCTGGCAGCTGAAAACCACCAAACACTTGTATAAAAGCATGAATTCAGTGATTGCACTGAAATGGAAAAGGAGAAGCAGGAAGTGTTCAAACGTGGGGATTGGTGGGGGGTGAGGTGGAAGGTGAACTAGGAAACACTGATAAAAGAATTTTAGAAACAGTATGTTACGTACTTTCAGAGCACTGGCAAGTCTGACAGACTTTAATTTTTATTGATTAAGGTGATTATATTAAATTCCATATTCAAATTTGAGTCTCCCCATGTGTGAAAATACAAGATTTAAACAAAAAATGACAACTTTCCGATCCAAATGAGATTCGTGACATTGGTGCAGCTCTGAGCAAATCGATCTCAAAAACTATAAATTACTTTATGAAGTTACTCTTGGGCTTTGGGCTTGTGTTTATTCCCAGCAACACAGAACCCTTTTTTTAAACAATAAGTTATCTTTATTGAGTCAATAAAAGACTAAAGCTCTCTCTTACATAAAAAAAATAAGTCCTGCAATCCTTGCAATGGATCATACACTCAACCAGACACACAAAATTACGTTCTGACCCACTAGGAAACTAACAGAAAAATGTTCTGCAACTCTCTTGAATGTAATTGCAAGAAAAGATGTGCCAATTACAGCAGCTTGCAATATCAACATGTACAACCTGCAACTCCAACCTGCTGCATTTGATCAATAAATACACTGCATGTCTCAGACTAGGTCACAAAAACAACCCTGTAACTAACAAAGATGGCTACAAAATCTAGTTATTCATCATGAAAGCCAGCGTTAAAATGATGTACAATCGGTTGTCATTACACAGCTCAGTCGGTCTGTCGCCACGTTTGCGTCCGTCATAACTGAGTGAGGCAGGACAATAAGGCCAGCAACTTTGACTGCAGACGTGAGCATCTGTCTGCTACTGCCAGGGTTATCCACTGAGTGTAACATGCCAACAATTCAACAAATTTCCAAGCACACAAAAACCATCAAGGCATGTAAGAGATATTTAAAACTGCCTAAAAATCAATGATCCATTTGGACTGCCCTGGGAAGCTAGCACCATTGAACAAAAATGATCAATTTTCAACCATATTGAAAACACGTGTAAAAGTTAGAATTGTGTGAAATCTTATCTCTTGTGGCTACACAACTTGACATGCAAAAATTCACAAAAACACACACGCATGCACTCACACACTTAAAGATGGCAGCTATCCCAGACACAATTCCTGTGCCATGCAGGGCCACACAGGGGTCCAATTACCCAAGGCTCTCTTGTCTGCTGGCTGGCATGTAGTCAATGAGCCCTCAGCATGAACTCATACACACGCACGGACACACACACACACACACACACACACACACACACACACACACACACACACACACACACACACACACACAGTCAGAAAGCAGCGTACCACTTAATTTCAGAGGTTCCGACTCTTTAGAGAAGCAGCTATCCCACAAGATCACTATGTTGCTCATGGCTGCTTGATGGTACTCCTTTTTTTTTTTAAAGAAGAACCTTGTGGATCCTTGGGAGCACATCTTCGGACAGAACAGGTGAAAAAGATGAATATGAATGGCAAAATGAATGGATGACAAGTCCTAATATAACTGGAGGCTACTCCGAGAACGTATGAGCGATGAGCAGGCCCACGCACGGTGGTGTGTGTGCTGTTCCTGACTGAGAGGTGGGACCATCACCAAGTTCTTAAGGTGTTGTTTGAACAACTTTGAGATGGATGGATGGGGGGGGGGGGGGGGAGAAATGCAGAAAAGGAAGTCATTTTAGTTTTCCACCAGGTGGTGCTGACTTATTCGCCCCAAAATCGTGTAGATTCATTCTTGGCCTCATTGTTTTTAATTAATTCTGCTGACAGATACGAACAAACAAACACCTCTGAAAACACAACCTCCTTGGCAGAAGCAACAATTTATAATTCAATTAACAACAAAATGCCTTCATAAATGTGGCCATTTTGAACTTTCTGTTACTGCTTAAGTTGTGCTATTTCAGCACCATGGACAGCTCACATCGAGCCTCATCGCCCTGGAAAGTAAATTTAAATCTCTGTTCGCAGGGACAACGCGCAACCATCAACATGTGTGGACACTAATGTAGTTTTAGGGTTTGCGTTTGGAGCAACGACTCTACAAAATGGTATCACATGAATGAATAATTTCATGCGTATCATAATTTCAACCAAGATGTTTTTTCTTTTTTTAGGTGAGAAACATCGGGTCTTCAGTGGAATGTTGACAACAATTTGATAAATTTTATCCGTGAATTTCTATTCTTATTCAAAGAATGATTCTGTTGTTGATTCTGTTCAACAGTCTCAGACATCAGCAAAAGATTCATTAACTCCTGACTCTGCAAATGCAGCAGATAAATAATCAATGAAATGGATGTGTTAGCAATTGTGTTGTGGGGTTTTTTGTTTTTTTTTTAGTACATGTCCTTGTGTGTTACAAGTAATGCTTTCCGGAGGATGTGGTTTTCATTACCACATGACTGTATTGATCCCTTAAGGAGCAATTTCACAGGGTGTTACTGGACTCACAAAAGCACACAATGAGCAATAAGGCACAGTGTGTTGCTGGTAGATGGCTAATGAATGTCCTTTTGCCCATAGTTTTACTACTTTATGGGTGGTGTATATTGCATTGGTCTTGGTCCAGTGGTGCAGAAATAAAAAAAAAAAAAAAGAAATATTTCAGTAAGTCTCACTCCTGGTCCTTGGTTTGTCTCATTGTATAACTTGTAATGTGACGTTGCCAGTGAGGCTATAGACTCCTCTCTGCTGGCAACACACACAGAACAGATGAACCATATTGGCCACAGCGACCTGTGTGATGGACTGTGTGTTGGATGTAATTGTCCAGGCTCAGATTGGCCATCTGGTAGTTTTGGCAAATGCCAGAGGAGCCAACCCAGGGGGGGAAAAAAGACCATCTGATTGCAGATTTCACTATTCCAAAATTGTCAATAGGTTATAGTAAAACAGGTGAGGTGGTAATGACTGACTTCCTCCTCGAGCTGATCCGTCCTTGTGTTTCAGAGGTCTAGTGGAAGTAAACAAATGAAATCACAGCAGCTTTTCAAGCTGGCTAATGAGGGCATCAAGGCCGATGCTGCCAAAAGCTTAAAGATCACACATTTATGAAACATCTACAATGTAAAAATTAAAGATCAGCCCACTTTTAGGGAGCCTGGATTAGATGCTGGTACTACCTCTAAACACTGGTACTTGCCTTTGATCTTGGAGGGGGGGGGGGTAGCATTTAGTCACTGACAAATGACCTCAACAGTCAACATCCAGGTCCGTATATGGTGGTGATGTCACTTATTAGTCCGTTCTTCTGAGGTCAGCTTCAGAAATACCAGCACACACACACGTGCTCTGTCTAGACGACACCCCCACTAACACTGAAGCATGCTGGTCAAAAACCTGCCGTCTCCATAGTCTTGTTAGGTTGTTTTTCTCCAAGAGTTCACAAGCAGTTGTTTTTGCCGCTGTCATTCTCCGTGTTGTTATTGTCTGGTATTTCCAGAAACTTCTCCACTTTCAGTACCATAGTAAAACAAGAAGTGCGCAGAATCAACTTGGTACAAAAGTATCAGTTCTTACAACATCCTTTGTATGAGTGTGTGTGTGTGTGTGTGTGTGTGTGTGTGTGTGTGTGTGTGTGTGTGTGTGTGTGTAAATAACAGAGTTGAAGGGCATTCCAATCAGTGCTGTTGGCTAATGCTGTCCCTCCTGTCCTGGCTGAGACGGGGTCAGCAGACCGAGGGTTCATAGCTGAGACTGTGACAACAAGAACTGTGCGTGTTCGTGTTCATTGTTTGTCAATGTCAGTGTGCATGCGCAACCACACAGAGGTCACACACTGCTGGTTATGTCAGATCCAGATTTTGCTGGCTCATACTCATAGGGAGCTGTAATCAGGGTCACCAGTAATCAGAGGGCCTCTAACCCCAGCTCTTTCAGGGGCAGTGTTGAAACACCTTTAAGCCACATTAAATCTGGGACTGCTCATGATTCCTTCCAAATGAGTGTGCTATCATGTTTGTGAATGTATTAGCAAGTTGGCACCTTGCACAGCAGCCTCTGCCTATATCTGTACACTAGAAAAGTGCTTTTTAAATGTGGCCCATTTATCATTCCGCGAGCTTTGTGCCCTACCAAGGCAAAATTGAGTAAAATATATTCTAGTGCATAGAGCTCTGTGTTACAAGAGCTGAATTGTGTTTGCTGTGTCTTCAGCTTTGGAAAAACAAACGAACTATGTCAAGTTAATCTTTAAATTTTGTTTTGACGTCTCGCTGAAAGAGATTAATCATTCGGTTAAATAAAATGCTCTTTCTCTGCGGGTAGAGATAGTAAGTGTTGACAACAATACCGGAGGAGAGCGGTCAAACCAGGAGAGAACTGCAGGAGGAAGAAATAGATGCCAACAATATATCGCAATTGTTGATAAAGTCTATTCTTTGACAAATTACAAAATGGGTACATGTTGAAGGCATACAGAGAAATCAAGTTGTACGACCAAAAATATTAGTCCTCCAAAATCCTGAAGGTATTGCCTTAGTGTTGCATGAGGCAACATTAGAAAGTTTCTTCCTTGTAGCGTTGAATGTGGTTTAAAAGTTTATCAGCGTGACATGATGACAAAATTGTGCAACAGCAGCTTAATCCTCTTATGTAGGGACCCTGGAGGCAGCTGGTGGGAGTTTAATACACCCATTTTAGGGAGACAACTTTATAGGTCAAGAAGTTATTTGAGTAATGTGTGTGTGCGTGTGTGTGTGTGTGTGTTGTGTGTTGTGTGTTTACCTTGAATAATAATAAAAATATCTGTCCAAAAAAGTAAAGATTGCTGGTGATCAGTATCAACAACAGTTAATTGTCATCAACCCAAATGATAGTTGGGTGCACACACACACACACACACACACACACACACACACACACACACACACACACACACACACAGTAATCACACATTCAAATATCTATATAATCATCCATTTCCAGATCTTCCTCTGATTATATGCAGGGGATGGCAATCTGTATGCATGTTGGCAAAGTTTCTCTTGGCAAATGCTCAAGCAAGATCCATATCTCTGTTTCTCTCTCTCTCTCTCTCTCTCTCTCTCTCTCTCTCTCTCTCTCTCTCAAACACACACACACACACACACACAAACACACACTAGAAGCAGCTGACAGGCTGATATCAGGCAGATATCAGACGAGGCAGGGCGTACTAGATCAGGAAGCTGCAAGGCATCATAAACACTAATTCAGAGAGAGAGAAAGATAGAGAGAGAGAGAAACAGAGAGAGGGAGATAGAGCTGAATCTGAGATGAAAGTGGGGAAGAGGAAAAAATTCAACACTCCTGTCAGAGATAATTAAATTCTCCAACAGAGAGCTAATGTGGATTGAAGGAAATTTAGGGATGTAGGAGGAGAGAGAGAAAAAAACTGATGGGGCAGCAAGGTGAAAGAAGAAATAAAAAGTAGCAAGTAGTCAATGAGAGAGAGACAGACGGACAGAGAGAGAGAGAAGGAGAGGAAAAAAATTCACCAGGAAAGAAGAGAAAGGAAGACACTGGACAGAAGTATGAAGAGGTAACAGGTACAGATTAGGAACTGTAATGGAGATAAAATGACAAAAAAAGAAAGAGAAAGGTGGGCAGGATGTCAAAGGAGAGAAAGTTAACCGATGTAGTACAACAGAAACTAAACACTAATAAACCGCAAGTTCTGACTTAGTTGCACCCACTCACTCACACACACACACACACACACACACAATCCTTACATGCTCTTTGCTAATAAAGCCGGCCGCTGTTTGTTTACCGTGACATCAGGCAGTCTGCTTTTTTCTCTTCATCAGCAACATTTGAGCCAATCCCACTAAATCAAGATGGAAAGTCAGCAGTGGTTGTGAGACAGGAAAATCAAGGGGAATGAAATCACACTCACATACACACAAGTGGGACTGCACGCACGCACGCACACACACACACACACACGCACACACACACACACACACTTTCTTTAATGCATATGGCCGAATGTGGTTGTGTAAATAGATACTTTGGCATCAGTACATATCATTATGCTCTCACACATGGTGCAGATCACATTAATCCACTTTGCAACCTGCCACCGACACTCAGGCAGCACACGTGCACGTTAAGTGATGCAGCAGCAACAGATGCCTTTTGCTGAGGGTGAGTGAACACATATGGATGAGCGTGTGGGAATAAACACTCAGGATCTCAAGTCATCTAAAGTGCCACCGCACATTCATAGAGAGAGGCTATTCGAGGGAATTCATTAGTATTACCCCTGCTGATGGAGCAGAACACCAACCCAGAACTAATTTGTATCAACGTGTGTTATAGATCATCAACCTTCTAAAGCTGCACTCAGCTGCCTGAATAGAGCTCCGGTTCACACCTGAAATTGAACTCTAAAACCCAGAGAAAAGAGGCTTCCCGTGGAAGTCACACGGCAGAGCTTAATCCCTTCTTCTGTTGACAAGTGTCAATTAATGAGCTGCCTATTCACACACACACGGCTGAGAATGACTCCGGAGCCGCCGTGCAAATGCATCACGAGAGCAAAATCGGCAGAGTTGGAAAGAAATGTTGAGCGAATTAAGGTGAAACTTTGTTCCCACCAAAGAAAAAAGACAGCTTTCGTTTAAAATGCTTCAAAAAAATGTTGACAATCAAGTGACACTCAGTACAGCCGCCAAAGGAATTATGACTGCTGCCCACTGGGAGCAAAGAGGGCAATAGTGCAGTGTTATTATAGGGCCGCAAGGAGCGAGGATACCAGGGTTAATGGATGGGATGACAAAATGTCAGACGTTGATGCACAAGGGATAAGTTTGTCTCAGAAGCTTTCTGCCAGAAAGTCTTTCCAACAGAGAGCCAACTAGAACGCCTTTGTGATCCATGAAAGCTTGTACTGTATGTTAACCGAGGCTCTGGAGTTTCCCTAATCCTCGCTGGGGTGTTTTTTTGCTTTAAAGGAGGGAACACATGAGAGACCAGTCCTTCAGGTAGGATCTGTGAAAAAAAAAGAGTGTTGAGTTAACAAAAATAAAAGAAGTCATGAACATCCTGTGATTAATCATGATTAATCAATCAATTTAAAGTCTTTAAATTAATGGTAATATTTAGTGGTATCTTTTGGGGGAATTGACACAGATATGCGTCACGGTGGTTCAGTGGTCAGCACTGTTGCCTCACAGCAAGAAGGTTCGGGGTTTGAGCCCTGGCTCGGGAACGGGATCTTTCTGTGTGAGTCTGCATGTTCTCCCTGTTCCTGTGTGGGTTCTCTCTGGTACTCCAGCTTCCTCCCACAGTCCAAAGACATCAAGAGAGGACGGGGCTGATTGATACTCTAAATTGACTGTAGGTGTGACTGTGAGTGTGAATGGTTGTCTGTCTCTATGTTGGCCCTATGATGGACTGGAGACCTGTCGAGGGTGAACCCCTCCTCTCGCCCGAAGGCTGCTGGGATAGGCTCCACCCCCCCCCCCCCCCCACGACCCTTAACAGGAATAAGTGGAAGAAAATGGAAGGATGGATGGATGGATAGACACACATAGATGTGTACAAAAGATTGTCAACTGATTCAAGGGATCGGTTTAATTACTTTATATATAACGAGGTAGATTAAACAATGACAAGTAGCTGAGTTAAAAAAAAAAGTCAGAGTGAGTGTTTGGCGTTGCAGCTCGTTGCAAGGACTCAACTGAACCAGTGACTTCTGCTCGCCTGTAAGAGGCTGCTAATCTTTGGGTCTGAGGGTGGTGTCTGGAATGTTGGGTTATTTTATGACCCTTGCAGAGACACCTTGATTGTATAGCGTACACTACACACATTCTGCTGTGCGCCTCTCACACCTTTAGTAAACTTCTGCACTTGAAGGAGGAAGTAGTGGTCAAACTTGAGTCCTGTGAAGAGGTCTCCAGATTAACTGCGGGTGTTAAGGTTGCGATATGATTCTTGTGGGATCAGGATTTTATGGACTCATATCTTCTCATGCTTAATAGGTTGGATGAAAGCGGCAGAAACACAATGTTTGCTATAAAGATGCTGTTGGAGTTGCAGTGTGTGACGGTGCCGATAGGCACCCACCAAAAGAACTGCCGGTGTGTTTCATTACCGACATCCTTTTCTTTGAGATGAGTTATTTACTTTTGCTGCAGCAAAGCAAGGGCAGGGTGAGATGGCAAGGACTGACGCGCTCATAGAGGAGAGAGCTAAAGTTAGACAAATTGGAGCAAGTCAAAAGTAAAGGTGAGAGGAAAGACACTAATCTATTCAGATTTAGTGAAACCAACACCTTTCTTTGCCCGGCCTAATTTCAAGGCTGGCTGCACTAAAATGGCTTGACTCGCTCCCGGAGAGGGCAGGAAAACATCAGGCGTCATGACATCAGTTAGAGTCATTATTAATCCATCAGGGGGAGGTAACACTGACAATATCATTGTCCAAAATGTTTTGGGTTCTCACGTTAATTCTTTACAACTCCGAGGACCCCTATTGTGGAGGCACCAAACCCAATTATGTTTGACTTTGCTCACTTCACTTGCTCCTTTTCAATGAACGTAGAGATAACGAGGGCTCTGATAGAACTAACAAGCACTGTCATGCTTGCTCGCGTGAAATGTGGATAATAGGAAGCTTCTGACCCCATTTTTAGCTTTGGTTAGTAGATATATGATGAACTGGCGTGTTTGGTTTAAATGTCTTTTAACTTATTGTAAGACTATAAAACTAACTTCTCTCAAAGATACAGAATAGGCAGCTGATGTTGACCGATTACACAGGTTGGACCACCGGGGTCATGATGAATTACTGTTGAAGGTCTAAAAAAGTAACAAGCACGGATATTAAGGATAGCAAACCCACACACATCACACCGTGAGCTCCCTCCACCTAAACGATAATGTATCTATTGATATTTTCTCTTTATGCATGAATGCATCGTTTTCAACATCAACATTAATGACTGTGTGCTTGCCCTATGGTAGCTGCATGCTAATTCACTGGTCATGCACCATTGCACAGAGAACCAATTAATAACCATTATGTGATATTTTTAATCTTTCAAGCCAGAGCTTTACTATCTTCTAACACTCATCGTTTCTCCCTACAGTGTTCATGGCATTTTGCTAGATATATTGCTTCACTTGTTAACTCACTTTCAATGCTACATGATTCAGTTTCCCACTAATCCTCCATTTGTTCTCAACCACATATGGTACACAAACTCAGGTAATGAAGGTAGCGGTTCCATCAAGGGACCCAAGACTTCCATTTTCTTGGCCACAGCACCCACTTCTGTCTGGGGGCCCTTGAGGGATTTCCAGGCCAGCACAGAGAATTACCTTCCTTTAACATCCGAGCTCTTTGGTGTGTTTGGGCGGATGTTCTGCAATGAGGAAGTCTAACAGCTCATCTGAAACCAGGAGTCTCACTCCGCATCCAAGTGAACGTGCAGCTCGTTTGAAGTGCGAGCGGAAACAGACCAAATATAGGAAGTGAACCAAAAACAATTAATATCACTGGCTCAGACACGCTCAATTCCAGCGGGGCACAGCAAAAGGGAGAGAGGGGAGGAAGAGGGGCAAGTGAGATCTTTTGTAACTTGAGCCTCAGTTGCGATTAAACACTGTTGTAGTTGGACAGTTTTATGACACCACAGCCTATCCCAGCTGACATTGGGCGAGAAGTGGGGTTCACCCTGGACCAGGGTCAGCCTGTGGGATTCCAGCTCTCTATTTAACCTCATGACACATTTGCAATTTTGAAACTCATGAAAAATTTACTATGGGAAAGCAACCAGACCAAAATAGAAAAAAAATCCAAATTTGTGTAAGTGCTCCCCTGGCCTGTGTGGCAGGTATAAAAGTGACCTCAATTCCTCCCCCAGACCTTGGTCTGCCCCGTGGCCTCCTCACACTTCACACCAGATCACTTGCCTTGGGAGATGCCCAGCAGGGTGTCCTTACTGGACTCCCAAACCAACTCAACTGGCTCCTTTCTATTCAATGTAGGAGCGGCTTTAGTCCGAAGCCCTCGTGGACGATGGAACTTCTCACCCTGTCCCAGCCTTTCCCAGCCTATTCAAGCCTATCCCAGCCATGCCAGCCACCCTCCTGGGAAGACATGTGCATTCACCAACCTAAAGAACCCAAACACGCCTTTCAAAAACAGCTGCAGCCTCAAGGCCTTGTAACAGCCAAATATATCCAAAACATATTTTTCTATTTCTTTTATGAGAGAATGTAGTGTGTATTAAATCGGAATATACCTGGGGCTCAGAGAAGCGACCCTTTAATCAGCAGTCATAAATGTGCAGTGAGAATCAGTTTTTTAACAAGCCAGGGTCATGGCCAGACAAGATGAGTCAATTGGCTGAAGCTGCCAAGGTGCTACATTGCTCATAAGGGGCGTGGTTTGGCAAATACAGCTTAATTTAAAGTTGTAGAGAAATCTATAATGCTTTAATAATTACACAAGCTACGAACGGTGAAGTGAACTGAAGTAAAACTGAGATAAAGCAGTTTATACCTGGGAAAAGATACACACTTAGAGTTATGATCTTGTCTCCTTTTTTTTTTCAGACTGACCCAGATGTGTTGCTAAGTAAGATTATATCACCTTCAAATTCACTTTTCTGTCCTGCAACTTATTTCCTGTCTAGTTACCCTCAGACATCTTCTTGTGAGAAATAAAGCATGCTGAGGGGTGAGGAGGGTGATGAATGGCTGATAGTACTGGTTTTACTGGAGCTCAGCTTAATGTGTCCCCAGGCTCTGGAGCCTACTCAGCGCTACAAGTCTCCTGCTTCCGTTCCACAGTGAGAGGAGAGTGAAGAGCCCTCAGCTTCTGGGTCAAGATTGACGAATCACACATTCACTTGACTGGTAAATGGAAATGGACTGCATTTATACAGCACTTCTCCAGTCTATCGAACAATCAAAGCACTTTGCAACACATTCAAACACACATATATTTTGTAGTGGAGGGCGCTAGCTTGTTAACACAACAACACAGAGTGGTACACTGATAACAAAGGCATAGGGGACCAGTGTCCAATACTTTAGGACACTGGAGGGTTTGGGTTTGAACCAGCAACCCTCTGATTGCTGGATAAGAGCCACCGCACATCTTTGAAGTGATACCTGTCTGTCTTGCTTTTCTTTTACTTTATCAGGTCAGAGCAAGCTGTTTCAGCCCTGCAGCTAGCAGATTTTGGGACAGGCTTCCCCCTCTCTGCTCTAACTGGTTTGATAAATGTGATTTCTGCTCAGGGACAACAAATGTTATGATGAATTTTAGGGTTGGGAGTAAATCAAAATATGCAAAATATGATGCACACGATCCATCCATCCTTCCATTTTCTTCTGCTTATTCCTGTTAAGGGTCACGGGGGGGCTGGAGCCTATCCCAGTAGCTTTCAGGTGAGAAGAGAGGTTCACCCTGGACAGGTCACCAGTCCATCTCAGGGCCAACACATAGAGACAGACAACCATTCACACTCAGAGTCACACCTACAGTCAATTTAGAGTATCAATCAGCCTCGTCCTCTCTTGATGTCTTTGGACTGTGGGAGGAAGCTGGAGTACCAGAGAGAACCCACACAGGAACAGGGAGAACATGGAGACTCACACAGAAAGATCCTGTGCCTGAGCCGGGACTCAAACCCGGAACCTTCTTGCTGTGAGGCGACAGCGCTGACCACTGCACCACCGTGCCGCCTGATGCACATGATGTTGTTATTTATTAATTTGGAATATGGAACATACTTAAGGCCATTTACATTACAAACTAGTCATAAAAATCCTTGCACAATGAATTTGACTGAAATCAAATCAAAATGTTAAGATAAGGAAAGAGCACAGACATAAAATAATGGATCTGAACTGCGGCTAGCACTAGAACAGCTACAGACGCACAGGCAGCATCCTATTCTATTTGTATTTCTGAGTTCCACAGTCACATGAACCAATTAGAGGTAATGTCATGCAGAGATATGAGTCAAAGCAAAACCAGTAACAAAAGATGAAAGTCACCCTAGAGCCACAACAGTTTTTTTCCCCCTCAGTTCTTCAAATCTGAAGCAAGGGATAAGGGAAGTCATTACCGACGCTTCTGTGGTGTGTGTCTGTAAGGGGTTAGAAAGGAGGGTAGGGGTGATGAAATGCTGTAAAAATTGGCGACGTTAACAAGCACAGTGATTTGAGCTTGGAGGGAAAAACAACTGGAGAGACAAAGAGAAAGAAAAGAGAGAATCAAAGAGGATGGGAGCCAGACCAATAAATAGAGACAGAGAAAGAGAGGTGAGGAGACACAAGACAGGAGACGATTAGAGGAGAGGAGTTTGCTAGTGGTTTGTTTCCGCTTACTCCGACACTTGAAGGAGACAAAATGATGCAGACTGAGCAACTATACTCACTGGTGCGCACTAGTTTTTAACAAAGGAACAAGTTGACAAGCTGATTAAAGTCGCTGTGCTACAGCCTCCCTTAAAGAGGGAGCTACCTTAAAGGTTTCACACTCCTCAGTGGGTTCAAATGAAGAACCTCAGAATCTTTTCAAAGCTCGAGATAGTTTTAATAGGACTACGCTTACATCCAAATGAATTATATTTTGAGGCAGCTGCTATCCAAGTCAGTTCCTACTAAAACTTGCATACTTCTTCACTTACAGAACAAAATTCGAAGGTACAGAAAAAATAAGGACAAAACCCTGATTTAAGGGGAGTGAGAACAGTGTAATTGCAAGGGAAAGGCAATAAAGAAAGCAATAGGATTCATGTATGGACAGTATTTGTGTGGTCTTAGCTGCTCAGGGAAGGTATAATGAGGTGGCTCATTGTCAGCCTGGTAGAGAAAGAAGGAGGAGAACTGAGGTCACTGACTCCGGTCTCTCCACAGGCTTTACTTTAATGATGGCGCAAGGTGAGGGAGTCAGAGAGAGCTGAAGGAGGGAGAGGAGACGGAGGGAAGAAGGCAGCGAGAGGCATGCAGAATGAGACTTTTATAGCAAAAAAAAAGGAAAAAAATCTCCAACAAGCAGACAGTTTTACACTCAAGCACTTGTTCAGCATGCTGCATGAGTAACATTTCTAAGAGGGAATACAAGTCCTTGTGTGTGTGTGTGTGTATATATATATATATATATATATATTTTTTTTTTTTTTTTACGAGCAGATACTCTTCGAAGTGCACTTCTGTAGACATGATCAAACCTACAACTCTGACCAATAATGTCTCTGAGCTTTGTACTCTGGCCACACAAATCATTTAACAAGGTCAGAACAGTAAGTAGACGAGTGCTCAGAAACAGACGAAAGTGAGATGTAAACCAAAGCAACAGCAGAGAAGAAAGATGGATAAAATCCTGGCCAAGTATCCAGAGAGAGTTGTAATGCTGGGATGGTCAAACGGAGCTCGCACAAGATTAGGAGACAAGCAACTGCGCAACACTGAAGGCCAATCCAATTTTAAAAGGATATTATGTAACCTCAGTTGTAATAATCTTTGGGATTATGCAAGCCATCTTTGGGCCAAAGCAGCAGATTTAGAGCAATGACTATATGATGCAAACTAACTTGACTTCCCTCTGCAGCGGGCGTGTTAGAAAGTATTACCTTTTGGGCTTCATCCACTTCAGGGGAGACATCGTACGTGACTTACATGCACGCAACAAGAACATATTTCTCTTCCTCAGGGGAGAGAACATCTTTTTTTTTTGTCCATCCTATTTCTTCACATTTAACATCAATATGAGATTTTTCTTCGTCTTTTAAATTCAACAGCTGAGAAATAACCTTCTGTCTCTCTCAGTTGGATTTAATTTAAGATCCCAATATTGTCTTTTCTTTTTTTTTTCTGTCACTGTGCCAATCTTTATTTTCTGAAATAATCAGCTCTTGAGATGACAGTGAGATTCAAAAGAAAACTTGATTGGCTTATAAATGAGACCGTGCAATACCAGAACTTTGTCTCGGCATTGAGCACAGCAAATTAATCCTGCTTTTTTTCCCCTCTTCCCACTGTCGAATTTATACACGCGTACGATATCGCCCCTGAAGTGGATGAAGGCCCAAACGTAATACTTTCTACAACAGACAAAAGGCGCCATAGGCTTTTCAGATTGATGGCCTGTCTTATATCAAATCAAACTTCCCTGACCTTGGTTCAAAGGGCTGAATAGTCTGGGGACCAGGCGCAGCGCCAGGATTTCATTTTTGGATGGGCAGATATAATTTTGGCTGCAGCCTTATAATTACAGACGTTAATTTTTTTTTTTTTGACAGCTTTCCAATCGGTAGTCTTACTAAAATGGAGATGGCTGATGTCATTCAGTGGAAGGTCGCTAGCGTGTCAGGTTGACACTTTTTAAACCTTTTTCTGAAACATTTGCAAAGCAAAAATAGCTCAGGTTCACCTGTGCTCACCGCCTCTTGCTCTGTTTTATCCAGTGACATGAGGATGTATATCCTGAAATTGACTGAAAATATGAAATAAGGTTCTATGTCATGTTAACTTTTTGATTTGGTTTGGCTGGACCACAACTTCACATATTTCAAACATTGTGGAAAACTGACATATTTACATATCTTTGCATGTCTGTTCTTTTGTATCTCTTTTACTCTTTCTTCCCTTTTATACTGCTTGCTTACTTCATTCCTGTGTATTTATTCATGTTTCTAACTCAACTATCCACTTTGCTGCTGTAAACTGTGAATCTGGGCCTGATAAAGGATCACCTTTTATCATTTTATCTTACGATTAACTGATATTTCCAACAAACTGAAGGTAATTTCAACTTGTCTACTTGATCTAGTTGGATAGCAATTTCTTGAAATTGATAGCAGAGAGAAACAGATCACATGATCGATCAGCTATAATCAGGGAAAGCATGGCACATTGCGCTGTCAATTCCTATGTTTGCCCCAAACAAAACCATCTATAGTCTGTTCATTGCATTTCAATGTACCTCAACCCAACAATGTCCAGACTATCCTGCAGAGGTGGTGATGGAGATACTTCAGAAGGCGTGGCCTCATTGGTGAAATCTGTTCCCAACCCAACATTTAGTCTAACAGACAGGAAGTGAAGCCTGATGGCTAGTTTTAGCTCCTAAATTAATTGTGTTCTTGTAACTGTCAATCACTTTGACGTTACAAGAGGAGCACCGCAGATGTCAGGAGCTATATTAATGATCAGGCTTCGCTTCTTGACTAGACTAACTAAACTGAGGGTTTAAAGAATTAAATAGAGTGTAAGAACATATCCTGAATAAGGCCTGATATTCCTGCTGGGATGTGAGCACATATGGAGTAAGAAAGGAGGTGAAGAAAAACAGAACCTCTATTACCAAAACACCATATGTCAGTGTGAAGTGTATGGTGTCAACAGTGAGTCTTAATCATTGTAGTAGATAAAACAAATGCTTGTTCAACAGCTTAGCCTCCCCGTGAAAGAAAGCTTAAAGCAAACAGCCATTAAAGTCAGGGAACGACAGGCCGACGCTGATTGAGGTTCCTCTTATTTTGTGCCTGGTTGGCTTGAGCAGTTCCACCGGCAAAGAAAAGAGCGGGCGGGAGCGGACTGCCTCACTGTTGTAGAGGAAAAAAACAACATTTTCTTTGCCTTGTGAACGCACAGATTAGGACGCATGTGCACCATATGCACAAGAGTAATGTAATACATGTTTCTACAAGTGGCAAAAGAAGCATGGGAGGTGGTTCAACAAACAACATTGAGGGTTGGTGTGATCACTTTATTCCCAATGTCACAGCAGCTAAACGGAGGTCCACATTTGAGCAGAGGAAATGGGCCACTGGGTGGAGTGGAGTGGAACATACACCTTCCAAATGAGCACCTGAGGCCCCCGATAGGCAATCGAGCGCTGCTGTGGTGTAACGTTCTGAGTAAATAAATCATGGAACTGGAGGGTACAGCGGAACTTAGACAAACTGGATTAACGTGTTCACTCAGGCTTCGGTCAGATTTGACATGAGAGTCATAAAGAAACACGGAAGACGCCAGAAGCTACAAATTTAACAAGGTGAAGGAGAAGAACCGAAGTGTGTTTAATGGTGAACTTTTTTAACATCAGCGATCGTCTGGCCTCAAATGTAGGTTTTATGTGGCTTTGCTCTCTGAATTGTATGACAATTTCCGGTGTGAATGAGCGTTTAAGAGTTTAAGGTGATAAACTGTGACTGAAGGAAAAAGGTTAAGTTCAAACTGGGCAGTGTAAAATACCCGTCTGAAATGATAAGTGTGACAATTATGCCAAGTGTCCTGCTGCTTCACAGTTGTTGAGGTGATTTGGGCCAATGCGAAAGGCGGGGGTACTACATATAGAAATGCAGCTCTGCAGCTACCGTAACTGATCTCATGTAGTTGATTTCTCCCTTAAATGCAAATTGTTCTGTTCATTTTTAAAGCTTCTGTGCCAGTGAAAGCCGTGGATGGATGAATGTTGGCATGTGATAATGAGAGCAAGATAATTCTATATATCAGGACCTAAAAAAAAAAAAAAAACAACATTTAAAAGGGGTTTAAAGTTAATTTGCTTCCCTGCTGTTGGAGTTCTGATGAGTCACAGTATCCAATTAAAATCACATCTAACTGGCTAAAGAAACTCGATGCTTCAAGATTCCCTGGTGTATTAGAGCTGTAAATCTCAGTCTTTCCATCCCCAATTTCATCTTGCCCAGAATCTGATTACCATGAAAACAAATAGTATCTGCAATATTGATGAGATTTGACATCTAAAGTTGAAGGAAGTGATGGAGGGGCAAGGTAGCTCCAGATTTACAAAGCGTGGATGTCCAATTCATTTGCCCATCATTGTGAGCACAAATGTTACATAGATTATGGAATAATGAAGAAAAATAACCGTTTTTCACTGATACTTGTCTAAAGCACAATCCTGACAAACAAATCATAATATATTGATGACTAACTTTACACTGAACCCTGTAAGCTTCCAACGTTTTGCACCCTTCAGTGGACAGACAGAAAAGTGAAAAAAAACTTCAATGTTCAAAAAGAATCAATTAAGTGTAATAAATAAATAGAAAGCTTGGAAAGACAGATAAGGCTGTGAATACAGGCCGGTTTCTGATTTGTGTTGAAGAACTCCAGATATCAGCTTGGTTGGCTGTCCCGTAATGCCAGGTTTAGAGTCTTTGTGACTCCCTGGGAAGTCATTATGTAAAGGTCAACACACACTGGCGGTGTGTGATGCACTTAAAAACCTGCACCAGGGTGCTTTGGTAGCTTAGCTGGTACAGCACATATAAGTACCACACAGGCTGAGTTTTTATTGCAGCAGCAGCCAGGGTTCAAGTCCGGTCTGGGTCCTTTGGTGCATGTGCATGTAAAAAATACATTTAAATTAATATCCAGTCAGGATCTTTTTTCTGACAGCAAACCTCTACTTGCCCCCTCCCCCCACCCCACCCCCATCCCCAACCATACAAGCACTTAATGAATGAGGGAATACAAAAATGTATGTGGTTCTGGAAGAACTCAAGCCAGCTCCTAGTAGTCTCGGTAGTAAGAGTAGTGGATCAAAACATGCAGACATTTGCATGTTCCATCGCTGTTTCTGTTGAACTTTGTTAAAATCTGCAGCACATTTGCACTCAAACCTGATAGCATTACTTCACTTTTCAAGAAATAGTTTGGATTTTCAATTTCGCCAACTGCTGCCTTAGTTTGCTTACCTCAGGCTTCCTCAAAAGTTTTTCTATTTGTCTGGCAACAGATGTACTACAGATAGCATTTTATATTGTCTTCCATAACAACTGAAAACTGCACGAAACCCACTTAAATAAAGAAATACAGCCCGGATCCATTGGTACTAAACAATAAGACCGTAGCAAACTGTTGAGTGGTTTAAATCCCAGATACTTATTCAGAACCAATACTCTGGATTTCTTGTGGCTCCTGGGATTAAAACCAAAACCTGGATAAGCTGCTTTTCGGGACTGTGCATCTCAAAAAAAAAAAAGGGGGAGACAGGGGGATATGACCTGACACAAGAAATAGTGCTGCATGTTTTTAAATGGAAGCTGAAGAAATACATTTCAACGGTTGTGTTCCATTGATATAATAAAATCAAATGCATATTTTCTACTTTTAAATGTATTTTAAATCTACACTCCAGACATTCACTTCTATTGCAAACATGTGGCGAGATGAGAGTCGACTGTGTTCATTGTCTGAATGGTTTTTCCTGCTGTTATCGTAATTCTGTGCAGTATTTCGGTCATCCTTGTGCTGTATAGTATATAAACAGGTTTGCCTCTAAGGTAGTCTTTCAATAAAGGCACAAAGGTGCTGACCATCCACGTCCTCGTCGACTGCAGCGGCCCCCCTGAGTGATGGGGGCTACAGCAGGAGAATAATGTAGAGCAGGCAGCAACCTGTCTTTTCTCACTCTCACATTAATACATCTCAGGTGTCTCGGAATCTAATTTGCACCAGATTCAGCTTCATTTCCATCAGGCTACTCAGTTATCCCACATGGCGAGGAATGCAGAGTCAGCAGAAAAGAGGAAAATGCAAATGCCTGTGTGGATTTAACGGACTTGTGTGTTGTTGTATGGAGGCATGTCAGTGGTGCGAGATGACTACATTCCTGTGCATAAATTAAAGGCACTCCAAAACCCAAAATAAAGGGATATTCATCAGAAGGGGAAAAAAAATCCAATACAAAGTAGCATATTTTGCTTATTTCAATAACAAAGGTCTTGACTCAGCTTCACAGAGTCTGACTCAGCACGTTTGCTTCCTACGGTCTTCCCTATAAACATTTTCTCTTCATTCCACCTTCACAAATAAAGCACTGCACCTGAGACCTTTCCCCTCTCCGTCACCAACAAGGGAGATTACCAGTGAAAGATTCTTGGTATTACCACAAAAAGAGCCCAATGACATCATCACATTCACATCAAGTTAGAGATTAGGAGAACTATCAGATAAAAGACAAGAGCCACATGGAATTTTGTTTTTGTTTCAGACTTTTGTTATTTCTTGTTTTATTTTGAAAGCTCAGCCCTTGAGGTTGTTTGAGCCCTTGTTGCATTTTCCCTTCATTGTTAATGGTCTGCTCCACCCGGGTGTCTCTCCGTTGTGTTATAAATGCTTAGTAATGTCACTTTAACTCATTAGTTTGCTTCACAAGCTTCATTCTGCCCTGAGTTAAATTCAATTAAGTATATAGCCATCCAGGATCCCGCCTGCTGCCGCTTCCTACTCCAGCTGCTTCAATTTTACAGCGCTGTTCAGTCAGGGATGGTTCTACAGACACACGTGTGTATGAGCACACTTGGTGCAGGAGTGTAACAGTGGCAAAGGAGGAGCACAGGAGATGCGTTCTCCTTAACAGAGAACCTCAATTTTTAAAACTTCGGCCTAAGCAGACTTTGTGCTCTCTTTCTGCACTGTAGCTCTTCAGACAACTCGACAGTTCTCAGTCTCAGTTGATGTATAGGAGTCGGCCCGGGACGAGCGGGTCCCTCTTCATGAATCCTGAGTGAATCGTGTCCAGCCATCTGACTGCACAGGGTCCATGTTATACGCAGGAACACAACCGAGGGGCTCATCGTCCCCTCGGGGGCCAATTACTGATAGAGACGCGTGCTGCATCTTCCTCAGCTGATCGCATCACACATTCTCAGATGTGGCCATGAGAACGTTTTGCCTCATGTGTGAATGTTTTCTTATTTTTCTTTTATATTTGTTCTTGCAAAAATCAATGAGAAGAAACTATAAAAAATTCTATGTGGGAGTCACGAAACGTGTGTCGACAGCTGAGTTTGTTCTTACCCACCTGAGTCTGTTGATGAATTGCGTTTGATCTTAAATTGGATGTGCGTGCCAGGCAATGTGCAATTAGCATAATGAAATGCCCCAAGGGCAACAGACTCAAGTGCTGTGTGCAAACCAACAAGCCGCTGCAATTTGACAAGTCACGTTAAACTCAGACAAAAAAAAAGGAGAACAAAAAAGAAAAGAAAAGAAAATGCCATGTAAGGGCAGCAGAGATGGAAGCTCAAGCATCACTGGGGTCACCAGTCCAGACGAACACAAAGTATGAGTGTAGATCACCAGTGCAATAATGTCCAAAAAAAAAAAAAAAAAAAAGTTTGATATTACAATTGCAAAAGAACAACTGGCCACGATGTCTCAGCAGCCAATGACCTTTCAGTATGTAACCAACAAGCTCTTCACCACTGATGCAAAGTTAGCCAGAGTGTGTGTAAATGTGTGTCTTTCTGGTCAGGTCTTTTCTGGCTGTGTGTGGTGTAGTCAGCCACAGACGTAGCAGTTAGCTCCAGTCATGTCAGACTCACATCCCAACACTCTTAAATAAGCCGCCCATCTGCAGCAGCAGCCACTGAGCCCTGGCGTGCTACTGAGGCCAGCGGGTATATCATCTTAAAGGATGGGATTCTGTGTGTCGCATATTGTTTGGGTTTGGAATTATCTTTAATTGAGGAGGGAGAGTAGCTTCATGGAATGCCTCTGACTGATTGAACAGTATTTCCAATTAAAATAAATAAAGGATTGTGTTTCCTGGTGCTGCCTTGGTACTCAGACTATTTGTTTTTTTATCTGTGTCTGCTGTCTGTTCTTCTCAATCGATCCAGCCGGAGGTAATGCATTGTGAGATAAAGTATGGCTCCAGAAATGTTAGGAGGAAGTGATAGACATGATTGGGGGGGGGGGGTACAAGCATACAAAACCTGAAGTACAACAATGAATCACCGTCTGTGACAGAACAATGAGAGCCATAGCAATACGGGCTCCCATGAATGATGATGAATGTAATGTGTATTTTCTCCAAACTGACTCCTTCCTTTGTGTTTATTGACAAAAGCGCTGATTGCATTTGCACACAGCTCGTATGTGGAAGCCCAATCTTTTGAAGATGAAAAGAAAGTAATAAAATGGGTTTTAAGCTTAATAGTCCAATTAGTTGCTTCTGTAATGGTTATATTCACCTGTGTGTTTCATAGCATCAACAAACAGAAAATCAATACTCATGATTTTCCAATGAGGAATCGGCAGCTTTGAGGAGAGGCAGGAGCTGTAAAGAGGGTTCTGAATGACACATCATGTATCGGTCATAGCTGCAAACAGTCGATCCACCTTCAGGCAACATGTAATCTCATCGATAAAGTATTCAAATAAATCTTTTCCTGTTCTTCAAATTCCATCTTTAACATATCAGCATCAGATCCAGAGAGAAATTTTCACCGTAAGACTTGCTAAACTTTATGATGGGCCAAGGATCAGTAAACATGTCAGCAGTTTAGTCGTGAACATATTAATGGACATGTACAAGGACAAGAAAGTTCAGCCAGCGTTTTGTTATAAAAGGCAGGAACGGAGAGGAATGATCTGAAAATAATAAACTATATAAACCCTCTCTTCCTTCTTTTTTTTCTATCAAATTCATTGCAGGCAGGAAGCTGGATGAGAAAAACTATTCACACTGGTGAGGTAGATGATTCTGCATGGATTTAACAATCCGGGTTGAGAGACTAGAGGTGTTAAGACAGTGACGCACACACAGTAAAAAACAATACGGCCATTAATTTCCTGTCAACTGATCTCAGCCTTTCTGCAGGTCTTAAACTCAACTCATTTTGAAAGTCTGAAGTTCCTCTAGATTTCTCAGCTCATCCAGCTCCCTGCAGAGATCTATCTAAGGCTGAGTGGCAACGGCTGGAGGTCAATACAACACCTCTATGACTTGTGAAGGCTCACAGAAGACCCTGCACATATGAACAGATTGCAGACTACAGTGGGGGGTGTCTCTGGAGATGTCACATTGATCTATAATTGTGTCATTGCAATAATCAATAATGGCAGAAGCACTATTGCAGCAATCAAGGCTGAACAAAGAAGTCATCCATCCATAATGGGATTCATTTGTATTCCTGCACTCATGTGATTATTAATTTTATTGTTTCAGAACAGCTAAGCACCATTTGGAGGAGAATGACAACCTGAGTGATTTATTGGCCATGGAGTAGATATCAAATTGAACGGACAGAACGAGCCTGAAGGGATTTATCCTAACAAGGTAGATTTACATTCTGTGTGTGTGTGTGTGTGTGTGTGTGTGTGTGTGTGTGTGTGTGTGTGTGTGTTGGCTCTACAACTGTAAATGTCAGCAGAAACACATAAGCATGCTGACACAGAGGCTAAAAAGACACACACCACCGCTGTCAGTGACAGGCAGCATCAATAAGGTGACAAATAAATCACCAGCACCTTACGGTCCCCATGCCTAATCCATAGGCTAAATAGGGAAGGGTGTAATTAGAGCACAATACAGTATGTGGGAGTAGGGGACGATAACAGGAGGACAGTAAAAAGGTCATTGGTTTGTTGTCACAGCTGTTGTTAGGGGTCGTTCTGGCCAGACATTTGTAACTCTTCTTCTAAGCAAGATAAACGCAACTGCAGCAGGATGACAGTGAAATGTATATAATGTATACAACAAGTAGAACACACTTTTATTCTTATCTTCAAACTGTGAAATTTGACCCTACCAAACCTTAATGTACCTATCATTAAAGGAACAAACCGCCTTTTGGAAATATGTTTATTTATTATTTTTAGTTCTACACAAACGGATACATAACTTTCTGTCCTCTCTATACACGATATGGAGCTCCAGACCGCCACTGGATGCCTTGCTGCTAGCTAGCTTAGCTGCAATGTATGCTAGCACTGGGGCTGTTCCAGGTGTGTATCTGATAAAATAACATCTCATGAACATCAACTTATTTTTTTTTTTAACAGCAAGCACAAGTCTAGCTCTGTTAATGCAGAAAAAGACTGCTTTGGAGTAGAGTGGAGTGTGTTTGGTTTTTGAGACTGCTTTCTCTCTACTGCCCCACTGCTAGCATTTGTTACAGCTAAGCTAACTAGTGCTCAGCTGTCTGGTGGGGGTTTGGAACTCTGTAGTGCATGTAGAGAGGAGAGAGGGGTAGCTCTCTGTTTGTCTATCACTATAAATGATGGACAATAAGCCTATTTCCCCCAAAAGTTGCTGTTTTCCTTGAAGCAAACATGTTTCTGATGCTGAATAATTCCCATACTGTTGTGATGTACCTGCTCAGCGAAAGAAATCCTTGGCACCACTCATATTTTCTGCTTCTTAAGTCAAACTATGAACACTTCCAGTTTGGACTGAAGTGCAGACAGGAGGAAACAAATCATATGAGACATTTAAGGTAGGAAATATTCATATTTGAGGCGGAAACTCACCCTTGGAGCTCCTTGACGGACATGGAGATCTTGAGGTTGTGTCCTAGAACATGGAGGGCCGTGAGGATGTCAGCCCATTGGACCATCTCTCCCAAAGGACCCCCCTTCAGCACCTTGGGGCTGAAAACATCTCCTGACTCCTCTGTTAGGAAACCAACATGGACCAGGATCTGAGAAAAGACAGAAACACATGAAGGCAGGGAGGTGAAATAAAAGACTGGTAGTTGGACAGCAGGTTGTTCAGTCTTGGACGACTTGACAAAGTTTGTCTTCATAAGATCCTGACTGACTGGATGATATCAGGATCAGAGCCAAACTACAACATCTGCTACTCTTCTTTCTTTTCACTGAATTTGACATTTTATGACTCTGGATGTTTGTCTGAGGTTTATAATGTTGCAGGAACCAGTCACATGTGTCCTGATGGTTTTGGATGATAATTAGAGGTTAATCTACCAAAATTTTTTTTTTTTTTTTTAATCAGCTTGAAAATGCCCAGCTAGGCGTGAAAGAGCTTTTTTTCCAGCTGATGTAATAACAGAATATAAAGACCCTCTCTAACTTTTAAATAATATGCAGGAATAATCTGTTAAAATTACATGGGCATGTTATTTTAATTTAATTTCATTAATTGTTAAGTAGGCTCCACAACCCGCAACAGATAAGCGGTATAGAAAATGGATGGATGGATGGATGGATAATCGCTATATTTCCCCTGCCACAGGCTGGAAATTACTTCCTCTCCCCTCTACAGAAAAAAAAAAGATTTTTTCCTTCATGTGTTTCTTCACTCACTGCTGTATTTCACGGAGTCGTCAGCAGACTGTTTATTTAGCCGGTGGCTAACTACGGCCACGGGACGTCGTTCTTACAGCATCAGACTGGATTCATGTTAAGAAGTTGTTGCTTATTCAGAAATGAGGTTGAGCTTCGAGCTGACAACTTGCCACATTAATTAAAAGACGGCACTGTTTTACAATTTACAATGATTTATTTACACAACTTCATTTAGATTAATAATGACATTCTCTTTTTTATGGTGCCAGCCACCACTGAAGAGCTCTCTACTTTAATGCGGAGGGATGGACGAGATGGAGATTCACGGCAGGCAGAATTGGAGGAACAGCGTCTTTTCTGCAATTCTTCGATAAAGATGTCCAGCTAGATCTTGTTGGACTGTCGATGGACATCAACTGTTTCTTTGTGCATCTGCAGAAGACCTTGAATATCACACGGTAACCTTGCCACAAACAGCTGTCTCTGGTTCAGTTTGTGATTTAGTTGGGCAGAACAGATGGTTTTTTTTGGCACCAGTTAGGTATCCTGGTTTTATCATGCACTAGGCTATAAATCCATATGTGATATTTCCAATTAAATCATACAGTAATTGTTGGATAACTAAAAAGCATTTAAAACATCTAAAGTAGTAAGACAAATATTCCACACACGGATGTAGTTCTTAGCTTGTTCCGTAACAAGCAGCTATTAAGAACAACATTCTTTACCTTTCTTGATGGTAATTTATAAACCTTTTGTAAAAAACGTACAGTATATTCTGAATTGCATTATATTTAATCATATTTACACACACACACACACACATATATACATACATATATATATATATACATACATACATACATACATACATATATATATACACATATATATATATATATATATACACACACACACAAATATATATATATATATATATATATTCAAACTGAATCAAGTTAAGCTCCTTGAAAGTTAAGCTGCTGCAGTGCAAACTGTTTTAATGAGTTTGAGGATTAGAATGATTAGAATTTCAGGCTCTTGCAAAAAGAAATTATGGAAACTGAAAAGTAATTCTTAGAAATCCCCAATGACCTATCCCCTCATGCTTCGATGGAATAGCATACACATCTAGAAATCCTTCTAGAGTAAGCCATACGCAGCAGATAACCTAGATAAGGGCAATCTCCTCTGTCTGACACCAAACGTGACAGAATCATCATGTTGTTTGTATTGCGTGACTATATAATTTTGCATTTACACACCTCAGGCCTGCATGTCCACCTACTGTAGCTACTACATAAATAGTGCAGTCTAGCAAGTAATGAGCAACACGTTGCTTTTTCACAGTGGATTAGACAGAGCCATGTCCAAGGACGCTCCGCTGAGTAATCCTGATTAGCTAGCACAGCATGAACACCTCCCACTGCTTTTTGCAGGCAAATGGAGCCCACTACTTTCACTGTGCATCGTATATAATGAGCTTAAGGCCAACTGTGTGGAGTTTGCCAGAAACTTATGCTAGTTAATGCTGCCTAAGTCACCTATCTCCCGTGTCTCCCTGAGCTTGTGTGTAAGTACTGTGCAGAATGTGTGAGTCCTGTGTCTGCACCTCTGCAGCTCTCTAAAGTAATGATTAAAAGCTTTCAAGTGCTTTTTAGTGTGCGGCACTTTCAATAGCCTCTCCTTCTCCTTTCCCTCCTTCCCTCTCCACCCTGCCACATTAGCAACAACGCTCTTAATGTTTGAAGTTTACTGTAGGAGCTGACACAGACACACGCACACATAAGTACACACCGCTCTGACACGTAATACATCATGTAATCCGGAAACATATTATGTCTGAATAACAGAGACAGAGAGCCGCATTAGCCATCTGGATATCAAGGAATTTTGCATATTTACATTCATCGATACAGCGATAAACAGTCCATTTACCAAAAGTTATTCATTGTAGGCATCCTGTGCAACTGTTGAAGTAATTTAACTCCTGTTGTGAGGTTAAAATGAACAAAATGTGTGTAGAACTTTGGACAATGGTGTGTTTGCAGCAGAGTCAGGCTTCAGCGAGACTCCAGCTGGCGTGAAAAATCCCCTGATTTAATAAGCCTGCTCTATTAACTTCTGCTTCATAAAAAGATAAGTGAAATTTAATTACAGTTTGGGTGGCAGATGGCAAGAGTGAGAATTCATGGCACCAATACTGTTCACTCCCTCGGTGGTGTTGCTGGTGTGGGTGTATCATACAAACACTGGCACCCACACAAATTTGGGGACAGAGAGGGCTGGATTTCTGCTACTGGCAGCAGCACAGTAGCACTGCTAAATAAATATGAAGAATATCAGTGGTAGCAGAACTGAAATACAAGATTGGATTCTATAAAACTGGCAACCATGCACAAATGCAAAATTAATAGGGTATGGGTGCTTCACAAAACCTGGCATCTTACAACAAAGTGTTGAGGAGGGATTTTGCTTTCTCTCTAATAGGCAGTATTTCATTTCAATGAAACACATCTGAACTCAGGAAAAGTAATCTTTATTTCACAGACTAGGAATCAATAGCCAGAATGGAGAGGAGAGAGGAACTAGTGTAGGTGGGTTCACACTGTGTTTAATCATGCAGATCACAACGCACTATCTCCAACAACACACACTTTGTTTTGCACTCACTTGAAAGGTTTACAATAAGAATTCACCTCTGAAGTTAAAACTGTACTTCCTCCTGAATCCCTGTATCATGACTTCACTGTCTAGCTCCAGAAACTGATGCAGCTCAAGAGAATAAAATGCTTTCTACTGCAGATTTATGGTAATCCCAGATGGTGTGTAGAGAGGAATTTTTGAATTTTGTTTGTTTTGGTTTATTTTTGTGCATTTGTTTCACGCTGACATACATCAATGAACTCTGCGGATTTTTTCGTGTTCACCCTGGATGCTAACTCTCTCGCTTGTGAGCTCAGGGAATTCTCCAAAGGATCTGCAGCTTTTTCTCTACTATGAGTGTCTCACGGGGGTTAAACACAGAGACCTGCCACATTCACTGAAACAGATGGCAATCGCTCTCAAACCATCATGATCTCATCACCTTTACGACACCTCGAAGTGCCTCGCCCCTGAAGGTTCGTGCAATCCACAGCACCTGACTTTGTCGAGCTTACATGACCAGGATGAGCTGCAGTAAAGGATTTACTCTCTCTCATGTGTGGATTTATCACAATTTAAAATGAAGTATTTTGTGCAATGCAAGTGCGTGTGTGCAAGTGTGATCCTTGGAATGTCCTTGGTGCGTCTGTGTGAACACGAGTAGAAGCGGCAGCTCTCAAGAACACCGTGCCACTCCATCGCTCTGCTTGAGTCCTCTGTCACTTCTGTGTTCTAACGGACGGAGAATGCTAATACCTGTCTCAGCATTTGTTAGATTTTGCATGAATGCGTGTGTGTTTGAGTGTGTGCGTGCGTGACCCTTCACTCATGCATTGTGGCCCTTATAAAGGTCGCAGCAGCCCGATGGAAGGCCACAGGTGGCACCACAAGCTGGCGCTGTCAACCATCACAGCTCTAACCTTAATTTCACCTTCCGTGCCCCAGTGGAATACTCGTCCCTCTTTATTTCTCCTCTCTTGTTGTCATATTCCTTCCTTCTTCCCCCCGCTTCTCTTATTTTCTTCACTCTCCAGCCTGCATGCTCACCTCATCTTCAACATCCCATTATTTTTCTACACGGTGTGCAATTCATCAGTCAGAAGTCAATTAACTCTCCAGAGGCCAGACACAGGGAGATGCCAAATGAACAGGCTTTCTGTATGCTGACAAACGTAATAAATGTGCATGCTCAACACATGCGGCCGAAACAGACATAAAGAAAGTAACTGGTCCAACTCCAGAAAGGTAAAGAAATCTCTGCAGCAAGCTAACAAGATAAGGTCAGCGTCTCCGAGCCTGAACTATCATCTCTTAAACATTTATGCCACGGCTAACTTCAATGTCTCAGTTGATGTCTTGGGGGGAAAAGAAAGGGAAAGCAATTTCTTGTTCCATTACATGTGCTATAATGTCTGACTGGTAGACTCTTGCTTTTGGTTACGTTTGATAGGTGCACTTAAAAAAAAAACTAAAGAGATGAACACTTCAGCTTTGAAAGGGAAGTGCAGCAAAAAGTTGATGTAGTCAACTCCACAAACTCTGAGGAAATAGGTAGATTAGTGTATAAATAAAAGAGATTTTCATTAATATTGAGGTGAAGATTCTAATTCACCACACAGCTAAGACTGCACGCAGAGTCTCTGAAATATATTTGACAATGCAACAGTCTCCGGCTTTGCTCTGTTCTCGCATTCATGGGGGCTGAGTACTCCAGCCCCCATGAATGTTTCGTCATTTTGATTCCATCCAAAATTGTGTTCTGACACAACTGCTGATAGTTACATCCTATTTGCCGTTTACTTTCTGTGTTCATTACTTCCTTTAATTAAATAAATTATTCATTATTCGCCTTAAGCCTGTATCTCTCTCTCTCTCTCTCTCTACTCTCTCTCTCTTTAGTCATGATTTAAGTGGCAGGTCGTGACAGATAATCTCCTCTGCTGTGACTCTCATGTACATTTTTCAGGTTTCTACACTCCTCTACATGCTTGCACACACACACACACACACACACACACACACACACACACACACACACACACACACACACACACACACCTCCCACTCTCCCATCCTTGTCGCTGGCAGTTAAAGACTCATGCTTTCACTCTTGTTTTCCTATTCCCCTTGATCCTTTCTCCTCCCTCTCTCTCTATTAATTTATTCTTTTTTTTTTCCAGAGTAAACATCATCTGCTTACAATCAAAGAGAAAACCAAACAAGGAAGCAGAACTGAAATCAACAGAACCCCGCTGGAATTGTAATGACTGCACACTCCAGTAGGAAGCTAAGAAGTGGGGATTTTGTCTAAAACAAAAGGTTAGACAAGTACAAGGATGAAGTCAGTCTACACCAGACATTGTTTTCCCAAGGTCAGAGTTAATTAAAAGTATCCTTCTTTTCAGTGGGGAAGTGAGTCATTTTTTTAAAAGGGAAAGTGAAAATTAGACTTCCTGTGAAAAAGGCCATTTTTCTAATATTTGAAAATAAAATATAAGGCATAACGAACAGTCCACCTCTGTCTAACAAGCGCAAACGTGCACATATTGTGATAAACTAACAGGACAACTGATGCGGAGACTGCAGCAGCCCGTTGTAAGGCAGCTACAGAGCCAAGACTGAGGATAACAAATCTTTTCAGTGTGTTACCAACAAAGGAGAGCATCAATCACAGTGGCAGGGGCCTATTTCTACCCTAGTTAACTCATTTTAGAGAGAGATGAGGCCAGCGGGATCCATATTGTAGAGAAGAGGCAGAATGTGTGCTTAATCTGCCTTCTCACATGCGGTCGTGATGTTTTAGTCAAGAAAATAATGATAAATAGTCCAAAAAATGTAGCAGGCAGGAAATGTTTAACATATTCTTAGCAGTCCGATGAGTTGATAATTCTCTTCTCTTCCTTGACAACAGATGAGGAGGAAACAAATACATCAATTGTGTGGTTTATGGACATTTCCAGATACTTTGGGTTAAAAAAAGTTTCTGTACATATATCAGTGTTGGTAAATATTGGATATCTGTATTTCCATAAAATCGTGATCATGCATCCCTAGCATTTTGAAATGTCATGTTCAGCAACAGAAAATTTGTTGGACTCCAACACACTTTGTGTGAGCGTATGGAATAAGTAGAACTTGGTATTTCAGTCTTGTTTTTATACTTGTATCCAATTCTTAATGAACCCGAGATTTATAGGCAGTCTGACCTTTCTTTGCTACTCATCTCAGTACCGACTCATGACCCGCTCCCTCATCTTGGCATCTCCTCACGGTCCCAGTCGTTCAGCATCTTCGTCCGTCCTTCTTTATTCCTTTCATCTCATCCCTCACCTCTGTCTTTAAATCCCGTCTTCCTCGCATTCTGAGCTTTTGCCATGTACTATATCACATGATGTCGATTTACAATGATTCTGCCTCAATACATTTTATTCTTAAATATGCAGATTTGTGAGCTGATACATAAAGGCAGTTAGTTACACTTTAATTACAGAAGAAAAATGTAGACTGCGGCAATGGATGACAACCTACCATTACCTCCTCAATTATCCTTTGCTACCAGCATTATCATTCAAACAGTGAATCTTCAAGACACATCTAAAGGATTTTTATGCCTCACTACTTGAGTCAAAAATGTGCTCTCATGCTTTATAATGAATAGATTTTAGCTTATCTTGAATTCTCCATTATACTGCAGACTACTGTGAGATCATCTTAAGATCTCAATAATTGCTGCATATCATTCTATTTTATTTTGTACTGTACAGTGTTACTGACAATCTGATCATATGGTTGAAAAAGAATGGAGGAGAAGAAGTTTTATTTTTTCTCTATCAATCCATCTCTCCCACCTTCTTTTGGTCCCTCCATCGCTGCTTCAGCTTTGAATCCAGGCGGTTTGCGGCTGTTGCCCATTGCTGCGCAAGACGACGGATTCTGCGCTTCATGAAGCTGAGAGATTCTTTTCCTGTCCCGACCTGGTCCAGCAGAACAGAGAGATCCGTGCGGAAGGCAGCCTGGGAAGAGGATGGATAATGGAGAGATGGGAAGAAGGGAAAAGAAAGTGTGACAGGGTGTAAATTAGGTATAGACAGCTATGGATGGCAGCGTTGGTCTTTGTTTGGTTTACCACTCTGCTCAATAGACTGAAACATCCTGCAGGTACTCTACATGCAGGGATGCACCTGCAACTGAATATGAGCTGGGACGAGCATGGATACCCACAGATGTCTCTGCTATCCAGATAATTTAAAAGATGCACAGCAAATTCAAGCCACTAACATTACTGGAGAGCGAGCACACATTCATGTTCTTCTCACGAATCTATGCGCTGGTATATCATCCAAGCCCCGCCCACTGCAGTCTCTACTGAATGACAGATCAGTGGAGGCGGGATGTGCTGTCACTTAAAGTTCTTTCAAAACAACACAATCTCTACATCAAACGACGCTTAAAACTTGTGGTTTTTGCTAGTAATGATCAGTATGGAAGTTTTCACTGACAATATTGCTGAACAATGTTCTTATTTGTAAAAGCAGTTTTTCTTTTGAATTAGTTTTAAACATGGCTCCGAAGTAGAGTGGCTGTCTCGCAACCAAAGGGTCGCTGGTTTGATCCTCACTTCCCCCATTGACCATGTCCTAGTATCCTTGAGCAAGATACTGAACCCCTAATCGCTCCTGATGGCCCTGTGATGGACTGGCAACCCGTCCAGGATGAACCTCTCCTCTCGCCCAATGTCAACTGGGATAGGCTACAGCCCCCCAGGACCCTTAACGGATAAACAGTGTAGAAAATGGATGGAATTATTTTTACAGTCCATCTGATCCCATTAATTTAGCCACGCTGGTGTGACACATGGTGCAGTTACAAATAAAGATGAGATCGGGAGGGTTTCCAACATTCCCATAGTCAAAGGAGGGCGGAGGTGGAGTCCAGACAGACAAAAAAAGAACACTTTCTTGTTCAAGCCATGCACGCCGCCCGTCTACTACCCAGAAACAGATAATGAGGTCTATCTCTATCTCAATGGATTACCGTGGAATTTGAGGTGGATACTCCCAGTACCCAGCCGATCAATCCTTAAAACTCGAGATTTGACTTTTAACCAGTAGCACACGGTCGGCAAACTAAAAGCAGAGGTAGGTCATGTTCAGATTAAACAGATCAGATTGTATAACCTGCACATTTTAAAACTTTTATATGTGGTGGTATTACGGTTTCTTTTTTTTCTTCCGCAAATGCAAGTTTTGAATAAATCAATGAAAAACATGATGTGATATTTGTGTGTTGCCAAAGCCAATGTGTCTATGAGAAAAATCATCTGTCCTTGTTGAACATTCCCTCTTCAACTACCCAAAGAGAGCTATAGAAAAAAGTTTCAATCACATTCAGCCATTTTCTCTACTAATGCTACAAAAGAAAAGGAGCACATTGTCCTCTGAGAACAGTCTTAGCTCAGCGAGGTTTATGTGAGATGCTGGGAGACTAATTCATAGCTGGGTCAAGGAGGAAGGTTATCAGGCTTCATTTATGTTGAGATTCTGCTTTACCGGCTTCCTGACGCAAAATATGTAGTGCAAAGTGCAAAATGAATTAATAGAGGTGCACGTTTGAATCTCAAACATTTACAACGGCGATGCGTCCACAAAAGGACAGTAAAAGGCTGAATAAAAGTATGAAAACTTTAATTGCTAATCACTGCAAGGCCTTTGGAAATCCACATTAACTGTAAAATTAAGTCAGCGATTACAGAATATTGCTCTGGAATAAAACACGTATCCATGTCAAGCTGCATACGGAAGATTTATAAAACACCAGATTCTTTACAAACTCTATATGCTACAGCCTATTAATGTGCGTAGGAATTAAAGGATTGAACTGACCACCACTTCCGAGTCAGTGTTGAGGTAAAAATAGAAGGTAAAGGATGATGATGGATGGATCAGGCTTGTTTTAATTAGAGGAGATTGAATGGGGTCAGATGAAAGTGAACTATTATGAAGTAATGGGGGCAGACGGCTCGCACTCTCAACCTCTGCACAGCAAAAACACTGTTCTCTATAGTCTCCAACTTTTGATCGGTACTGTGGTCAGCTAGCTGAAAACTTTAAGTCCACTGATAATCACTATCTTCCTTTTTCCATTCCGTACCTTTGTTGTTATTCAAGTAGCAGGGATTCATTTTTGACAGTAACAGAAGGTGTAATTTTATAGGGGATGTTGTTAAACTGCAATTAAAACCATAACAATGTCAAATGCATCAGTTCTTGCAGCCACTTAAACTATATTACTTGTCTAAAATATTTTTCTCATCTCGTCTTCACTCTGACTTTATATTATTTATGATCTCTACACTGTACTGTATCTATTACAGCACTGAAGACTGGAGCTGTCATTTTTCTTAGTAGCATTAAACACTGAAGCAAGGTCATGGACCATGGAATTGACTTCCACTTTGGGCCCAACAACAAAGGAAAGCTCAACAATAAAGGGTTTAAAGGAAGAGCGAGCATAAATATTATGAAGAAATGTTTTATTCATGTCATAATATACAATCACTCTGTCATACAGGTTCAACAATTCATCTACAGTGGCCAAAAGGAGACAGTATATACATTAATTCTTGAATATCCGCCAGCTAAAGCAAATGCGAGGACAACAAGGACGACTCGGAATAATTCCATATCTTGTTTAGCCTTTATTTCTACCCTTTACAGTCTTAAACGTTTGAAAGATATTCAACAGGACTGGTTATAAGAGGAATGTCTCGCTGGCCTTTAAACTCTGGTTTGTGGGTCACATGGGGAAAAAATGTCAGATAATGGCGCAAAATGAAAATGCCACGATTCTTTTCAAAGACACAGAAGCAAAGGTCCTGCAACGGATTCTACTTAATATATACATGGACCTAAATTGAATTTATCTTTTAATTTAGCCTGATCACATGACTGAGTTTTGTGTATATAAGGTCGTTACTTCTGCATCAATACATTTTGGAAGAGGAATAATAAAGAACAATGCATTTTATTTATTCAAATTAAGTTAGCTACACTGTGTATATCTAATGCTAAATAATGTGGATTCAAATGAGAAACCTTACAAAGCATTTGTTGGAATAATTCTTATTTTGAAGGACAGTCGTTTCAGTTCCATTTACATAGTGTGTGTAAGCAGTAAACCGTGGTGAGTCCAAAAACCCGGAAATAAGTAATAAGTGGGGCATGACTGAATGTCTGGTTGCCTCGTCTCAAAGTTAATAGCTTTTATGAATCAGCTTTGTGGTTCACCCAAGCAACATAAAACAGGTCCAGAGATACAATACCTGTGAATTTCAAAGCTTTTCATATGTCTTAAAGACAGCAGCTGCAAACATACGGCTAAAGGAGACTCCAGAGGAGGCCGTCGGCATTAGACATTGAAAGCCGAAGAAGTGCGAAACTGACGTTCGTGAGTAGCTGTAAGTTAGCCTTCGAATTGCTTTCATGCTTAAAATCATCACAGTGGTGTTTAGTTGAAAAGTTTGTCTTGCTGAACAAAACGTGCAAGTCTCCATCTTTTGTTTACCACGACTCTTCTTTTTTTTTGATTGAGGGAGTCCACAGTGATGCTAACTTCTGTGTTAGCCAACAAAATTGCATCATTCCTGCGGCACTCTATCTTCAGCTTTTGCTCTCTGGGAAGATTCCTTTGTTTATTTTAGCAAACACAGAAACTGATCTCTGATGATCATTAACTTTGTGGTTTGCCTCAAGGTGCACGTCTACGTGAACTCCCTCACTCACCTGTCTCTTGGGGGGCTTTGCCTGTTGGACATGCTGAGTGGGGGGGCTGCTGTGGTTCCTCCAGACCAGTGGGGGGCAGAACCATTCCACCTCACTCAGGTAGATGAGGAAGGAGCAGTCCGAACCGTCGACACCGTAGAAGGCATAGCAAGGGTCTGAGGTCCAGCGTGCTCGCATCCACTGGAGGGTTTACAGGGAGTGGAAACATACATTATAAACAACACGAACAGCTAAAACAAAGTATAAAAATAGAATATATCTTTGTTGTAATTTTGGGGCTCTGTGGTTTATATGTACCACATTTCACCTCATTACACCCTGTCGGGGTTTAAAGGTTTCTTTTGTGAGAATAAAGTAGATTAATATCCTAACTTCTCAACATTTAGCTCCTATAATCCTTCCACCCAAACACTTTTGCAGACAGCCGATCTCTCAAAGTGCTGGCACCACATTTACATTTACCCCTTCGTGTTCGGTAAAGTGCGTGTGTGTGTGTGTGTGGGGGGGGGGGGGGGTGCACGGTGCTAACTTGAGAACACATTCACACCGGGTGATGTGAGGGGGATCATCCAACAACCCTCTGATGACACAACAGCCACTTTGACACCACACACTTAAAATAAAACCTTCACCAAATAGAAAATATGACACTCACATCTACTTTTCCAGGACATTCTGGAAAGCGAGGGTCTCTGGGTACTTCACACTGGCTGGATGTCCCATCTCTCACCGCTGGGAAGACACACAGAGTGAAATATAACCTTG
The DNA here is from genome assembly GCF_037954235.1 of Aulostomus chinensis. NCBI lineage: Eukaryota > Metazoa > Chordata > Actinopteri > Syngnathiformes > Aulostomidae > Aulostomus > Aulostomus chinensis. Next base: position 16,696,628 of record NC_141327.1, on the reverse strand, counting down.
AGTTACAAACAAAGGACAGATCTTTCAGGAAAAAGGAAAAAAAAAAAGCTTAACAACACACCAGGAGGCCATCTATTTTTACCCCCCCCCCCATCGTCCATTTTAATTCTAGTTAACTTTCTCATCCTTTTTGTCTTTCTTGAAAAAGTATTTGATGATTGTTTAACCCTAAAAATAACAGAATAGTGCAGAAAAAGACTATTATTGACATGTAAGTTAGTGGGGTTTTTCATTTATGATAAAAGTATATTTAAGCCCGGTGATATCTCTGAGAACATTATTAAGTCAAAGTTCTACGAAGCCTTGCTACATGGTTTGTGAATACACTTGGGTTACAATAAACTAAAGCGTAAAGCTTTTACCTATAATCATTGCTGCTACATCATTCTGTTGGCTTGCTGGCTTTTATGTGAATATTTACTCCTCAGTGACGATAACGATTCTAGCAGCAGTGTAATATTACTGTAGCTCATTGAACTCCTACCAGCTCATTTAGCAACATATGGCACATGTTAAAACCTCTCTCAAATTCTACCTTTATTCTTTTTAATCCATTGATTTTCACAAAATGATTGCAGCAAATGGATTTCTTTGACCTACAGGCTCACTGTTTAGAAGTAGCAGGCTGTAAAGTATCGCTCACTCAATCGCCTGTGGATGTTTTATTGCAATATAAACTTTTTACCTCAATATCATCGTTTCCAGTGTGTGCCATATGTGTTGTAAATCCCTGTGGTTTCCATTTGCAACATGGCACCATATCTTATCTACTGCAGTGCACACTAATCACTGGGCCTGACAAAGCAGCACAGCCTGACTCCACCTGCTGCCAACCATCCTTGGGTTATGCTAGCATCCACATTTGCTCACTTAGGCTGGACTCAATGCATTAATTGCTCCACTGACTTAGTTAACTGCCTCTCTGCTGCTGATGTTAGGAAAAGAAGAGAAGATGTGAGAGAGAGAGAGAGAGAGAGAGAGAGAGAGAGAGAGAGAGAAGGATCAATATTGTTGGAAAATGTAACCAATGCAGCTTCATTTCGCGCCCCTCTTAGAACCGCCCCCACCCCCTTCTCTCACAGGACCAACAAATTTGTCTTCCCTCTAGATTCCGTCTGTTTCCATTTGCCTAATGAAAAAAAGACATTTCTCCACATAAGTCTTCCCCGGGGCTTCTCTTCATCAACTCAAACACACACACACACACACACACACACACACACACACACACACACACACACACACACACACACACACACTGCTGAAAAATATGAGCAGTTGTAAATCAACGGCGGTGGCAACATAATGTGGTCACCTAACGGGATAAAAATGTAACTCCTGTCCCTGCAAGATAGAACATAGAAGCCCCATCAGAAATTGAAGGGCAGGAAATTCTACCCCTGTCCTCTTCTCTCTCTCTTCACCAGCCTCTCACACGACTGACCGCAAGATGAATAAACTGCTGCCGAGCTGTATGATAATGAAGTCTGCCGGCAGTGTTTCGATTCATCTGTGATTTGAGAAAGAGACCATGTTTTCATTTTTGGTGTGCATCCCTGCAGATAAATGTGTGTGTGTGTGTGTGTGTGTGTGTGTGTGTGTGTGTGTGTGTGGGGGGGGGGGGGGGTCATTTATTCTCGTGTAAAGAGTCGGCCAATTACCCACAAGTGAAAAAGGAGGAGAGGGAATAAGAGGGAGAGGGAAATCATCACGGTGGCTTCTCTGGCGTGCGGTTAAAACTGTGACGAGCTAAATACTCTCCAAGTTTTGAAAATTAAAATGTGCAAGGCAACAGAGAACAGGGTTGCATGAAAGTAATAAAACACGAGTCATGCAGTGATGACCAGTGATGCTGCGTTAGCATAACATGACTACTGATACCTAGATTAGTTTTGACTAAGACAAGCAAGCTCACATTTATCTTTCCTGTATGACTTTGAGGTTTTTTTTTGTTTTGTTATTTTTAAATAATGAATCCGACATCTTACTATAATTTCGTCAATACAGGTTTATAATTTGGATGCTGTGCCATGTTATTTTTCCCCTGCAGCCGTGACCTGTTTAAGCAAACTGTTCACAGCCAACCAGGTAACTTGAGGTAGGCAAATTGTGTCAACTAGATAAAATTAGCACAGATGAAACATCATAACAAATCAACAAACAAGCAACAAAAAAGAAATGATGAAATGCTGTTTTAGACTTCTTTCAAACTCAGAATGTAATGTAGTGTTTGTTTAAGCATTATTAGCATCAGCAATATCAAATTCATCTCTCCACTGTTTCCCCTTTATTTGCTGTCATCTTAAAGTGATCAGCAAACAACACTAGTACACATATAATACACAGTTATTGCTGTACATTATTAATCACCACATTCCAGTTTGCACATATCCAGGGTCTGCCTTGACTGGGTTTGCGGTCCTCTTAACATTACTGCAATCTCTCTAGTTCCAAGTTTAGCTTTTTTTTTGAGGAAGATGTCAAACAAAATCAATCATTTCTGTACTTGCAATGTGTCAAGAATGATTTGTGTAAGGGGGGAAATGAGTGAGGCATCTTCATTAGCATAAGCTTTGCATATTTTCAGTTCCGCTGCAGCTGCAAAAACTGAAGTTACGTTCCAACGCAGCCAGAAAGACTGCATGGGTGCATCTAAACTTCAAGACCAACATTAATCATTTAAGCTCTCCCAATCTCACGAGCAGAGGTGGAATAGTTCGAACCCAACACACTGACAAACAATATGTAATCATATCCATCCATCCATCCATTTTCTACTGCTTTCTCTTGATGTCTTTGGACTGTGGGAGGAAGCTGGAGTACCAGAGAGAACCCACACAGGAACAGGGAGAACATGGAGACTCACACAGAAAGATCCTGTGTTTGGGTTCGAAACCGTACCCTTCTTGCTGTGAGGTGACAGTGCTGACCACTGAACCACCACGCTGCCCCTGTAATCATGTCCTCAAACACAAAGATCTCCCCACCCCTTCAAGTGCAGAGCACACAATCATTAGTCTCAGGTTGAAAAAACACGTATCTGAATCATGTCTGTTTTGCTAAAATAGCTTTGTCCCATTGATAGATTGTTCACATACATGGCTACTCAATATTGGAAGGTTACTATTGTAGGCATATTGTTTAATTAATCACCTGAGATGCACTGGATGAAACCATTTGTTAAATCAATGAAATGTAATGAGACTGTGTGTGTGTGTGTGGGGGGGTTCTTTAAAGAGATACATATAAAGACAAACAGAAGGAAACAAAAAACGTGTAGAATCTATTTATCAATAAATATAGTGGAAAAAATATCATAACTGAATATTTTATTTAAGTTCGCATCAATAATTATCCATAATTGTCCGTGACTTACTTAAATAAAAGCTATGAAGAAAAGGCTTCAATTTATCAACTTTATCAGACAGATTTCTAAAAACTGCATTCCTGGTCTGCTGACACTGTCCTTTCAAGATCAAAAAATTTCAATTGTGGGCTTTCATTGGATCATTTACACTTTTCTGCATCATCACAAGCTGACGGCCCAACCAAACAGCAACCCTATTAAATGATGTTTATTTTGTGTCGCGTACCAGGCTGCCAATGAAGGGATGTGATAGGCTGCTGATGAGCCATGGGGAGGATTCTTTGAGCTTGTTAACTCAGAAGAACATTGCATATGTGGTTTGTGCTTTCATGGCGGTTAGCATTCAATTCATTAATATAAAATCAATATTCTATTGAGTCTTTTTCTTATTGCCGTAGCTGACGAGCACCACCATCAATCTTTCTAAAGATATTCCCTCATTTGGACGTCATAGACTCTGGCTTCGGTTCCCTGGCTTCAACATTTCTGCTGCCAATATCTCTGTCACCAGAACGCATTTACACAAGGATCAATTGCTAACAGGTACACATATTTTTCCAATGAATTTGTCATCATAGAAACAACTTATGCTTAGAAAGAGACTACAAAGGTGATAGTATAGATGATCCATATACATTTCAGATTCACGACACCACTCAGTGACACTTATTGCCCTACGGATGGAGAGCTGTCATTTTGTCAGTAGTCTTTTCCCCCCACATACTTATTTACATTTCCTCTTTATTTGAGATCTGCCTGTTTTTATTGTTGTATTTTGATTATACTGTACAGTTTTACATATTGCTGTACCTAAGAGGGACCTACACCGTGATATAAAATAAGCATCTTCCTGGGGAAAAAAGAAATGAGATGTTGTCAGAGTGACATCTTTTCTGAGTATTTATGATCACTATGTCTCATTTAGTGCATATACAATGCAGAGACAGATTTACACAAGAGGGTAACAATATGTCACCGCGATGATGGTTAATTCCGTACCTCTTCCTTGCATTACACTGTTTTGTAGTATCTGCTCCATCCTGACTGCCATGTTAGAGACATTCTGGGCAATAGCCTGGATCCTCTCCACCAGGCCAGCTGGTTGAAACCTGCAGACACACGAAACATAAACAGAGTAAACAACATCAGATAAAGATATGTGACACGACCAGGTGTTGGTTTAAAACTACAAATGGCACACAGTTCAAATCCACCCTCAATATATAATTAGATCATCAGTGCTGAAGTTCAGAAGAAGACTGAAGAACAATGACCACACAGGAAGGTTCCTCAGAGTCTGTGGCTCTCCGGTTGTGCAGCAGCTGCTCTCTGACTCAATATTCACAAATTGTCCTTCGAGGATAAATACGTTATTGGAAAAACTATTCTGCTTCAGCTGCTCCTCAGACGGAGGTTGGCGCTCTCAGAAAAAGACCGAGCATTTGTGTGGGAAGGACGACGCCGGAGAGCCGCTGTGACAGTTTATTACGACTAACGTCAAAAGGACTCTGATGAAGACGCGGTGTGTCAAAACACGAGTCACTGCGCCATGATAAACAGTCATAGTGATTCCTCTGCTCCAGTTTTGTCCTCAAATGTTACATTTTTACACAAACTAAAACCTTGCATCATGACAGAGTGGAAGTAAAGTGGTCAGATTTTAGTACTTTGCGGTTAAGGCTAACATGATTGGATATCAGCCAAGATTTCAGTTGTGATTAAATACTAGAGAATGCTAAACAGTGTTTCATGATGGTGGAACTTAGTGCTTCAAAGATTTGCTGCTCTAGTAGAGAAAGTCACATGACTTATCTGCCTGCCTTTATCAGACCATAGTGAGGAGCGAGATTGTTTGTCATTTTACACAAACTGATGAATCTAGGAATTTGTTGTCAGACATCAGATAACGCAACATTTCAATTTTCCATACTGAAATATTGTATTAAGTTTATATATTGGTACATGGTCTTCAGCCACATCAGCAGAATGGAATTTCCTGAAGCGATTTCAAAGAGGCTGCCCATCTTCAAGCTAAATCTAATATATACTTTTCACACTTTTTGTTTCTGATATTTTCTCAGAGGATGAGTAATTGGCAGAACAGAGTTTATGTTGAAGTAGGAAAAAAGAGAATTTGATTTCAGTTCGACTTACACATTGTCCTCTTTCACTTCTGTCTCACTGACATTTCTACGTCTGTCCCTTGCAACACCTTCCCTGCTTTTCCTCCCTCCCTCCCTTTTTTTTTTTTGCATCTCAACAGATGTAGAAGTGTTAGTGAGAGATGCAAATTGGTAGACACTTGGTTGGAGCGTGAAATAGAAAAGAACCTGCACTGCCACTTCCTCTGCTAAATGAGAGACTTCATAGACAAAGATATGAGGGAATTGTGTTGTTGTGTGTTTCCGTCTCAGGTTGCATCTGTTGATGAGTGAGCTGTAGCTCTGCATATTTTCAGAGCGTCTGATTGGATGGTTCTGCATCATGCAAAGCAAAGCTTGCATACCACACATAACACAGTGGGTCCACGATGTCTGTTGAAATGACACGATTTCAACGTACGCTTTTTTTGTGTCCTCTCGCTTTTGTATTAACAGCAAACGCTATTAAACCTGATTAAAGCCTCATATGGAGCATATTAACACATCATTGATGTGATAAGAATTATTCACTCAATGTGGGTCTGCAGGATGATATCAACGGCAGCTGCCTGTAATAAGACAAAAAGGCTAGACTAAAGAAATATGGCAGGAAGGTGCCTTTTTTATATACTTTACAACGTGTACACAGAGACAGCAATCAAAGTCACAGCCTGTCTCCATGCTCCATTAACAGCTTTGTAAGTGTCACTTGTAAGCATCTCTAAGTGTGTTTGTTTCCTCTTTAATATGCTTACTACAGCAGGGAAGCCACCATTCTCCCGGGCATGTGCATTTCACAGCCAACAGCTGTCTCCAAACTTAGAAGTGGATGGGCTTTTTTGTTTTGTTTTTTTAGCATGAAATTAAGATTTGCCAAATCAAAAAGAAAAATTCCATGGTTGGGTGTTGGTTGAAAGAAAAAACTTTTTTCAGTCCCTTGGTTTCAATTAAGCATACTGGACCTGAATATATCAGGCCCTGCGCTTAAATGAGAGACACTGAGTTAAGGGTGAACTCCTCCCTGTGCTTTACTGTTTTCGCTTCTCTCTCCATCAAAATAACCAGAAAGGGAACCCCCCCAAAGACCTCCTGGGGCTGCCAATTCAAGCAGCTGAAGCCTGGGCTTCCTCACCCTGAGCTCCACCTTGGATACTATCAAACACACTGTTCTCTCAGACCCATTGGAGAACAGTGTGTCGCCCTTAAGTGGTTCATTACAAGTCGCTACAGTAGTTTAAATTCATCCTCAGAACCTCAGCATAGAGCAGCTTTTAATTCTTCATACTGATGCTTTCATCATGTTTCACTCCTTTATCTTTTCATTGGTTTGAATGTTTGAAATGTAATTACCCACCATTGGGGACCACAGTGGAGTGTCGGCAGGTAGATGAACCCATAAACTAAAAACTTGAATTTAAATATGCTGATAAGTCTGATGTTCCATATCACCATCCATCCATTTTTTACCACTTATCCTATTAAGGGTCATGGGGGGTGGAGCCTATCCCAGCAGCCTTCAGGTGAGAGGCGGGGTTCACCCTGGACGGGTCACCAGTCCATCACAGGACCAACACATAGAGACAGACAACCATTCACACTCACAGTCACACCTACGGTCAATTTAGAGTATCAATCAGCCTCGTCCCCTCTTGATGTCTTTGGACTGTGGGAGGAAGCTGGAGTACCAGAGAGAACCCACACAGGAACAGGGAGAACATGGAGACTCCACACAGAAAGACCCTGTGATGGAGCCGGGACTCAAACCCCGAACCTTCTTGCTGTGAGGCGACAGTGCTGACCACTGCACCACCGTGCCGCGTTCCACATCCCCCTGATTTTGAAATACTTCCCCAAGATGTCCAAACTCTTTCACACGGCCAGTAAACTTGCTTTCTGATTGAGAGTTGTGGCCTTTTATAGGTGGTGACCCTCAACTACCACTGCATTACTTTTTGCCCCCCCGCACCTCTCTTTTGTTTTCTAAAATGAACCACTTCATTTCATATGTGATAACTACATGACACAACAGGGACCTCAGTTCTCATTTGAATTAGTGTGTATTTAGAGGAACAAATGAACAAATTCTGACAGTGTAAATTAACAGTCAGCATGGCAGCCCCCTGAAATAGTTATCTCAATAAAAGAGGATGAAGGAACTAATTATATTTCCGTTTTGAGAGACAAAACAGCCTACATGTTAGTGAGAGTTATTACCTTTTTTTCTCTGATAATGAGCCAACATTATATTAGGACATAAAATTGTATTAAATATTAATGTAAGTACATGGAGCAGGCTGTAAAGGATTATAGCTGCCATAGAACTGCACCTATGCAAATGCAATGTATTTAGCCTGCAGGACAAAACCTTTCCCTGGTAAGGGGGGTAAAAACTGTTAATGTAAACCTCCTTGGGGGGCGATTGTGTCGGTAGCAGGGCAAGTTAGCTCGCATAAAAGCTGACCTTCTCATCTCACCTTCAGAGGGACAGAGAAATGTAAAACAAGGCATGAAAAGAAAAGACTAAGGCAAATAAACTGTTAAAAGACTGAGGAGAGGCAAGCATTGCACTGTAAGCTCCAGAGGGCAACAGAAATGAGAGAGAAACACAAATACAGAGGGTGTTGGGCCATAAAAGCAGCCAAGGAATGACGGGAAGGAGATCAACTATCCACAGCAAACAGAGCAAGAGAGCCACAGGGCACTCAGTTAAGAAACAGAGAGACGAAACAAGGTCCTCTGTGTCTTCATGTGGAGGCCAACAACACAGCTTGACTGTCTTTCCAGATATATCTCAATTGGCAGACACTGATGCGACATCTTCAGTTTACAGATTATAATGCCCAAAAGATGCTTTGGCTTAGAAATTGGCCTTTATTTCCATTTAGCCAAAATCTTGATAATATGGGAAATTATACAGAATAAGTGTCTTATCTCAAAATACTAGCAGCCTTCCTTCCCCGAAGATCAAGGTAATGGGCAAGTATGAAAAAAACAGTTTAGTTGAGTGAAACATCTTGATATCAGAATGTCAAAAGTCAATATTTAATTGGAAACAATTGCATTATATATTGATGAATTGATTTTTTTTTGCCCAGCCCCAGTGGAACACCAGCTGGTTGAGAGCAGAGCGACATCATTGGTCCCAAAGCGTGACAGATTAACATTTAGTACAACACAGAGATATGGAGGTGAAATACGTTGGTGCTGGAAATTAACTTCAAACTGATCATGTTTCCATTTTACATTAAAAAAATCCAAAAGTCTATCATGGTAAGAACAAATTATGATAAACATAAAAGAATATACATGTTGGATAGGTCTGGTGCATGCTGCTCACCATGAACCTTTTGACATTTTAACAATGTAGAAAAACGCCTTTTACAAATGAGGAAAACAAAATGAAACAATGTGAGACAAAACTAGTAGATCAAGGAAGAAAAAGGGAAGTGGTCAGAAAAAAAATAATGCAGTGGGAGGGTATCTAAGTGTAGAAAATGAAAATGTCTTCTTATATTCTCCTTCTCTTATCTTAAGTGGCTGATCGTCTTGAGGGAGGAGGAGCGTTCTGGCAGCGTCCCACCAACAGACACAGTGGAGACTCTTGACAAGGTGTCAGCATGTGTATTTGGCTGATGTCCATTTATTCCAACCCATGTCCTGGTGTTAAAACATCGCACTCCACAGTGCTAATGCCACCGCCAATTTTCACACACACGCACGCACACACTGAGTCATTATTTGTCCCGAGAGAGGAAAACAAACATAGGTTAGGGGAACATTGCCATCTTTGCTCATAATGATTGAGTGAGTGCAAGCATGTAAAATGAAATCAAATGACTACCCATGCTTGCTTTGACATTGACTTGAGTGCTTCTGAGGGGGAGGCCTCCTGGCATAAAGGTTGTTATTGACAGAGCTCAGATGGGTGCTTAAGGGAGGAGAAATAGGTAAAGCTAGGCTAGCACAGTGATCGTGGGAGAGCATTAGCCCGAGGGGTGACTTACCAATCTCCCCTCTTGTCCACAGCAAAGTACAATGGAGTGAATTAACTATCATCATTTTTCCTCTGCTTTGACTCCCTCTCTCATTTTCTCAGGCTCTTTGTTTTCCCTCTGTCTTCCTCCCTCCCTTGTTATATCCCCCCATCTTCCTTTCTAATGAGTAGCTGCCCTGTGGGCGAATTGCAGGCTGGCCCTCAGACATCAAGTCCCATTCGCCGCTACACGGGAGTATGTCAGCACCAATGAAGCTCACGCAGAGATGAGACTCTCACCCAGTGTGTGCGCACGATTTTCTGTGAATGCATGTTTGACCTCGGCTGGATTTCTTCCATTTGTTCCTTTCCCTGCTAAAGCCGCATACAAAGGGTTTCAGTTATATTGAAAAATGAGCTTGGTGTTGAGGGGATGGGGCTCTGACAAATTTAGGGGTAGAAATAGCTATGGACCCCACTAAGAGATCCGTCTTTGTTTTTAATTCTATTGCCTTTTTCCTAATTTAAAAATATATTTTGTCTTTTATCAAAATAAACAGATATATCTATTTCAAAATGGGGAAAAAGAATCAACTTGGAGGCCAGCAAGAACAGAAGCACAAGTGTGCTTGTAGAAGCATCCTTGTAGGTACAACCAGCATAGGTCTGGGATCTGCTTCGTCCTTTTTGTATCCGGTGGAAGCATTAATATGATTTCTCACGTCTCTTGTCTTCCAAAAGCATTTTGGCTGAGAGCGGCCGTATTCCCCTCCAACTTTGCATTCTTTAAATCACAGAGAACCAGTCAGGTTGTATGTGTTTGCAGTTGCTCATCCGTCCTCAGTAAACTCCAGCTGCCTAACTTTGAAACTTCCATCATTTACCGTCAACTTGGCACAGCACTGAGCCAACAGCCAAGTCTTTTGTTGGTGGTGATTATAATGTTGAGATCTGGGTAATACATTTGTCTCATTACTGATATTTAAGAGGGAATTGCAGTGACTATGAGAGTCAATTCGCCCCAAACCCCTAGAAAAAGGAATCAATTATTTTGGCATTTTTATGAGATCAAAAATGGGTTAGCAAGAACCATTTCAGTGCACATTAAAATTATTTTCCTGCTGGAGAGTAATGCATATGAATCAGATTAAAGCTGCAATATACAGGCTCAATGGAATGCTAAGAGCAAGAATGTCAAGGAAAACAAAAAAACTGTTTATTAATGAGCATTTCTTGATCATTTCAAGTGTATTTAGCCATTATCCTGTCTACTCCCTGATTTAGAACTAAAATGTGTCTCAACTGTAGCCATTTTTAAATTGAAACTGAGCCTATTCATCTTTCACCTCGAACACACCTTGAATGACTTCTGTGTATGACGTGGTCTATATAAATAAACGTGCCTCTCCTCTGTCCTTGCGGTCAGCTTCCTTTTCTTCTCTGTTCCTTTGTCTCCCTCCTATATTCCTCTCTCCATACATGCGTCCAACATTAAATTATGTCTCCACATTTTTCCCGTCCATTTTAAACTCTTTCATCTCTCCACTCCTCCTCTATGTCTGTTACTCCTCACCAGCCAGTGTGCTCAAATCATGAAGTCAAATTGACTCATTTCCAGCCCAAACATGATCAAACCTCCCCAGAACATGCATTGCCGGAAAATTAATCAATCAATAAAATACACAAAATAACACACAAAAAAAAGTAAGTAAGGGAACAGCACAAAACTGTTCCTTCTGATTAAATGTGATCTTAATTAGCCAAAATAGGGAAAAAAAAAAAAAAAAAAAAACCTGAGCAATCTGGCAAAGCTGTGGCTGGTGGATTTGAAGAAAGTCTCAATCAATAAGATGTTCATTAAAACAAAATTAAAACTGGCACCAAATGAAATCCAGGCGGCCAATCAGATAGCAGGGGCATTCAGTGACATCCTGGACACCTCTCTATTTTTCACTCCCTCTATCTCCACCCCAGCTCCGGCCAATCGCTCAGATTTCTGTCTTTTTTTTTCTCCTTGTTTTGAGTGAGGAAAGTAAAGAGAGGCTCATATTAAGCGAACTCGCTTTGTTCGTTACACTGAATAAATGGTCAGATGCAGCTAGCTTACATAGAACACGCAAACAAAAGTATAGCATACAGTAGGATGAATAACAGTGAACTAGTAAAACAAAGTACAACATCCATAAATTGCAATGACCTCTCAACAAACAGAGCAAATATACTGAAGTAATTTGAGTTTCCTCCACTAGCACCAACGCACCATCACCGCGCAGGCGAGGGGGTGTAAATTTAGGTCATTTTAAGTTGTTTTTTCATACACAAGAAATACATGTCAGAGAATACACTATGACCCATTCTCAGAGCTTGGGGGAAGAGAAACACAGAAAATGAGAGAAAAAGTACAGAGAAAAAAACAGTAAAGACGAGTACAGGGATAAAGAAAGAAGAAGCATAGCGCAGCGAGGTAAGACATAGAGGCTAGAAGGAAGGAAGAGGGATCTAGTGATGGAATGAAAATAACTGGACTGAAGAGACTGCTACGTCATCCCTTGTGTGTGTGTGTGTGTGTGTGTGTGTGTGTGTGTGTATGTGTGTGTGTGTGTGTGTGTGTGTGTGTGTGTGTGTCCAATGTCCATTAATCCTGTAGGCTATGTGCTCAGTCAAGCTCCTGTGCCCTGGTCTCATGCCCAGACTGGTTTTAACAAGTGTGCCTTGAGTCAACTAACACACACACACACACACACGCACACACACACGCACACACACACACACAGACATGCACGCATGCACTTGCAGCTATTACACACAAACGCAGACTCGTTAAATACAGATTACTCTCCTTTTTCAGTGAGGAGTCATCAAAGGAGCATCATCAAGAACATATTGGTTGTGTGTGTGTGTGTGTCTGTGTGCGCGCGCTGGTGTGTTTCCCTTGACCAATATCATTTTCATTTCACTTCCTGAATCAAAATTGTCACTCATCGCCTACTTTGCTCCAACAATCTATTCAGTCATAACCAAACACTACTAAGAAATGAAAATGATGTGTTTTCTTTGCGTCTTGGTATGTGTTGTGGTTTCATATTACTCAGAGTACTGCACTGGATGTGAACTACTTTCCAAGGAGAAAAACAAAGTCAGGCGAACTTCATGGAGCAGAACGTAGTGTGTGCAAATCTCTCAGGTTGGGAAAGGCTTTCTGTAGGATGCTGAATGATGTCGGGTGTGAGTTTGATGTTTATTGCTCATGATGCATTCATCAAGTCTGCACTGATGAGACTAGAGGCCTTCGATTGCTTTTCACAACCATCTTCGAAGATCCTTGAACTCTTCATTTAGACATTTTAGTCGCTTTTTACATGTTCTTGAAGATAAAATAATGTCATACTTTTTCAGGTAGTGCAACAAAAATTTTAAATGTCCCTTTCACATAAGGAGGAAGCAATATAACTGAAAGGCTTCAATAAAAGCAATCTAAAATGATAAATTTACTCTCAAACTCACCACAGCAATGAAAAATGTCAGTAATGGTTGAATGCCGGTTGTGTTTGATGAGGTGACCAGCCAGGCTGAAAGTACTGCTTGCAGGGGATTAACTCTGGGTCTGTGAGTTAGTGGCTGAGAGCTTTCCCCCTGCGCTCCTCTGGCACCCTGACTAAACCCTCCTATCATACTATTTTGACCATGAACACAATGTTTACTCGGTGGTGGCTCTTGCTTATTTGGAGGATCCCCAACAGGACATAAATTGATCACCTACTGTACGATGGTCATTTCATCTTTGATGACTTCTTCATTTTCAGCATCAAAACTTTACCTCCAGTTTGGATGCTGTTGATTTCTACATCACTGCTCCTTACAAACGAGTGTGACCAAGTGATCGACACAGATCCACCCGCCCCTTGTCAAACAAAAATCACAACACTCAACCCACTAATTGCATGCATCTTTGCAAATGTAGATCAACAGTAGAGGTACTTTTAAATGCTGCTACATTCTTCTATTCCACGGTAAAATAATAAGCCTTATTGTAGATTGCTTTTTAATAATCTGTGCTTACTTGAAATACTTTGACTCTCGTTGCATTCAGTACAAAATATCATATTTAATAGATTTTGATGCTGATTACAAGTTCAAGAGGATGAATTTAACCACCAAACCATATAAACTAACAACAAAAATGTCAAATAACATCTTGAATAATCCAAAGAGTTCGCACCCCCGAAGAGGATGCTCATTTCCTTTCTAAATTAGATTGGAAACAGCTAGTCGAACGTTTCATATTGAAAGTTAGCCATATTTTAACCAGAAAAGACACGTGAAAATGATTCTTTCGGACCCTGATGATAATCTCTTCCAGGCAATAACTGGATGTTGATTTCTGTTTCAGTAACACATGCAGGCACCGGGGCCCCTAACAACAGACAGTTACATCCTTAGCAGGGAACTTGGCCTATGAGTAGAATAGCTTCCTCCACATTAAATAGCCCATTACTAGACATTGATTGCAGTTAACAGCAACGCCAGGCCGTATTAATTGTGCCATCCTTCCGCTCTAGTGCCTCTGAGCAGATCTAAACCTGAATGTTATCCAGGATCATTTAACAAGGGAGGAAGGGAGGGAAATTATGTCCGTGTGCATCACATCACTTCTGTTACACCGGCTTTAGTCTGTCTATGTGGAAATGGAAGGAGTCAGGATGATAGAAAACACAGATGGGATGTTTTGGTACACGCAGGTCAAGGAGAGGAGTAGTTTGATAGCATCAGTAGCACCAAGGTCACACAACACACAGACGTGTCTGCTTGCATCGATGATTTAGCAGAAAACAGCCAGGAATTTCCAAAAGTGATGGAAAGTAAAGACTAAAGAGGTTATGGAAAATAAGATCATCACAGTTATTTTGCTACATTTGTGGTTTGGAAACAGAGAGAAAGGTGAACAGTCATTTCTGAATGTGGATTTTGAGGAGATGTCAGGGAGGGTTTGCATTATGGGAAATGTATCCTAGCAGAGCGTACGTGAGGTGTGTTGATTGTAAAATATGACAGCAGCAGGTAGCAAGGGCCAGCAGTATCTGTCCTTCACACCGCATCTAAAGTCCAGAGTGTAGTTATATGCACGTTTGTAGTAAACACTGGTGTGACAGCCGTGCAAAACTGACAGCTTCAGGTTGGAGTTTCATGCCCAGAGAAGTGAAAGGAACGATCCATTTGAAAGAACAGCAGCGTGAAGAGAAATGCACATTTCTCTGAAGTGGCAAGACATCAAACTACAGTGTTGGCATTGAATGGAGAAAACACTTTAGGACTGTGTATCTCCCTCTAGTTCTTCATCTTCTTGAGATGAAAAAAGTTACAAAAAGCTTTGTGAAAAGGAGCTCTGCGAATCTTCGTCCTGAACAACTGTGTCTCAGTAATCTAGTAAAAAATACTGAAGAATTCAATGTGAGAAGTGAATACAGTTTGGGATCCATTCACAATCAAATAGAATCGATTTTAGATTTCACCGTTAGGTTGAATGTTTTCGTGCAGCTATTTAAGTTAAACCATTTAAATTCAAATTATAAGATTCACTTGTTTTTTTGTTTTGTTTTTTTGATTCAGTGTCTCCCAACACAAACGGTATATCTACCTATAAGTGTAACATAGGATCCAGTAGATTTACTGCTGCTAAAGACAAAACGTCCAGATATTGTCATGCTCTTCTTTGTCTCGTGTAATTTCCCACCTTTTTCGAGTTCAGTTCCATAAAGAGGGGTTGTCCCTGTAAGCATCAGTCAAAGCAAATGCCAAAAGAAGAGAAAAAAAAATAAAAGGCCTACTTGTTAATGGCAGAGCTGAGCTCATCCAGGCGTCTTGCATCAGCTATGGAGGTATTGTCAAGTTTGGAGAGGCTGTCCATCCTCTTCAGAATCACCTCCAGCATGTCACTGATCTTCCTCAGCACACCACGTGACTCCACACCACCCAGCACTGAGCGGAGAGACAGGGAGAGACAGGGCTTGAATGAAAAGAAGGGAAGCAAGTACATAACAAACAAGCAGCACATAAAGTCACCACCTGCAGCTGTTCTGGCTCTCCACAGCTGATTTTGGCTGTGTTCTTTACTGGGGCACCTGTCTTTATGCATTTCGGTGCAATGTAGATCCAAATCACGTTCCTCGCAGTGAGCCAAACACGGAAACAGTCCCCCTGAGGAAAAGCTGGAGACCGTCCTTCCCTCTGTGTTGTCTAGTAGTGTTGGGCTCTCCATAAGCATATAAAATCCACAGTTTTTCAACTCCAACGCTGTCGTATTCTGTCCACAAAACCAACAGATTTCCCCTTGTAGCCTTTGTCTAAATGACAAAGAGGGGCTTAACTTTATTCCGTTTAACATCTTTTTCCATTTATTATGTTTAACTTATATATAAATATAAAAAATTGTTTTTTTTAAAAATGTCTTTTTTACAGCAGAGAGACAATGCTCTGACACAAGTCTTGCCCCAAACGCGGTATCTGTTGTGAAGCTCGAAGTTTTTATGACACATGAGATATTCAGGTTATATTACAATTTTTATGTATTCTTTCTCAAAAGTGAAATTAAAGCAAAGTTAAAATTGCAGGTCATTACTCAATTCAATTATTCAATAAATGCATGGATTAATTGGCGGCAGCAATTTTAGTATGCAAGCTTTCATTACTGTCACACATGAGGAACAATCAGTTAGTCCCACTCACACACTGCTGGTGCTTCTTACACACAATACTGCAATTATTCTTTTAGAATGAGTCACAGTTTAATGAAGCTCCCTCATCGATTAAAATCATTTTCAGATGATTGCCATTGTGTAAAAAAAACATATTTTGGGCAGTCAATGTGCCACCTTCGCAAATTCATGCGATGAACTTTGTAAAAGTGCTTTTTAAATACGAAAATTAGTTTTTCAAATGAAATCATTATAAAGCCCAACAGTTTTGTTACGTTTTGAATTGGTGATTTAACCTTTTGATAACATATCCATTTTAATTATTGTACTGTTGTTGCTGGGTTTTTTTCAAACTGTTGCTGTTCTCCCGCTTGTGCTGTTTTTTTTGCCACCACACTGAACATCGAGTGTGTTCAGAGAACCCACCTTCAGCAAGTCCCCTCTCACTCTTGCACCACTTGAATGCTCCTCAGCTCCTCTCCTCTTGCCCTTCCTCTGAAGTCTAAAAGCCAACAGTTTTATCTCTGCCTTTAACCTGTAGCATAATGTACAACTTGATTTCTCATTTCCTCTGCCTGCAGCGGGGAACCTTGTTCAGTGGCTGTATTCTAATCACTTCGTCATAAACTGACTTTTGTTCAGGCCAGACGCCCAGACACTCTGGAGTCTGATATCTGAATATGAGCTTACCTTGAAATCCTTTGATACTCTTTGATATAAGGACGAGACTTCACCGAGATTGACTTATGGAGGGCCAGGAATTAATTATGTTGAGTGTGTGTGTGTGTGTGTGTGTGTGTGTGTGTGTGTGTGAAAGTTAATTCATTTCTTCACCTAGCATATAAAAGTGCTGACACACGAGGTAGAGACTGGGCGAGATGGACCATATGTCCACTGTTCCAGATGTCAAGTGTGTGCCACCTCCAGGGTCAGAGAGTCTATAAATGCAGTCATCGTGGCCCAGAACAAGCGAGGTGAAAGGGTCGGTCAGAGCGTTAATGTCACTGCAGAGCTCCGCTTCATTAAAAGAGTAACACTCCAAAATAATCTTATGATGCAACAACCTCAGATTAGAGCAGGAGGCAGAGAAGGTTGAGCTGTATTTGGTGAGTAGAAGCCTTTTCCTTTTTCAGATGAGTTTACAGTTCTCTTCCTCGCTCAGTTAACCAGCAAGGCCTCACTGAGACACAGCAGCTGAAGAGAGACATGCATGAAGCTTTGATAAGTGGAAATACCACCTACTATTATAATTCACATCACTAGAGGACTGACCCTGTACAAAGACCTCCAGGATATAAGATGGAAATGGAAAACTCAGAAATCATTTACAACATGTCAAATATTTTAAATATATATGTAGCTCAAGTATGAACACTAAAACGTCCTCATTAGAGTGATAAAAAGACACTTTTTTGCTACTGAGTACAGCAACCACTTGCATGCTCTATACACTCCCAGAGATCCCAACACCAAGCCGAGACACAACTGAGCACAACATCCGTGCAAAACCACAGTAAGATTTGTGCATTAAACCGATGAGACATACAAAACGGCATGTTGCTTCCAGCTGCATAGTCAGCGTACAGACTTAAGACTCACTTTTGGCAAGGGAGCAAATGATATTGCAACATTTTGAATTTGAAGCCAATGAAGGAGGTGAGACGAAAAATAGAAATGTGTTGCATCTTTCATTACCTTCACATTTGCAGTGTGTTTTAATGCAGCCGAGTTCCCAGGAAAGCTTCAGTTAATTACATTTTTTTTTGTTTGTTCAAGTTCACACATCTTGGGTATATAAGATGATATTACAGTCTCAAACAAATTAAAACCTTCATGGAACGTGGACTTCTGGATGGTGTTCTCTACCTCCATCACCATAACGCCATCTATCATTCATCACTTTTTGAACAAGAAAGTAAGGAGTAATTAAATGCTTCAACCTTTAAAGTATCGTCTCTCACATTAACAAATAAACATCATTGATGAACATCACCTTCTATGCTGATGTATTGTCAGTTAATAATGTGGCACTGAAGGAGGATGCATGATGAACAGGGCTGACGAGAATCTGTCCATTTACATGCAGTTCAGTGAATATGGGTCCAGCCGATGAGTTTGAAATACGGGACACAATGGCCAGAGTGTGTTCTTCATCAGAACACTTAGCAGTGCCCTTACTGACACTGCAAACACCTGGATTAGGCCGTCCGACCACTCAGTCAAAGCACATGTTTGTTGCCTGACAGGCAATTATAGCCACCGGGCACCAGTGCCTAACAGCTCTGGTGCAAGGTCGTTGTCTGTCTCAATCTCCTCCTGCAGCTGAAGGAATTCTGAGTTCAGTAAGTTATCTTCTCAGCGACAGATGCATTCGTCTGAAACTGACAGTGTCGTGTCCTTTGCTTGTGATGGATTGCTGTGTCAGATTGTTCCGCTGGGTCATACTGGTGACATCTTTGAAACTGGCTGATAATGAATGGCATCCATGTTGAGGGTTGAACAAACTGAAGGAATGGTAATTAAAATGGTCATCATACTAACATTATCTGAGGTTTTTTTTTCTTCCTGCAAACCCAGAAGTGGAGGGCTTTTCAGTGTCTCATGATCTCATGTATCAGATATCATGAGAAGTCAAGGGGCCGATTGCTCTCTGCTTCAATGCCCAGCAGTAAGAAATGAGAAACGCATCCTTTGTGTAATTCAAGCCACATCCTGTCTTTGTAACCTGAGCAAATCAAATGTTATTTGCCATAGCAATTCAAAGGACGAGCAGCAATAACTTGCTTAATTCATGCCATTAAAAAGAAAAAGACTGCTTTTTGTGTGAAGTGCAACCTCATTTGTGTCCCACCGGACTCTGATTTGTGCACATGAAGGACTGTGACCACAAACACTTGGTTTAGCGGAAAGGAGAGGGAGGAGTACAAGTGGCAGGGACATTAAGGGAAACCTGCTCTTAAGCAGCATAACAACACGCGCTGCTGTACAACTGCTGTAAGAGATACGGTGACCTGTTTCTGTCGGCCCTGCTCTTCCCTGTGATTGCCTATTTCAAATGTTGTCAATCATGCAGCGCTGGTGTTGTAAATAACCTGTGCCGATGTGGATTTGACACCCCGTCATGATAGTAGCAATGATGGGAGCTGGGCAGCATCTGTCTCTCTCCTCACCCGATGTTGGCTATGGTTATAAAAATGATGATGCTGATGATGAGGGAGGGAGGAGTTTGGTTATTATCACCTCTGGATTTTGCGTGTATAATCACTGTAATCATTTTGTTATTGTGGAATTCATGGAAATACACCAAAGCCCTCCTCAATGTTACATATGTTGTATACATTGATAAGTGGGCAGTTTGTGCACAAGAACTGTAAAAATATATTTGTCTTTGCTCAAAAGGTAGAAAATCTACAACAACCAGTAAACAGTGTTATCCGTGCCTCCTAAGGCACCCAACTGGTGGTGTTTGGTAACAAAACTCCTCCGTTATCGCGATCTAACCTGCTGGCTTTGGGGAATATACATGTGCAAGAGGCCATTTTAATTTTAGAGGTGAGGGAGATTCATCTAACTGTAGACGAAAATGTACACACAATATGTAGTTCAAACTAGCCTGAAAGTCTTCCAGATCAAGCTGTTGTACAGTAGACGAGTGGCGTTTTAGATGTCACCCCTCTCCAAACCATCTGATTCAATGGTCGTCATCAAGCTCTGCAGAAGGCTCATAATGAAACATTCACTGAAATCAGATGGGATTGAAGCAGTGACACTATATATATATATATATATATATATATATATATATATATATATATATATATATATATATGCAGGAATGCAGGAGCAGGAGAGAAAAACACTGGATAGACCATATGACAGCTTAGAATGATGTAGGAAGTGTTTTTGTTTGTTTCTCCTAAGTGCTGCCAATCAAATGAATGTTTTTATATTAAAATTGCTCCTTTTAATGAATGAATTCATTAAAGAGCAGAGCGATGCAACAGTGCCCTGCAGTTGTTATTGTGTTGTAATCTCACCATTTATCTAAAGGTATTATAAAATGGAAATTATTTGAGAGAAATATGTAAATTTCTAACCTGGCACTAAACAAAGACGCGTTAATTTCAATTAGGCTCGTGCTGCAAGGGATTTACAAGATATAGTTGTACTATTTGGGTGGCTATCAGTTTTTCAAATACGCACGCACACACACACACACACACACACACACACATCCTGATTTAGCCTGCAGAATATTATTATTATTATTATATAATTTGCTTGGCGTCTTATTTGTGTGGATGAGTCCAAATTTGTGCTTGCAACAAAAATTCATCAATTGTAACACTGTGTGAGTTTGGATCTGCTAACGTACACAACAGAAAGGGTCGCATGAAAAAATATACAAAATCCTTGTGACTCTTTAAACCCCTGTGTGTGACAAATGATGCCACCAAAGCTAGAACAGCATTTGTCTGTCAGTGCTGATCTCAGCACAGCAGGGTGCCCCACCAGGGGACAGGTAATGTTTTTGTGTGTACATCGTTTAAGACAGAGGCGCTTGAATGTCGAGCAAAAACAGCAGGAGTTCACCAGGGTTTCCTTTCTTAAAGGTGTGTGACAGTGGCCTGAGGTGATCTGCTGGCCTTCGTGAGTGTGTGTGTTCACGTCTGTACATAAAGGACAGAGGTCATGGAGGGGGTACTCTTCAAAAGGATGACTAGGTGCTCCAAAATGTGACTTAAATCGATGAATCCTGTGGGAAAGTAACTACAAAAACATGTCATTCATTTAATTACAAAGGCAAAAGGCAAAGTTTACTGCACTATTAATGTTTCTAACTATGTGTCAAATACAGATGATCTAATAAAAACAGCATTTTGAACTGTGGAATTTTATGCAGCAAATTCAGTTGAAAGAGGAATGAGTGTTCACCTGCAGCCCTGCAAACCTTCCCCATCTACACATCTCAGGCACGACTGAGGTCTATCTTTGAAAAGGAAACTGTCTTGAAGCAAACTATCATTTGCTGTGCAGAGGGCTTGAGAGACGACCCTGAACTATCATCCTTCCAAGCGAAGTTGCACCATAGAGTGACTTGCTAGTTTGTGTGTGTGTGTGTGTGAGAGAGAGAGAGAGAGAGAGAGAGAGAGAGAGAGAGAGAGAGAGAGAGAGAGAGAGAGAGAGAGAGAGAGAGAGAGAGAGAGAGAGAGAGAGAGCACACAAAATACACACATTTGCCTCCTGAAATATTGCGTGTCAGGAGAAGGTGGTGTTTTGATTGGCGGGAGGTGTTTCTGCATATTCATGAGAAGTAAACCATTTGTGGTTTGATGAATACTGACAGAAGTGCCTTCTCAAAATGGTCTCCAGTTAATTTAGCTGTGTCAACTCCTATTGTCACAGGAGCACACCTACACACACATACTCACTCAGGCACACACACGAAAAATAATCTATTCTTGCGCAGTCGAGTCAATGTCTAAAACGATCTACACTAGAACAGGAGAATTAAAACTCAAACTGAAGATGCCACTAAAGTATGAGTGCATGATCACGCATAAATGTTTGATTGATATTCTCATCTCAGTCAGTTAATCTGAATAAAAGACTTCAGCTGTGAATCGGAGAATGCAGCTGCATCCTGCCATGGTGTTCTGTCTGTTTTCCATTATTCACTGCCAGCGACACCATTTTTTTTTCAAGTTGACACATTCAATACAGCCTGTATTATTAAAGGAAATTAACTAAGCTGTGCAGTATTCCACATTCTTCCCAGGAAACTGTGATGATGTATGTGGAGGTGAGGGAGCCCAACTCCTTCACACTTTTAAGAAAAGCATGCCAAGGTGTATGTTTGGTCTGTGTACACTTTGTGGAAAATACGGAGGTCAAGACAGCAGCAGCACATGTGCATGTGAGACAGAGAGAGAGGGGGACAGTTCAAGTATTCAAAGGAGAGTTTAGCTTCAAAACAAACCAACACGTGCTTAGCTTCTTGCTAGGTGAGGTGGACTGGCTCCAACATGACAGTGTCCCCTCGCTCGCTCGCTTCCTCACATCATCCTCACCCCTCCTTCCTCCTTCTCCCTCACCCTCATGCTTTTCTCTCTGTGGTCTCCTCCCTGCTTCGTGCTCCTTCCCCCTAATTCAGTCTTCAGAACCCCCTTCATCATCTCTCACGGGCCAGACAGACAGACAGACAGAAAGACAGACAGGGAGGTTCTTAATACCCACTACGACTCTCCAGGGCATCTCATCCTCTCATTTCCACACCCACATTCAATTACTACAAATTACATGCAGTTTAATTATTACGGCACAGGAGCTCTGCTGTTCATTAGCAAAGGAACGGCAGGAATGAGTACACACAGAAAAGAATGGAGTGGCTTTTTTTCAAAGCTGCACACGGGGAATGGATGTATACAGAGGGAACATGTTTTAGGGAAATGAAAACGCAGCAAATGAAGCATGAAGGCAGTGACATATTGTGCCGACAATAAAAGTAAATGCAATGAATATCAATGATGTAACAGAAGAAGTAAGAGGATGCTGGAATATTTGATACTTTTGTACCGCACAGAATAAAATATAACAGAAGCAGCTGGCGATGAATGAGAAAGGACTCCAGCCTATCTTAATTCTCCCTCTTAGTCAAGCTTTTTAAATGTATATTGTTCATATGATTGACATTTTCTCGCCATTCATCCAGTGATGACAAGTCAAATGGGATTTCACAAGGGGAGATGGCACAGATTAGAGCATATCACCACACAAAGAGGTACAGCTCCACCGACAGTTTCACTTGTCTTTTGAGTCCTCGTCTCTTTCAAAGAGATTGAAGGGATGAAGGAAAACCACGGTTATCTAGCGTGGCATCCCTTTTGCTTCATTTCCACTAATTCCCCCCCCCCCCCCCCCAAAAAATTGATTCGATCCACGTTTTTCAGTTTGAAGATGTCAGGCACAGTCGACAGTCGTGCTGCACGATTTGGAGAAAAAGTCATTTTGCAACATTATGTACAACATTTCAGAATTAAATGATAAAACATTACATTTATGAGTATGTTTGCTTGTTATCAACATAAATGCGCAGAAATTACTGCAATTGCTCCGATACAAACACATTTTTTATTCCTTTCACACACTGGAAAACTCATATATACATCGTTACTTTCAAGAAATTTAAGTTTTTCTTTATTTGTAAAATATTTGGAAGGGCTCATTAATCTTATATTTACTGCATCGTTTCCCCATTGTAAACAGAGGATGATAAAAAAAAGAAGAGGACTGAGTATAACTGAGGCTACACTGATACAGTATATTAAAAAAATTGGAACTGCTCTTACCAATGAAGTGTCGATGATATTTTGGAACAACTGTGGCATTTTCTGGCGATTGTAATAGCGATTGGCTTGATCCCACAGGACTAGTAATCCAGTAATCTTTTTATATCTTTCTCTTCTTTTAACATTCACATTCTTCTTTTGACAGTTTGACCCTTCTTCCATCTGTATTATATTACACTCTACATTCAAATGTTATTTTTACAATTTCCCTCAATGTCATTTTTACTGTAGGTTTTTTGATGATGACCGAGGATGCAGAAATGGTATCAGAGTACAGACACATAAACTCAAAGCACTTGGGATGGACAAATAAAAACAATATTTGAGTAGAGACTAAATTGGATATATGAAAGGCTAATCTGTTGACAAGCGTGGTGTGTCTTCAGGAGTGGGTGTGTTTGTTTCTTGATGAAACTGTGATGAAATGGGCTGATAACCACTGCTGGTTCAACCGCCGCTTCAAATAGAATACAAAACAAAGGGGTGTTTCGGTTAGTATTTCTCAGTCGATCACAGGAGCAACGCTGTGCTAGTTTTGAAGGCAAAACATAAAATATCCTTCTTAAGCTTGACAGACACAAGCCTTGACCTTCACCACTATTTCGACCATCTAGCGCGGTCATCATCTTTTACTGTTCTGTTGACTTTCACTGGTTCAGCTGTGCTCTGCTTTCTCGACCAGACGGACAGAGCTGCAGGGCGCTTTCATCACAAACCACATCAATGTACGTTAGTGTGACGGAGCGTTGTGTTGCGTTTGTGACAGGCAAAGATGGAGAGGTTGGCTAAAAAGTGTGTTTGTGTGGGGGCTGAATGGTAGTGTTAAGACCTTAGATTTCACGACATAACCTTTTCACCACCCTGACTGAATGAGCACGCAGCTTTAGCTACAGCAGACTGCGGATGGGGTTCAGGCTAATGGGGAGAAAATAACTGTGGCTTCAGCTGCAGATCAATGGGAAAGGTGATGCCATGAGGCGTCAGTATTTGTTTGGTTTTCAAGCACTTCAGAATTAAGGTGCCAGGCTGGATTTGTCAGAACTTTTAACAAAAAAAAAAATATTTCCCTGTCATTTTATGCTGAAATAAACACTAATTTCCACACTAAAACTACACAATTAACACTGGATTGACACAAGGACCTTTCTTTTTGAAGCGCTGTAACCGACTTCCAATCTAACTTTCTGATTCTGCCTTTCAATACGAAGAGACAAACTGTTTGTTCCTTTTTCTATGACAAAAACATCGTCATTAGGTATGAGCATCACGAACAGTCAATTACAGTGAGGGCCGAGTGGCAACAACATTTTTGAAGAAGAATCACTGTAATTAACACATGATGTATCTTTTAGTTCGGGAACGTTCTGACAATGAATGCGATGAATGAATACAACAGTTCTGGCAATTCTAAAAACCTTAAATGCGGCTCGCTAGAAAAAGGCATCCAACAATACAAGCTACAGGGCTAACAGGCGATTGCTAGCCTGTGTCTTCCCAGTCACCGAGCTATTTCACCAGACTAGCTTTCACACCTTAAGTTTGTTGGAGAAGTTGCAACACATTTGCCGTTTCAGTTCGGTCCCGTTCGCTTTCATTCATGTACAACATCCAAAACAAATATCACTCGTGAACTCAACAGGCACTACTTCAATGACGTAGGCTGCCTGTTTTTGGTTTTGGTGCGGCCGGATTGTACAGATGAGCTTTTACACCACTATAAAGAACCAAACCATTCACCGGAACGCACCGGGGTTCGGTGGAAGTGGACCAAAGACCTCTGGTGTAACAGGGAGGTAACGGTGCAAAAGCAAGTCAAACACATGGGCTTACCATGAATGTTCCCCTGCTACTTTAAAAACATCAAAGTGAAGATCACATTTCAACCTGAAGTTTTAAATCTGACATTTTTAAAAACTCAAGAATAGTGTTATCTAGCTTTTTAGGCCTAAGGTGATGCCTATCTGGCATTAACTTCACAATTATTTCCCGACAATCATAGTCATTGGGATTCAACGTTTGAAGGGAGTCGTGTTTGGCTGCCAGTCCATGTTTAAGAAGCCTCCATAAAACAACCCAGTGAGACACAGGGCAAAACAGGTGATCATTCTCTGAGATTTCATCAGCGTGAGTGACACCTCTGATATTCATGCGCTGTGTCATGTGCTACTTTGTTATTAAAAACAATGTTATCAAAATGTTTCTGCGGGTGCTCCCTCTTTGAACACGCGTGGCAAGGATAGATTGATGTGCACGTGTGAGTTAAAGGTCTAGCCTGGAGCTCCCTCCCATGTGCTGTATCTTCTTTCCCTCTTTGTTATCTATCACCACAAGATCCCCCTATCAATCAACCTCACAATGAAGCACGGTTGCACCGCAGCCCCGAGGGACGGAGAAGGACACATGGGAAGAGAAGGAGAAGGACAGCGGTAAAACTGGGTTTAAACAAGTGTCTTTTAGCGGTCCTCCGTTGCTGTACTTAAGAAATCCAAGAGGACAGCGTCACGTCCACTGTTAGCAGATAGCAATGCATCAGAGAAGAGACAGACAATCTGATAATTGAAATTGCCATTAATGTAAATGTAGTGCCACACTATCTTTTGCCTCCTCATCTCCTCCACTGCACACTTGCACTTCATCATGTGAAGGTTAATGTGCTGATTAAACAATGAACTTGCTAGCTTTGCGCAAAAGAACAGCCACTTACTGTCAGCTTCTTGTTACAAATGCTAAAACCTCATTCTATGTATAGGGTACTTCTTAGTGTGTAAGCTTCACACAAGCTTTCTGCCAGACACATTTTTAAGGTTTTTGAAGCGCGAGTTGGATGTTTCGCTGTTGTGATATCCCATGAAAAAGTTGTAGCAATAGCAATCAGGGAATGTCAAGACGATTATGAAAAGAAAGAGTCAAAGGAATTGGAGACAAACTGTTAATGGCCATTGTGTGCAATGTGCCTCTCCTTCAGCTATTACACTGCACATCCATCCTGGATGTTTGACTATAAATACTCTAGCAGCTATTTGGACTTTTAGAACATTCACTCAGAATAAATCAATCCGTTCTGTGACCTCTCAATAATCGTTTTGTCCTTTCTTTGTCTCCATTTTCCCTCTCTCACCTCTCATGCGCTTACAGATTCTTTCTCCTGTCTATTACCGACCTCTTTATACTTTACCTGCTGCCATATTTCACTTGGAATCTTATCTAATCGTCTTCCCTTCATTTTCCTTATGAACCCACAAGTGTTTGTCTCTATAATTCAGCTCTCTGCAGATAAATTAACTTCTGTCAAGGTTCGATCTGCGATGACAGCTTTCCAGAAGCTGCTATCTTTTCTGCTCAGTGGCCCCCTCACTCATCCTGTTATTTACTCGGACTCACAGGTAATGAAGCGGACCGCCGGTGAAACAGTAAATGAGAAAGGAATGACATTCCGCTGTTGGAGCCAGCATGGACATCTGGCATTGTGATACTGGGAGGCTGAATATGGCAAACTGGGGATGTACAAATGTTTACAGATGAAATGAGCAGCTAGGCTGGAAGCAGTTAAGGTGTGCAAACGGTGTTTATCTGAAGGCTTGTGGCCAATTGCAACAACTGTGCCATGTGTTTTACAGAGCTAAATAGAATGTGAACAACGCACTTTAGAGGAACAAAACATCAGTTAGCAGGAAAACACTGGGTTTTATTTGTCTGAATAATAGTTCAGTTTATTCAGACTAGGACTATTTCACCATATGTCAAAGAAATGTATTGTAGCTAGCGTAGCTGTTGTCAGAGCAGCATCTATGCAGCTCCTAGAATAGGGATAAACAACAGCGTCGTCCTGCAACAGCCAAGCTTTCAGCTGCTGATCAAATTTTAAAGTACCAATTTTTTTTTCACTCAAGATGTGTAAATAAGAAAACACAATTGGCAGCAGACAGCTAGCTCAGCTAATATGACTGACATGCTAAACACAGGGAGACCACAAGCCACTAGGAAGAAAACGGTATGATACAATTCTTAATTTGCCAACTCTGAGTCAGGTGAAAACATCCACATGATAGCTCAATGTTTTGGTCAATTTTCTCAAAATTGCTCTTAGAAAATTCCTTGAATGATTTTTTTTCATTTCATTTCAGTCTAAATTCGTGTTGAATATCTCCTCCAATACTGTGATTGCTGTCAGATAGCAGGATTCTGTGCAGCATCTGGCATCATCTTTAAGTATGGTGACAAAATTACAGGATTTTTGCTTGTAACATTACTCCGGTTTTACTGTATTTTTCTAGACAGAATATTAACTTTGCTGGAAATTTTATTTCAGGTATATTTAGGTTTTCACTGTCTGCGGCAATATCCTCAGAATCACACTGAAGAAGAACTGTAAATAAACCACTGTGCGATAAAAAAACAAGAGGAAAAGCGATTTAACTTCTGTTTCTGGACTGAAATAATAAGTGGAGTGATTTCAAAACCAAGGTGCATACTGACACATGACACTTCAAAACCTGATCGTCTAACCTACAGAAAACCTGTTGAAATCTTAGAAATGATAACTCGTTAGAAAGAGAAATTAATATTCCACAAAGATTTGAAAAATAACGACAGCTGAATGGAATCAGGAAATTAAAAAAAAAACAACAACACTGAAACCGAAGCAGAGAGACAGAAACAGAAACTAGGCCAAATGTCCGATAGGTTTGTGTTCAAGAGAATAAGACAAAAGTGACCTCTGTTTCCAATTGACGCTCGGTGGTCTAATCTGCACCAGCCTGCTCTGACTACATCTCACATACACATCAACAATCTCCGACTGATTCGTCTCCCTCTGAGCTCAATCTGACAGCGATGTCAGCTTCAATGAGCCTCTGGTTTACAGCTTAGGCTCTGTGGACTTTCAGGTATCTCAGACACGACTGCTGTGTTTCATTCTTCTTATGATGAGATGTTGGTTAGCTCATGTTCAAAGTTTGTTCTGTATTTGCCATTTCAAAGTTTGGAGAGTTTGATAATCACCGTTGACCTGGTGGAAAACCAACATACACAGATGAATAACATGCAAATTGCAGCACCCCGCACAAAAAAGAACATGCTTATTAAAACAGCGAATGGTGAATCAATTATTTATTAATTCCCCTATGCTCAGGATGATGTTCTTATTAAATATTGATGAAAGCTGCTAGACAGTGCCAAGTGTTTGTCTTGTAGTTTGTCTGTGTCCCTGAGTGTGTGTAAAAGTGAAGGCCAATAAATATATAATCATATTACCAGTTTTGTCTGTTATACTGAATTATATGTGCATGTTGTCTGCTCTCTCCATTTTTTAGGCATTTTGCTCTGGCAGACATTGAAAAAAAAGCTTTGTGACTTGTTTTTGTCAATTTTTACATGTTTAAAAAAAACACTTTCCCAGTCGCCATTGACTTTTGTTATAATGAGGCAGTTTACAACATTCTTGCTTACATTGTCAATTCGGTATTTGTGAGAGGTGTCCATCAAAGATGATATGAATGTAAATGAACTTTATGACACTTGGTTTTCAATGATCAAGCCCCCTAGTTAGGAAAGGATATTTTCATTTACATAATGATAAAATGCTGTCATGCATGTTTACCAAGCTGGGGTGTCCAATGTGGGTTATGTCACAGAGAAGCTCGTCTTCTGTGGTAGATACGCAAACCTGCTCAAAGCCACACAATTTGCAGTAATTGACTCGTATAGTTGGGTGGCACAGTGGTGCAGTGGTTAGCACTGTCACCTCACAGCAAGAAGGTTCATGACATGCAAGAGGGGACTAGGTTAATTGGATACTCTAAATTGACCGTAGGTGTGACTGTAAGTGTGAATGGTTGTCTGTCTCTATGTGTTGGCCCTGTGATGGACTGGTGACCTGTCCAGGGTGAACCCCACCTCTCGCCTGAAGGCTGCTGGGATAGGCTCCAGCCCCTGGAGACCCTTAACAGGAATAAGTGGAAGAAATGGACGGATGGATGGATGGATGGACTTGTCTAGTTTAGACAATTTATCAGCAGTTTTAATTTATTCTTCCTTTAATTGTGATTTGACTTCATTCACAGAAAACACAGACTATCAAAACAGGTTTTTTTAAATGAAATGTCATGCAGTTACAGCTGGTTCAGGGGTGGGGGGGGGTTGGAGTGAAATAGTGCCACATTTGTCATGTGCTGCACCTGGAACATTTATTGAGTAAATCCTGGTTCCTGCTCAGACCAGTAGATGTGCTGCTATGGCTGTGCTGGATGTATTGCTCTGTACTCCAGAAGTTCAGTAAAGCAGCTTCAAAGCGTATTTCCTTTATTGACCGTTCAGGTTAAAACAAGGGAGCAGCAGGTTCAGGCTCTAGTGCAACGAAGGTGGTTTTATTTCTCGGCGTAATACGTAATTTATGCTGTACACGGAACCTGCTCTGGAGCAGATTAAGATTACAGTAAGAGAGAGAGTGAACTAAAAAGAAAGACTAAAACACCCCAAGCAACCTCCGGGCACATACTGCACTCTCTCATTTCAACTATTTTAGGCCCCACCCATTACATGTCATCGTTGAACCATGGCATTGGTGTATCCACCACAACAAAGGTTCCAAATGGACTCCGTTGATATTGTTTCTATAATATTGATTTGCATGGAAGTGCTCCACACTATGAAACGCGAGCGTAGTGAAATGCTGCTTTCCAGCCTGGTATTAAATGACTCTTTAAAAGCATGGGTAAGCAAAATGGATTGTGATGCCGTTGTCCTTTACTTTCTGCTCCAACACATTAGAAATGCCATAAAGTGCAGCAGGAAAGCCTCAGAGAATAGCAGTCGATATATTGGCATTGAGTGTTCCCTCCACCTTTGTCCGATGTTGCTCACTGAAACGCAGCTTAACCTCAACAGATTTTGTCCGAGCCTGGACACCAACAGCACTGATTGGTTGAGTAATGACTGCATACAATCGACATCAATGAGTCCATCTGCAGACGGCTGACATTTAATTTAAGGTATGCGCAGCGGTTCATGTTTTCTGACAGCTGGTTTTCCTTCACGGAGAGACAAAAGTACTGACAAAAATGGTTGGGGAGGGTAAGGAGCTCCCCAGGACGACAGTGGTAACAGAAACCATTTTGGAACACAGCAGCACCCCACTGCTCCTATAAGAGAGGACAAATGTAGCCTGGCTGCAGACGGAACCACACATTCATAATCTAAGAGGCGTCTGTTAACTTGCAGGAATACAACAATAAGCTCAATGGAAGGAAGGGGGTGGGTTGCACATGAACAGATCCATAATTTAGACGGGTAAAATAATCTTGCGGTATTACAGAAGCATATGCCAACTGCTTTACAGCTGGTTACATTTACACGTAGATGTAAAATACTTTTAATTGCTGTGAACATCTTATTTCTAGATCTGAGTGTAGCATGGATTTTATTCGCACAAAGCTGTGCTGAGGGATTTGAGGCAATTTTCTCCATCGACTTGATAAACTGAGCTCAGCTGTTTCTGAAGCCGGTGGGTGTTCAGTAGTTAGCTTGGCTTGAGTGCGTGTGTATGCGTGTGTGCGCGTGGTGGTTGTTGGTGAATTTACTGTACATACACGATGTCCTAGATATGGTTAGATATGATCAGACCACTGGTTTGTATGGGTCCAATGCTGTATTCCCAGTTCCCTCCCTTTGGTTGACTGAGTCTGATTCATTCCTCACAGACTGACAGCCTGGTGGGAGGCACAGAGACTGACGCTGGCTTGAGCAAGTCCATTAATGAAATAGAAGTAATCAATCAAAACACATTAATCTAACTTGATCTCCGAAAGACTGATGAAGAAATTTAATTGTATCATACCTACATGCAGCACGCAGGTGCAGATACATGTTAGCATAAATTCAGATAAAGCATATTATTGTGTGTTATTATGCGTTTCATGCTGAGCTTGAATGACTGGAATTTAGCAGATTAAACTCAGGCTATCACCTGTAAATCCCAGGAAAGTGCCGATGTTCTGCAGTACCATCGATTGTAAGGCCAGTGAGTTAAAGCTCTCCTCATTTACACGAGATACATTTCTCAGCAGACAATCTAGCAAATGTTACACGACAGAGGAATGAGAGATATAGCTCATTTTGTTGTGTTTAGCATATCTCGTATTTACAGAAAACAGATGGGCCATATCATAGCAGCAGACAGGTAATGTCACTTTAACTTTCCCAGAGAGAGAGGAAGGGCCCACCACTTGACAGTGCAACACACGCCTTTCAAGATTAGTTAGCACAGTGAGCTGTTACACTTAATGCCCCAGTATAGTACAATAAGTGAAAGCAGGTAGCATGTATGTCTGTATAATACTACATGGTGCCTGTTACATGTATTATTCAGTATGAGGCCATGACGTACAAGGGTGTTTGAGGTATGATTGCACTCAAATGATGAAGCAATGTATAAATCACTGTCAACACACACACAATGAACATGTGGTATCCTAAAATACAGCTTATTTAAATTCAGTAAGTGAAAAACAGTGAGTTCTTGCGTTGTGCTTTCTTGAGGAGACCCTCCTCAACTCAAAGGGCTGAAAACAGAAATCAGAATTTGGACGCTGATATTGATAATAATCACCACTGGCAGTGAGATTTGTGATAGACTGGTATTAAATTGTTAACATCAACACGCACCAGCAGATGTGTAACATACGGCTAATGTAAATGTTACTGGTACTGCTATTACATAGTAATTGGAAGCGCTGGAGGAATTGACGCCTGTGTGTGTCAGTCTGGCAGATCAAGAGAATCGAAGAGATGAAAAATGATGCAGAGAGGCTGAGTGTAATTTCAACTGACTGCACGACAAGTGCTCACGAGACAGTGTGAAGCATTTGTATTGTGGGGTGCACAAACATCTCCATTTAGCTTCTTAACCAGAGGAAATCTCTGCTGCCCTGAACTGTGCTTACTCTTTCTCTCTTGAACTCTTAAAAAAAAAAAAAAGAGTTCCCTTCCTCTGAATGTACCTTTACAGCCCAGTTCTCTTTGAAGAAATACGACAACGACTACCACTACGAATAATAACAATGATAAATATAAACATTCATTGCCACACTTTTGTCATATGTGAATAAATCTGCAAAATATACCGATGATGTATTTTTTACGCAAGGTACCGCATTTATTAATGGATGGAGGAAAGATCACATGCAGCTGTTAGCCATGGGTGTGAGACTAATTTTAAGTGTCTGTCACCAATCAGCCATATGCACATGGTGCAATACAGGCAAACACAACCAATTCCACATGATAGCCTGTGTGCTTTTCCAGCACGTAATTAACCTTTGTTTTTAACAGTTCACTCATTCATTGTCTCCAAAATCCAAAGAAAAATTTCAATTTTTTATTTTTACTTTTTTTTACATATCACATGCATGTTCCAGGATGAAAAAAAAAGAAAATAAGGAGGAGTTCTGCAGAGTTTGGAGATCGCAGAGGCTCTCACAGGAGTGATGGACTTATGATGTATTATTCAACTGTAGAGCACTTTTTCCTACAAATAAAGTCAGTGCTTTTATCAGGTAGAGATCCCACCTGTATTTATTTAGACATCAGAAAACAGCTGTGGGAAAACAACAAAACAAAATGTGAGTTATCTTCCCATTATGAATAAAGTGTTTAGTTAATAGCGCATGGCGGAATGAAGGACTGATGGACAGGGCTACACACAGAGCACTGCGTTGAAATGCCACTTTACAGGAAATAGAAAGGCCTCAAGTTTGCAGTTTAACATTAATTATACCATCAATCATGGTCTTGCTTTATATATATATATATATATAAAATATATATATATATATATATATATATATATATATATAATATATATATAATATAATAATATATATTATTATATTATATATATATAAAAAATATATATAATATGTATAATATAATAATACATATTATTATATATATAAATATATATATATATATATAATATAATAATATATATTATTATATAATATATATATATAATTTTTTTTTTTCATATACAGGCACAATAAATCACAACGATTTATATGAACTGCCAGTTACATTTAATTACATCTGTTGCCGGACTAAAGTGTGCTAGAATCTGAAAGTCAATGAATGATTTCAGCCCCTAAAAACAACAATCATTGTCTAAGTGGGAGGCATTAAAGTGAGTCTTATAGGAGGGACTTCAATAAAATTGGCATTCGACATGTCACGCTTTGGTTATTTGAAATACAAAAATAAAATAAATAAGCCTCGAGGTATGAGTAGTGGCTTTCTCTCACTAGAAAAGTGGAGCATGCACATCCATTCCAGTTAACAGGTGCAGGACGAACAAAAGATCAGCATCTGAAAAAGAGGAAAGAGTCAGCGCACTGTAATATTTATTTTGATTTCACATGCAATAAACCCAGAGGTAGTAAACATTACCGAGAAAATCTTACAATTTGCTGACTCCCTCCTCTCTTTTTTTAGAAGAAGCTGATTTGAGAAATGCATGCAAGGGCAGACATAAATAAATGATGTTACCATGAGTGTTTTTAGATTAATAGCACAACTAATTCCACGTATTGTAAGCAGTGTATGTGAAGAGCTTTGCTGCATTCGATGCTTATGTAGCAATGGAATTCCTTTGTGGTTACTGGTGCTATTTCAGGAAATGCTTCGAGGGGGAAGTGACATGTCTCTAAGTGCAGACGAGAAGAAAGTAAAGAATGCAAAATAAATTATTCTAATACGAATTAAATCATCCTTCCCTTCCATGAATGTGCAACCTTTGTCGCATTAAGTCCTGAAACTCTTTGCTTTGCTTTCTCTTTCCCTCTTATATCTTGTATTTAAATTTGGCACCGGTCCTGTGAGTTTCCTATTATGTGCTTATATCAATGCAAAAAAACCAATACATCAGATCAAGTGTTCTATTTATATATGCTGTATGTATGAATGCACATAAAAAAAACCATATATAATTGGTGGAGGTGTATATATTATCTCACACGTAGAATGAAATGAGAGAGAATGAAGAGAGGGGGAGAGGTGGGAAAAGAGGTGGCTGGAGGAAAGAAATAATTTCATGTCATGCTTGGTGCTTTTTAGGGCTGCAACAACTAATCAGTTGGGACTGTGCACAGTGCGCGCTGTTACAACACCATGGCTAAAGCCAGGCCAATGCTGCCTTGTGTTGCTGTTGTCAGGAATTACAGGAAAATTATGTTGTTTTCCTTTGGGTGCAGGCATTCGAACAATAACAGATGCAGCTAGACTAGCCACTAGGAGAGAAATGAGTCTAAATATTGGAACACTTTAAGACTTCACAAAGAGGCACAAGTCGTGCAAAGGTAAGCTACTGTAGCATTGCTGAGCAACCCAGTAATGAGTCATGGGTGAGAGGGGCTCACAGGTAGCGAACAACCTCACCTCAGTCGGTTTCAATTATTTTTCGTTTTGGAGTAAAAATCCATCTCTGTCAGACGGCATGAGTCAAAAGTCTGTTAGTTATAATCTTAAGCCGGTTTCTCTCCTGCAGATTCATCACTATTATTCAGAGTACCATTAGCTAACTGCCGTCATCTGTGGTGCCACGCAGCACTGCCAGCATCTGCTCATCATCAGCCCGTTCAACCCATCATGTACATACATAAATACACGCAATGGAGTGAGTGTGAGAGTTAACAACCTATGACTCAGCGATCATCTGCAACCCTCCACACTGCAAATAAAATGTTATACTGACCTTTAAAATCAACAATTAAAGAGGAAGTTAGAGGCAACTTAAGGATGTCCTCTTAACTTTGCTGTCAAATTGATCCGACCATCACTGCATTTTGTAAAATGAGAAATGTTGATGTTTAAAAACTGTATGTGCTGAGAAAGAATTTGGTAAATTGACAAAATCACCCTAAATTGAGCTTTTTTTTTATCCACCTCTCTGTCATTTATGTACATTACACTTAATCAAGAACACTATCACACAAACACACAAATTCAAACATGTAAACAGTGCTTTTTGTCCAACGACAATTAAAAAAAACCTATAAACCCACACAAGTGCAAATGCACATGCACACCCAGACACACATACACACACAGAGGCCATTGGAATTCCCAAGGCTGTAAGTGCACTAATGAAGTGCACTCCTGGAGTGATGCACCTAGCACCAGTGACATGGAGAAGATTGTCATGGCACATTTGCTCAGCATGGAGCGATGGGGAGGAAACATAACTGCAGGGAATCTATGATAGAGATGAAAAGTCAGTGTGAGGAAATAAAAAAAACATTAAATGGGGCCACAGATCAGGGGTGTGTGTGCTCAGATGGTAGCTACGTACGGATGTGAATGTGTTGAATCGCGCATCATAATTAGACATTTCTGCTATATTCATATGTGTAAACCCTCGGCTGAGGTCCTCCTAGGACATGAGGGAAAATGTCTTTTGGGAGTGTGACACATGGGCATGAGTCTTTGGGAAAGTTGGGATGAAACATCACCGAACAGAGTTTAATGTGAGTCAAACCAGCATTTGTCACAGCCGTTCCTTGGGTCTGAGCACAGCAGCTTTTACAAACAGAATGTGCTCCTCTTGGCGATTATGAATTTACCATTTTATACATTACACTCTGACAGTAACTTTATGCCACTGGCTTTTAGAAATGCAAAATAAAGGGCTAAGAACTATAAAATAATATTGTCTTTGGCATCAGGGACCCACCTAGAGATTGAGCGAGAACAAACCGTGTAGAGAAAATCATGTTTAGGGTGAAGGGGCTGTCACAGGTCCTTGTTAATGTTATCAATTGTGTGTGTGTGATCAAGCTCCATAGGGAGCGCTTTTGATCAGCTAACATCTCTTGTCTGTCAGACTTACTTTAATCTTAAGATAAAAAATCTAGCTATGTACCTTTTATCTTGGGTTTTCATCTGTCTTCTTTGTGAGAAATGTAACCTCTAGAAATCCAATTCTTCCTCTTGCTTAATCACAGATACAAACACACATACAATCTATTTTCTACTTCCACCTCCTGCTTCCTCCTCCACTTTCTCATTTACACCATTGAGCCCCTACCTCTCCATCTCCGGCTCACAGCCGTTGATGAGTTTGTGAGTCACTAAGGAGAGGCAGGGACTCGAGCTAGGCTGATAGAAGCCGATAATCCAAGGAAGCGAGAGGTGGTGATGAAATTCAGTTAATACCCAGACAATTGGTGGGTCTGTCAGCGTATCACTCCCACTGAGGTGACAAAGCTCGACACAAATTTGGCTGTTATTGTGTACAAACAGCAAGTTAGAATTTGTGAATAAAAACAACTCTGGCATAATACAAGCTGTCATCCTGTGAATTTGATGTATATACAGGAAAACAACTTGTGTGACTGTCTCCTGATGACCTCGCTGTCAAGGATTACGATTAGCCTGAGACAGCTTATGAATCAGACATCCTCAGCCAAGTCAAGTCCTATTCTACAATGACAGCTAAACACGGATACAGGGGAATTTTGGAGCGGCAACACATCTTACAGACATTTTTCTAATTCAGATGTAGGATGTGTTTCTTTTCTAATCAAAGGCTTGCAGTATTTAAATGGAAAATCAGCCTCTGAACAAAAGAACAGGACACCAGTGGACATAACTCAAGAAGTTAATTAACAGCCCAACAGATTCTCATGATAGTTACAAATACCTTTTAGGTTGTCATGCTGTCAAAGAAATGTTCATTTTCAGCATTTCGATTTTGATGCTTTTCAACACATAACGCTGACATTCTGCACTCTATTCAGCGAACCACAAAGACAGCTTCAAAAACCCTAAATCCTGAAGGTCTGGAAAAAAGCGAAAGCAAAAATATGGTATCAGTAAAAGAAATTATATTGACACAACTATCTACCAGCTCAGCAAGTGCTGTAAAACCATTTTTCACCAAGGGTATACACAAAAATAGAGCATATGTAGCCAAAAAGCCAAGAATTTCTGTATGTCATCCAACGTAACTACAGAGTTAGCGTTCATTATCTACAGATAATAGTCAGTCAAATTATCTGTCAGTTCTTTAGACCTTTACTCTGAAAATATACCAAAAATCAGATGTTTCTAGGCAGCTGTTAGATGGCTACAAAGAGACAAAAGTCTAAAACTGCCCAGAAAACAAACAAACACACACACACACACACACACACACACACACACACACACACACACACACACACACACACAAGCATGCCAACAAGTACGCAATATCATAGTAGATAAGCAAAATGAACTGGCTCCAGGTCAAATTAAAATGACAAGTCACCTCAAAATTAAACAGCAAAGGTGAGGAAAGACACAAAGATGTGGGGACCTTTTCTCTTCAGTCTGCTAGAGATGAGGAGTGCCTAATGAAACACAAGAGTCCAACTGTGTGTGAGACTCTGCAGGTGGTGAGTGGAGGCTTAATGAAAGGGCCAGTTGTTTTGATGGGCTGATTTGCAGAGAGCAGATGGAACGGTCTCTCAGACTCTCTGGTCTCAATCTTGTCCCACATTGCTGCTGTCGCCCCATTTAACAGCCAGTTTCCTGCCAGCTCATCACAAACACAGATGAACACACACATATACACACCACACACACACACACACACAAAGGGAAAAAGTAGCAAAAACAGTGTGAGGTTGTAAAACACAGAGATAGGCATAAAGGGAGAACAGAGGGTGAAATGGCAGGGCATGCACACTAACAAATGCACCCAGGCGCACAGTAGAGGATACTGTTGCATGCATGTTTTGTGCACAAACAAGCAAAAACACACACATATTCAATTCCTATGGGCACGAAGGGTTGGACAATATACAATTTTAATGAGCGTGCTCCAAATTTCTTCCCAAGTGGCAGCGCGTGAGTAGTTGATTAATCAAGAAACACTGGCATGTACTATACATTCAAATCCCAATTTATCACACAAACACTGTAAATCCAAAAGTCATCCTTGCAGCCCCATTATCTCTCTCACACACTGCACCTGGTTTGTAATAGGATTCTGCAACCCTGTGCTTTGTTAAGTCCACGACTTTGTCCCTTATTTCCAGATTCACTGGCTTAACATTTTCTCAGTCAGCACACACGACAAGACAACTTTAAAATTACAGTGACAACTGCTTTGTTTTTCAAACACTATCACAAGCTGAAATGGTGGCAGCGCACCATGTAACACGTACATGGGATGGCCCTCAGAGCACGACATCTTCCTTCAACTCTAGCAGCAGCTGGCAGTGTTTCCACGTTCAATAATAAAGCCTTGTGTTGAAGACGACAATAATCAGTCAGCCTTCTCACCAGCTCACTCGTGATTGATGGTTCACAGATGGAACAGGTACAGCAAAGAATGAGCAGTCATGTTTACAGTGTGTGTCGCTAAACGAACCCCGCTAGAAAACAGTCTGAAGGTCTACACTCGTCACGAGTACGTTCACACAGAAAAAGTACCATATTCATTTTTCAAAATGTGGTCCATTCTTTTGCAATGACAAAAAAAAAAAAAATACAACCAATGAGCAGAGCAGACATCATAAACCCTCATGACAATTGTGGACCTGCTAATAGTCATGTTTCTAATCAGCCTGTTTTCATCCATTAAGAACACAAAAATGGTAAATGTGGTCAGTTTCCTCATGAGATGCGGCGCTCGCTTCCCAAGACTTCAGCTGTCCCACAGACATCCTAAACCACATCCTGCTTCTGTTGTTGAGTCTTAGCTACAAACTCACTGAAATCGATGCGAATGGAAGGCAAACATAATTTTGGAAAACAGGAAAAGTCACCAAGAACCTTGAGTGGGTTCGGCGGTGCTCTGAAATGTTTTTGTCAAAGAAGCAGAAATTCAGTGGGGGCTACTGTGTTTCCTCTTGTTATAAAGCGCTGGCAGCTCAGTCAATATTACCTGTTATTCACATGTTTTTTCACCTACAACATATCAGCCTGTGTCGTATAAAGAGGCCCCATGTGCTTGTGTCACCTTCCATCAGTGATCAGGATCAGACCAATCCCTGGCAGGTACGTTGGTTTATACTGACCACTTTACCCCAAGAACAGAAAATTAGAAAATGATCGTTTTTTTCATGTCTACAAATGGAATACATTCAAAACCCAATGATCATTCTTAGTCCTGAAATTAAAATGTACTTTTCAACCCATCATCCCAATCGTCCATGTGGGTCTCAGTGACTGGTGGTGCAGCTTTGACCAAGTAGCACATGGAAGTGGAGTACCAGCAGGACCAGAGAGTGTCGCAATATGCTGTGGCATTACAGCTTTTCTACACAAATACGCACATGCAGTCACACATACACACACACACACAAAGCACATGTCAGTACCTTCTGTGCGGATGGTGAAGGGGGAGTCCCCCAGTCTCTTGGCTGAAAACTGCCCCCCCAGAGAGGTCATTAGAAAGCATAGGCTGAAGAAGCCTATTCCCACCACGAATATCCTGCAACACAGAGGAGAGAGGGAGGGAACAGATAAAAGAGAGTTGGGACAGATGGGCATATTTACAGGGAAGGGCGAGCAAATAGCGTGTTTTGGGTTATCATTTGGGAAGTAGAATGGTGACATGAGGTAGAAAGAGGCAGAAAGAGAGAAATTGGAAGCAGACAAAGGAAGAAGATGAACGGAAAGACAGTTATAAAGTCAAGTTGGCTGAAAGAAATGATCAACGTGACAGCCAATGGGAAAAAACAAAACATTGAGAGGCACGAAAAAAATAGAAGAGAGAATAGAAGTAATGGGAATGAGGTAAAATGTGCAGGAGAGCAAAAGAGGAGAGGAACAAAGACACAGTCAAGAAACAGTAGGCAGTGCTTCCAGAAGGCAGAGCATAAATAGAGCAATGATCACACATAGAAGAGTGGAAGCCAAAGGGCACTTCAGTTGGAAGATTTTAGTCTGTGTTAGTGTGATGTTATCGCTTAGCACACATCTAGGACAAATGCCAAAAACAAGGGTGCAGATTTTGTCTCTAAGCACAAGCAAAATAGGTATGATTATTCATGTCATATCAGAAGGAAGCAGGGGTAAAGAGGAGGGAGAGGGGCACAAAAACAAGGCTCTTAATGATGAACGTAAAGCTGCATATACAAAGATTGCCTTGTTGCCCAAAACTCGGTGAACCAAAGTTGGTCTCTCGTGGATGTTCCAGGGTTGCTTAGGTAACCCATCTGTTTAGATCAATGTCACTCACTCATGTTAGGCCACTTGTCATTGACCCAAGCCAGTTGAAAGACAATAATGTAGTCTTTCTAAAGATGCCCTTCTGGTCTCTGGAAGACCAATCTGGGCCTTTGGAGGAAACTTGTGTTCTCTCCAGGGGAGCATCTTCAAAAGTGTTCCTGCAAGTACAGATACGTTCTTGGCTTGTACCTCGTATTTGAGTGCGTATTGGATAGGTCACACCAACCCTCTCAACCTGAATGACCATTCCTTCCCATCGCGTCAGTCTATTCGGGAGGTGCTTTTATAGGCAATTATTCTCATTATCATTGAAATATTAGGGACCAGAAGCAGCTAAAACCTCAGCACTCTGTCTGAAACAATATCATATAATCCACAGAATGTTGCTGTGAAGAGAATGTTAGCCTGAACCCGTACTCAACTGTTTCTCTGTCATTTGTTTGTTTTGTTGTGTTGCACTGTGACCTGCCTGGATATATTCTACTGGCATCTCATCTTTCAAGATGAGAGCGAGATGATGCTTCTACTAAAAGTCTCTGAACATACACACTGGACTCACACGCCCTTCTTTCTGAACCACACAAAACTAGGTCAACAGTTGGCTCTACAATACAAACATCGCTGCATCTGTTACTGTGAAGGAAAGCCTGGGTTATGAATTACATCCAGATTTAAGATCATTCTCTGGTCATTGCTTCTTCTTTTTCTTTTCTTTTTTTTGTTTTACAAATACAGCTAGCTGACAAGACGTAGTGATCTCCGTAAAGACGCTCCAGGCTCTCAAACATCAACTGCTTTACCACACATTGTGGCACAGATTTGACGTTTGAAACGCTCACAAACCTCAGGAGGGAAAATAAAACGACACCCTGTGTGGGTTTTCCCCGCTCAGACAGCCATGAGAGAATCAGTGTTCAAAATCAGGTATTTATCTGTGAGGGTAAATCCTGCCCTACTTAAGCTCCTGGTGCCAGGATATGGATCAAAGGTTATCTTATTATGCCCAAAAACTCTCTGGAGAACTACAGAAGAAAAGCAGTCTGTGATTCTCATCCACTTGGACAAAATACCAGTCAGCCTTAGTCAGGGCCCACTTCAGAAGTGCTGGGAGCACAACGGCTAACCCCCAGACAAGTTTCTTGGAAGACTTTCACGACTTGTGAAGAACAGAGGCCACTGCACAATACATTTCTTTTCATTCATATGCAGCTGTATGAGCGAAAGCATTGTTGCATTCTCAAACAGTAAAGAGCTCCCACTGCAACCTATTGGATGTAAAGTTAGCACAATTCATAATTTAAGATAAATTTTAAACTTCTGCATCAGGGGTCAGAAAAATCAATCCCAACATGACAAATAAATGAATTATTCATAGTTATTGCTTTCTCTTTAAAGGCAGGCCAGAGATGTTTGCTTGAGTGCTTGGCCCTTCGTGGAATCTGACGGCTCTTGCTGGAATTGCTAAGTAGCAGCAGTCACGCAAAGTTCGGAACAAATCCTGTTTAATATTGATGAGGCTCTAAGGAACAAGTTTCTATTAACAATGAAGAATGGCAATGAAGAAAATTTTCCCTGGCTGATCCGACTGACCCACAGAGATCAAGATGATACCAAGCGTGGTGGTTTGGCAACCTCCCAAGCTGACTTTATATTCAAGACAGAAGCAGGACTGTTGTAGTAACCTCAAATGGTTACAAGGACAAATAGAAATGTAGTAATTTGAGTTTGCTTTTGTTACTCATAGACCACAAATGAATGTTGAATATTCAGCATTACCAAGACATGGGTCGAACAAGTGGCACTGGACATGATTAAAGCTGCCTGGGCATGTCAAAAAGTACAGCACCTAGACTTAGAAAGAGGCATATTGATGAGTCCTACACTGTGGAAGTAATTTAGCATTGTTGAACACTGGTTCTCTTGCCTCAAAGCCAATAGGTTTTCAATTAAGTACTTTAAATGCAGTCTGTGGTCAACACTAGCTTAATATATTTAAAGGTTTGGTTTTGGAGAATAAACACATCAGTAAATAATTTAAAAGTGTCTTAAAGCAGCAGCTGCTAACAAGTGGCTAAACAAGACTCAAGGCTGGGTGTGGCGATGATGAAGTCCTGCACCTGCGGTGAAGTCTGTGCGTAGCATAACAAAAGCTTCGTACCTATACTGTTTACGTTTACATTCTAAAGTCTCCCAATCCTTTGTTTGCGACACAGTTTATTTTCAGCAGTGGTCGAAATTCCACTGTAGGAATTCCATTGGCTCTTGGTCGGGGGATCCAAAAGCAAAACCAACTTGCGGATTGGCCTCCAAAAATACATCCCTGTATCTCTGTATTCCAGTTAAATTGGTCAATTTTCCTGATATTCCTATCAGATTGTGGGCAAACGAGTGCGATTACAAGGTGAGCTCGATCTAACTCTGATGAACGATAACACTTCTGACACTTATGGCAAGAAAAAGAGTCCTTTGTACATAAATACATGTTCAAATTAGCCTTTCCGACTCTTGATGAT
This sequence comes from Aulostomus chinensis, assembly GCF_037954235.1. Classification (NCBI taxonomy): domain Eukaryota; kingdom Metazoa; phylum Chordata; class Actinopteri; order Syngnathiformes; family Aulostomidae; genus Aulostomus; species Aulostomus chinensis. The sequence continues at coordinate 16,653,385 of NC_141327.1, read as the reverse complement.
CTATTTCCCGTCATGCTGGTGTTAGAAGCAGATTAAACACTTTCATGTGACGATCACTATGATCATCAGAGTATGGGAGATGAGCGCTGGGGTAGAACAAAAGGCTTCAAAGGGAAATGCCAGCATGTCAATGGCTGCTCCTGTGTGATTTATTTCTTCATGGATTTAAGTTGAAAACTAAAATGTAACCCTGCAATCATATGGGGATCACACCATCCATGCAGCTAGCACATTTTTCCTCATTTACTGTACCTCTACACCTCTCCTCTGACGCTCCAATACTATCAAATAAAAATGTACTATCCCCATCTGTTCCAGGCATATTGTGCCTCGGAATAGCTCAATCATTGTCAGAGCACCACAGAGCAGTGATATAGTATAACGATGATTATCATCAAAGGGATTATTTACCATGAGGCCTTGATCCAGAGATAAACATACAGTTATGGATTATGCATTTAATATGCAACCACCTGGTGAGCCTGCAATGAAGGTTGAAGCTATGAAAAAAAACAACCTCTGAGCTCATTTAGAACAAGTGTTTTCCCTTTTCTCCTCACCAATTTTGGTCTTGTATTACTACAGTTAACTGCAGAGACGGAGGTCAGTCACATAGACGACACACACAGCAAAATGAACACATTTGACAGTTAACCCACGAGTTGCCTCACCCGCTTTACCTACACGTCCACCAATGATCTTCACGACACGTTATGTTTAAAAGTGTGTGTGTGTGTGTGTGTGGGGGGGGGGGGCATAGACAGGAAACATTCAAGAGCAGCACAGGGGTTAATAGAATGAGAAAAGAGGCAGAAAATATATTCAGCTCATGTGGGTGTACAGAAGCTGCTCCGATGCTGTCCTAGGGCGATCGTTTCCCCTCTTAGTCGTTTTCCAAAGTGGCGTTAGGTGGGTGATATGAGAGGATTAGGCCTTGGTCCTGCCTGACAAGTCTTTAATTAACAGGCTTAAAGTAAATGCTCTGCTCCCTCTAATTGGATCAGAAGGAGAGATCTGCTATCAGCTAATTGGCTTCCTCGCACATATAGACTTATCAGATTTTGCCTCGAGGTAGATCATTTGAAGCTAGAGGAGTTGAGCCAGCCATGGAGGAGCATGTGTGTTGATGGTAGTTTGGGTGTTTTCCAAGAAACTTTTCCTGGCACCTGGACAAGACTTAAAGCAATACTTCACTCAAAAAGTCTTACTTGCCTTTCAGGTACTCGCAAATACGTGGGATGAGCTCAGGAAGAGCCCCCGCACCAACCCACCCCCACCCCCGCAATACTTCTTTGGGACTCCAGGATGCGGAAAGAGCTGGCCACATGTATTTAATTTAAAGCAAAGTCTTACAGCTAAAAGCAGCTAACTCCCCCCCCCCAAAAAAAGTGTTTACCAACTCCCAAACACATCATCCAGTATAATCCACATCTGATTTATCCAGCCTTATGATGAGTAATCCACAAACACTTTGATTTGAGCTAAAAACAAACAAACAATAGCGCTTCCAGTTCAGCGCTTCCACCACAGACAAATATGTGGAAATTGGAAAGAGCGCTTGGCAGGAAGTGTTATAGCTTTTCAAGCTTTTTTTCTGTTTTTTTAAGCTTAAATCAAATAGTTTACTGAGCCACTGGATAGAGAAGACAGATTATACCTGACTGTGCACTTGAGAGGTGGTAAACATCTGTTTCTAGGCAGTTGTGCTGTTGTTTTGTTGCTGCAGCTGTTGTTATCTGTCAGTCACCATTAGCCTCAAGCTAAATACATACATAGCTGGCTCTTTCTGCATAGTGGACTCACAAAGAAGTGATGCAGGAGGTAAAAACACAACCTTTTGTGAGCTCATGGCACCTATTAGTGAGTACTTGAGAAGATGCTTTGGATCTCATAGAGCTTAAAGAAATAATAAGAATGTTGTTGATAACCAACAGGATATTCCAATCAAAAAAAACCTTAGAATGATCTAAAAATCATGCCTCTTAATATTCATGGGAGCAATGTGAAAACCAAGCCCTCAGACAGAGATGCGCACGCAAAAAAAAAACAACCCACTTGTAAGCAGTTGTCACACAGCTTGTGGGTTTTGCCATCGGGCGAAATGAAAATAAAGGAATAAACACTAGAGTTGAGATAGAGAAGGTGATGTAGACCTGAGCTTGAAGGCTTCGGATGGTCGTGTTAGGAGAGAAACTATCAAGTCCAGCGATATCTGCAGCTTTAAAGTGGATAAAAGTTGAATTTGGAGATAGATGCTGCTCTTTAATCATCTGCAATTCATCTTTACCATTTAGAGAAATTCTAATGAAGCAGGTTGGCAGGCACAACACGGCTCAACGGACTGTAAAAGTTCAGGCAGTTAAAATGTGTAATAAATCCCCTCTGGTTCCCCCTTTTTATATCTTCACAAACAATGCTCAGCCGGATGAGGATAATGAAGCTATCCATGCAGCAAGAAACTAAGTTAGAACTCGGCTCACAGCACAGTGAAAGGCTCTTTCATGACTCGCTGCGTGTCATCCCTTCATCTGTATGGATTTAATCTAAATCCAATTAATCTGGTAAATTAACATCTGAAATGTGGGGGGCATGTTTGTGTTTATGGTTGGACATACTGTAGAGGAGCCTAGAACTCCCGGAGAACCACCCATGTTTTAGATGCCCCCCACCCAATCCCTCCTCCTCCTCCTCCTCCTCCTCCTCCTCCAACACCTGCTCTAAATTAGGATTAATCTGAATCAGGTGTGTTGCAGCAGGGAAGCGTGCAAAGCACAGTTTTAAAGCTCAACGCACACACAAAAAACAGCACCACTGTCAGTTTTAAGGCGTTTACATGATATTTTGTCAAAAATAATACTTGAGGCTAAAAAGAAAACATCTTACCTGAACGGTTTGAACGTCACTAGACATCTTCTGACCATTATTTTACCGTCGGTGCTGCCAGTAATCATTTTCCAAAACGGGCGACCCCTGACATCGCTGTTAACCTCCTAACCTGGAACTTGAGGAGACCAATCATTTTTTTTTTTAATTTATTTTTAATCTGCGTCCCATCCAGTAACCACAGCGGCTGTCAATCCCGAACACTGCACCAGCGTTCTCCGGAAAAGCAGAAAGTTTCCTTCACCAAGTCTCCTAGCTGGTACGTTACATTTAAAATTATTCCACAATAAGACACATGCCGCATCTGTGGTGAAGTCTCCGCAGGTTGTTTGCGTCGTTAAGAGTCATTTCCGTCGTAAATTATTTACAAAAAAAAAATGTCGCTGTTGTCAAACATGTGGCTCAGTTACGAGTCGTGTGACATCTGAGTTTAGACTGTGGACGGTTTCACTCAGAGGAGAAGCGGTTTAATGGACGTTTTAACTTCGTAGCGGAGCCAGCGCGAATGTGGGAACTCAAACCAGTCACCCGTTCCCTTTCAATGGTCAAGGTAACGTTTCAAAGCAGGTTGCATCCGGTTAGTCCTTTCAAAATAGTGATAAAACCTTAGCGTTTTATTCATGTCTAAATGAGGTAAGTTTACAAATATCACATCAAATAGTGGTAAATCATGTTAATTTAAGACATTCTTTTATTATAATTTGCCAACAGGACACAGTCTACAAAATAAAAAAAAATCAGTTGTAGCCTATCATCGTAGCGCTACAAAGCTAACACTCCTACTACCGCGAGCACATTGCATGCTTTTATTGTGGAAGCCAAAATACCATCATTCCCTGTATGGCTGTACCTTCCTCCGGGTGTCTTGACGCCGGTCCAGCTGCAAAATGATTGAGTGCTCAGGAGTCCGGATGGGTTCCGTAGTCTCTGCAGTCACATTAACCTCCGCATGGCACATCATCCAGTCCCTATTAAGGCGAGAGAAGTCTTGAAGTATAAATATTCAGATTTCAAAATGAAAAAATGGATCTATGTACTCCACCGTAAACCTATCTTGCAGCTTAGTGAAAGACCTTTTCTATTTCCACGGGGCTCTGGGTCCCAGGTGAAAGGGGCTTCTTTTGTGGGGGGTCCGGGTTGGCCCCAGCGGGTCCCCTGAAAACAAGAATTGAACCATTTTCACCCTTTAGAAGTGGAATCAGTGAACACTCTGAGTTAAGAGGACACCCAACCATTGTGGACTATTTCGTGTGTTGTTACAAACTATGAACTATAGTGCACTGGAAATAGTGGGAAACCTGAGGTCGAGCAATTTAAGTGAGGTTGATGATTTCAGCACCATGGACAACGATTGTGATCCGCTTCAGTAATCAGGATGCAGCAGCGGCACCCAGCGGCCTTCAGGGGAACTGTAGTGGACACTTGCAGTGATGGTAAAGATTAAATTAGCTGTTATATGACAACACAGCCTGGCTCGCAAATGCTACACTAACTTAATATACAAGTTTAAAAGGTGCAACACAGGATCCAATAAAAACACACAACACTACATTGAATACATAAAAAGCGATGGATGTAACAAGCACAAAGGTATCGTGGGAGCTCATATGGCAGTTGGGAGGAAGACGTTTTTAAAAGTAACTTGAGGGCAGTGAACTGTGGCGTGTCCCAGAGGGTAAAGCTGGAAAACATGATGTGCTGGGTAAGTGAGTTCTGTTATTTTCTTTGCCCTTTTCACTGTCTGTCAGTGGTGGAATGACTCGCTAGAAAAGAGGGAGGGCACAAGGATTTTTGTTATGATTTGTCACAAGACTAAACGGTTTTATCAGACTGTTTATGGATGAGGAGGATACCTTTCTGCATGTTCTGAGCTGAAAATACTGTAATTTTGGAGATGGATGCATAGAAGTGGGCCTAAATATAGTGCAGCACCTCTTTCCTTCCTCAGTTGGCACAAAAAACATCTTCTAGCCTAATACAAAATATAACATTATAGTGAGTAATGGCTTGAAAAGGGAGGAAGAGGAACCCAGGTACCTCCTTATTTGTGCAGTTAAATGATTTGCACTCAGTTGTGGCATTGATTATACAGTCTTTGTGGCCAGAGCAGAAATGGAGTCAGAAGGGGAAGATCTGCATGCACCAGACTGAGGATGACAGTGAAATCTCAAACTCCCCTCATGCATCGCCTGCCCTGCTATGTTCAGATTTGACTGACAGCCCACCGCCCACGCAAGCTGTCCCTCTCTGGTTGTGGGAATAGTTTTGCTCCATCAGCAGGAATCCATGAGGCAAACATTGGGTTTTTACACCTTTTTTGTTTGTGAATGTGTGTGCGCAGGGTGTATTCTTGTCCATAAAAAAAAAATGCATAAACAGACACACACACACACACACACAGTAGAAAAAAAATCACTGAAGCCTAAAAAGCATTCTGTCAGAGGTGCAGAATACCCAAAGGCACAAGGCTTTACCTCACTTCACAGTCTTACCAAGCAAATATAGACATTATCCCTAGCTCACTTTTAAGGAATCATTTATAAAATGTTGCTCCATCTTTGCAATTGTAAATGTCTTTATGAAATGGCAAGCACCGCATGAGAGAGTGGTATTATTTCACTTGAATCAACAGAGGTGTTAAGTCCAGCCCTTGAGTGGAGGAAGTGTCACAAGGTCTGTTAGTGCTGTAATATGCAGCTTTTACTTCAGCAGGTCCAGTCATCCTCCCCCGGCAGCAGTTGTCACCATTCTGACATCATCCAGCCTCAGACAAGCATCTGTAGAGCCACTGCAGGGACAGAAGGCTGTTGACTTGTACATCTTACTAAATGGGTTTATGGGCTTTATTTATTGGGGGGTTGGTCACTTGTAATCTGGCTCACTGGAGTTGAGGGTGAGCGGAGCAATGTGACAATGTTCATTTGTTGTTTACCAGTGGAGTGTAACGTGGACAGCGGCAGGTCCAGCAGACCTGAAGGATTTCACAAATATCTTATATGGAAATGTTTTCTGATCAGTCAGCTTATATTTTGGCAAAATATCTTCTACAAGTTTGAGGAGCTATACTCAGTAATGGATAAATGTAATTTACTTTCATGACTGAACGTAGATGAAGAAGAATTTCTTGAGTAGTCACATAATCGTGCCATTTTCTTTCTTTGAAATTTGTCTGACTCTTTTTAGACTGAACGTTTAGCTACAGAATTACAAGTGGAATTGGAAATGAAACACAAATAAAATAAAACCATGTGAGAAATCTGGGAAAGTGCTCTGCTCCACAACAGACAGACTGAGGAATATGCAGCGATGGCTCTGTAGGACACAAAGGGAGCTGCACACGATGAGGCAAAAACTCTCACAAACAGGAAATAAAGATCAAGAGACAACTTTTCTAGGGGGATAGTGACTACACTAGAATTAAAACAAAAACCCACACAGTTCAACTAGAAGCAGACAGGAACAAAAGGATAAGTGACGTGTTGAATCTCATATCTCCTCAACTTTTATCAGGTCCCTGACTATGCAGGGAAATAACTGAAGGGTAATTTCTGTAATGATGCACCAATCCATCTTCAGATGCAGTCTCACATTGTGAGTCTATAACTGAATATCATCGAGGCAGATGGTGATGAAAGTGCACCTTGAAAAGCTTAAAAGTTGATTGAAATACTTTCGTATTCAAGTGCAAAGAAAACAAGCTTGTGAAATCTGTTTTTAACTTCATTGTTGCATGCTATTCACCGATATAAGATTATTATTGTGTGCGTATCTGTTCCCCATGCTGTCCATCCAGAAACACTCCAGTGGCAGAGGGCCCTCAAAAATCCTGGAATGAAAGCTTGTGTCACAGTCTGAACACCAAGGACCCTGGATTTGGTGATACACCCCTGCTGAGTGGACTCCATCCAATCCCCAAGTGTTCTCTTCAAACACAGGAAAATATCAACACAGCAGCATGAGCTAATAATAAAGATGTTGTTCCCAAATGAGGCAAAGGCTCATCAGTTATGTGGAACTGGTTCAGTTTTGTCACACAAACCATTATCTGCTGAAACATTTGTTGAAAGTCTCTGGCAACCAAAGACAGCAGCATGACTGATTCTATTCCAGCATCTCACACGGAGGCTTGGGACTGAAGATGGGAGAACTGTGTGGCACTACGTGAAGTGCAAGATGGTGTCTGCCTCAAAACTTCTCGTGAAAAGTAGGTAACGTTAGCAAAATAGTTCTGTGGTCTCCAACTGGATAAAGAGCCTTGCTATAAAGACAGACGGGAGCTTCCCATCACTAAAGTCTTACAGTGCAGAAGGAATTAAAATAAGTAGCGTGAAAATATGAGATTTTGTTCTTATGCCCCAGTGTGTTGGTCTTTATTAGAACACGATAACTTTACTTCCAGGGCTCTTGATCCATGTATTTCGTTTAACACGTGTCTGATCAATATTAAACTACACAGCTGGACTGTAGCTTCTGTAGCTGGTCATGAAGGCCCCACATGTACGGCAGGATTGGTTCTAAGGATGTTGTCCATCAGGGTTAAGGAATCTGTTTGTACATGCAAGCACACAGGATTATCTTGAGCGTGATTGGTTTTGAAATATCTAAACAATATTGAGAACACCAGACACACAAATCTGACAACTGGATGTTTTTATGCAAGAAAAACACAATTTGTGTTGTAATGCAGTTGATCAGAGGTGACTCTTATATGGTCGGACAGTCAGGCTTATTTAACTTTTAAAGTTGTGATTCAAATCATTTGGCATAATGCTAAAGTAGCATTACTTAGCAGTCCCCTAAGTGAGAGTGGATCTAAAAAGCCTCTAAATGCAAAAAGCTGCTGATCCACTTTTGGAGCCGATGAAGAAGCTGTTCATTGGACTGCAGCATGAATGGATTTTCTGATTTTGGAGCCACCAAAGGGCCTCATTTCTCAGTGCATCTCACTAGAACACTGGCTATGAGAAGCATTCAACCAAACAAAACGTGATTCTCATCGAGTGATTCACGCTGTTATTTATACAGGTGCGTTTCTACCACAAGGAGGTGGGAGGAGTGGAAATGGGGACATCGGAGTGAGATCAAATTCCAAACTCGGATCACGACAAAAAATCGCATATCAGCGTCGCGTACCTGTGGTAGCTGTCTCGTGTGTTTTCTCTTGCGGAGACTGAAAAAGGAAAAAATAGAAAAAAAAGGGCAATCGTGTTCCATTTCTTAGGGTATGGCATAAGGTAACGTGATGGCGAAAGTCACGCAACACCAGGATTCAGTGAAAGGACTAAAAAAACATCTGTCCCGACATCTCATTATTTTAAAGAGTAAATTTACTGAATTACATAAAGCAACATGTGGGCTGTAATCTTAAAGCCTGGTTGCTGGCTGCAGCCCAGGACGGGATTTAGCAGCCGATGCTCCAACTGAATGTAAAAGGGCAAAGTGGGACTGAAGAGAGGGTAGCATGATTCCTGACAGCTTACTGAACGAACGGCTACATCCTTTACTGTTTTGAGTCGCGTCATCGCCCCCTTGTCTCCCTCATGATGCCAGAGTGCCGACGTTACTTGCAAATGTTCATTCCTTTCAGTAAAAGATTGCAGTTTCATTTGAGCTGTCTCTTCCTGGTTGGTTCTGGAGTTATAAAATGTGACATCGCCGGCTCTTATAAGAAGAAATAAATAAAAGGAAAATTTCATAAAGAAAACTCTGCCTTAACACGCCAACTCTTTGGGAAGTACACTTAGCGTCGAATATGTATCATATTACTAAAACTGAACTGGTTGCGTGACAGACTCCAGCTTTCTCTTGAGAGTCGAGCAGACCAAGTGTTACTAGCTGTCACCTCTACAGGCTACACATGCAGCTCGTGTTGGACTGCAGCACAGAAGACACAGTAGGAGGAAGACAGATGACGAAACGAGACCAGCCATTGATCGCTGACTTCTTTTGTCAATTTAGACCCAGTTGGATTTTTCTCTCACATCCAGTCCAGAGTCACAAAGACTGGCTAATCGGAAAGCTTGAAATGGTCACAAACAAAACAAACAATTGTGTCTGAAATGTAATTAAAGCATGCTAATTACTAATCACTAATCGTCTCATTCATCCGTAGCAACATGTAAGATTTTCTTTTTTCCTCCCAATGGTTTTATACCACTTAGAAATGCTGGCTCAGAATATCAGACAAGGCAAAAACAGCTCAGACAAATAGAGGAATGACAGAAATCGATGGAGGAACAGAGAATGAACATGAGGAGAGAACATAGCAATACAAGAAATTGATTTATCCGTAATGAATGAGGGAAATGGCCTGGTGGAGTGCTTTGTCCCAGTCACACCCAGGTTGATTGTAGGCCATTCTGGCAGAGGTATTGTGATGCTGACTGACAGCACAGCTCGACACCAGAAGACTATTTGCATTTTCATTACCTTGAAGATAGCCACCACTCCCCGGACTGACACTCGCACAGAGAGAGAGAGACACACACACACATATTCAAATATATACAAACATGCCAACTGTCGGGTCAGAGTACGACCCACTGCATCTCTGCTGTATGACAGCTACATAGCCGTTCTGTGTGGCATTTGTAAAGAATAGCAAAAAGAATTACTTGGAAAAACAAAAAGCGCCTCAGCAGTTAGTTAAATTGAAATGCATTATTAATGAGACTTAACCTTTAAAACCCTCAGGTGCAGTAAAACAGTTTAAAATTAAAAACCCAAAACATTTGGAATGTCCAAGTGCGCTGAATTGTTCCTGTTGTTTGGTACAGTTGTAGTCAAGGAAGTGACTCACTGGTATTTCTGTGGATGGGGTCATCACTATCATGGTATCTTGCACTCTTTAATCTAGAAAAAATAAATAAGTGAGGTTAAAAATAAAGACAGAATATTGCCCAAAGTCTGGGATCAGTTGCTCTTCATTTATTTTGGGAATATTTTTTAGACAAACCTGACCTCTTAGGGCTTAAGAGGTTCAAATCATTTTCCTGTTTTGTGGGGATGTGAGAACGTTATCGAAGAAAGTTAGATTTAGTCACACCTAATGTGACTTCTTCATACATCGGTCAACAAAGAGTACAGCCTGAACAAATTTTGAATTATACTCTCAGAATTGCGAACAAGAGGGGAAAATATATAATATAATATAATATAATATATATATTAAAGCAGACTTGGTGTGAAACTTCATTGTTTCAGATTAATATTACATTTAAAAGAATACTGGGTTTTTTTGGCGTCAGACATTTTGTAGAAATTAAACATCATTAAAAAAAAAATCAATATAGGCAGTAGAGGATCATGTGAGTCAAGCGAGAGAACTAACAGCTTTTAGATGAAATGGTGTAATTTTGTGCCATACAGCAGGGAATTCCTTGTTTACTAGCCTTTCAAAAGTAATTGAAGGTCTTGGGAGTCTCAAACCATGTTTGCTGATGTCATATACAAAAATCCATATTTAAGTTTTCTGCATCAACACACATTTGCGGTTATTTCTAGTAATTAATTTTCCTGTTTAGAGTCAAAGTGTGGTGGAGAAGTTGTGCAGTTGTTCCTGTACTGTGGTGATGTTACCATGTTTCTGCGTGGTGTGGTACTCTCATTGGATGTGAACCCACATATGGTTTACACACACACACACACACACACACACACGGTGGCACGGTGTAGTGCAGTGGTTAACACTGTCGCCTCACAGCAAGAAGGTTCTGGGTTTGAGTCCCGGCTCCATCACAGGATCTTTCTGTGTGAGTCTCCATGTTCTCCCTGTTCCTGTGTGGGTTCTCTCTGGTACTCCAGCTTCCTCCCACAGTCCAAAGACATCAAGAGAGGACGAGGCTGATTGATACTCTAAATTGACTGTAGGTGTGACTGTGAGTGTGAATGGTTGTCTGTCTCTATGTGTTGGTCCTAAGATGGACTGGTGACCTGTCCAGGGTGAACACCGCCTCTCACTTGAAGGCTGCTGGGATAGGCTCCACCCCCCACGACCCTTAACAGGAATAAGCGGAAAAAAATGGATTGCCCCACACGCACGCACGCACACACATTTCTGAAGATTATGTCAAGTCAATTTTATTTATATAGCGCCAAACACAACAAAAGTTCTCTCATGACACTTTCCAAGTAGAGCAGGTCTTGTACCACACTCCTTCAATGAATTTACACCCAACAATTCTCCATGAGCAGCACATCCTGCAACCGCAGCAATGAAAACCTTCCTTTTAATAGGCAGGAATGTCGAGCAGATCCAGGCTCAATGGGGACGCGGGGCATTATGGTAAATGGAATCAATTTATATGCACTTTTAACCTTTATGGCACTCAAAGGGCTTTAAAAATTCACCTCATTAATTTATTTACAACACACACACAAACACACACATTGATGGTGGAGGGTGCCATGCAAGGCACCAGACTTAGGGACACTTTTATTGAGGAAGTGGGGATTGAACCAGCAACCCCTCTATTCACTACTAGACAGCCACCCTGCCTACAGAGACCTGAAGCTGCTTTACCGATAATCAAATCTGACACTAAAGTAAGAGTGAGAAGTTTGCTTTTGACCCGTACACACACACACTTGTGTCCTCTTCAAGCACTTTTGTTGAGCTGACTGTTTTGACAGCCAGAAGCCCTCAGCGTAATGAGACCAGTCATCTGAATGCAGCGCCACAGAGGAACGCCAAAGCAGGGGAGGACTGTGGGGGCCACTCAGGGTCCTAATACTGACACTGTGACTGACAGGCCTGCCGTCCTGTTCTGTGACACAAGCAAGGAAATACAGAGGTGACAAGCTCTTCAAAGCATCTTCCCAAACAACAGGAAAGAACTGATCCCGTCTCCATCCAAACGGAAGATTTCTCTGTCTGAATGACTATAGCACACACAAAACAGCCTCAGGACACACACGGTTCCCTGGCAGAACACATAGCTAGGGTACATAATTTAGATTCTAAAGTCACTGCATACATGTGTCCTTACAAAGATGTTCTGCTTCGGTTCTACATCCTCTCTTCTGTGAGCATCTATAAGTACAAAGCTCTGAACTATGATGAAGGATTTAGAAGCTGATATAAAGGAACTCGGCTTTGCTGCCCAGCATCACACACTTTCTCCTCTTCCTCTTGTAGAAACTTTACCTTTGACTCACACCAAAAGATTCACAACCGATAAGATCAACCAGCAGTAAGTCATTTTCAGTGGAAGTCAGTAATAACGAGCTTGTGGAAGAGCATTTCAGCACAATGAACACCAAACAAGCATTTTAGAAAGTGAGAACACTCACCAATCTGGACTCAAAACCCTCCATACCTGAAATAACCAACTCCAAAAATCTGAATAGCTTTTATACCTGGTTCGATTCCAAGAACTACGAAGAAGACAGCAAGATGCTCCTGGATGCTATACCCCTCGCTGACCCAACACACCCTCCCCCCTTCTCTGTGGAGAATGTAAGCCAGCAGATGAGCTGGTGTCAAACGGGGAAGGCCAAAGGGTCAGATGGCATCCAGGCACGGGTGCTGAAGGAGAGTGCCATCAAGCTCTCTCCCATTATACCCTCCCTCTTCTGGGAATCCTACAGGACCCCCACAGTGCTAACCCTCTGGAAAACATCCACCATCATACCAGTACCCAAGAAACTCCGCCCATCAGAACCAAATCACTACCGTCCCATCGCACTCATATCAATTATCATGAAATGCCTGGAAAAACTGGTTCTTAACATCATACTTCCATCTGTCAAGCCACACCTGGACCCCAAACAGTTTACCTACAAAGCCAAGAGAGGGACTGCAGATGCAGTGGCATGTCCCCTCCACTCCCTCCTTCAGCACCTCCAGTCCCCAGGTAACTTTCCCAGACTTTAGACTTCAGTTCAGCTTTCAACACCATCCGGTGCCACCAGATGATCAGTAAACTCTGCCACCTCAACGTCCCACCACTCCTCATCCACTGGGTACACAGTTTCCTCATGAACACACCACAATCCACCAGAGTGGGCAGCACCATCTCTTCACCCTCCATCACCAACAAAGGTGCGCCTCAAGGCTTTGTCCTGAGTGTATTTCTTTCATGTCTATTTCACAAATCCATCTCTCATCTCACACAGTGGTGCATGGACAATCGTCTGCAATTCAACATCTCTAAGACAAAAGAACTGGTCTTCAACTCCCCCAACAGGTCAACCTCCAAGCCCACACACCACCCTGTCAGCATCAGTGGTGAAGCAGTCGAGATGGTGGAGAGTCACAAATATCTTGTTATCACCCCGAACAATAAACTGAGCTTTGAGCAACACGCCACTGACATCCATAACGCTGCCAACAGACTCTCCGCCACCTGAAAACTCAGATCCCTTTCAGTTGTCCCCCAACCCCTGCTGCTACTCAACAAAAGCATTATCCAGCCCATCCTCCTCAACTGCTCACCCTGCGTCCTCTACATGCTGTCAGCCCCCAACAAGGACAAACTCACACAGATCACACACAAAAGCTGCCAAGATAATCGGCCTCCCCGCTCCCAATCTCACAGACCTTAACAGCACAGCCACTACACGCAGAGCTCAGACCATTGCACAGGACCCCAGTCACACCCTCAACCCACATTTCACACTGCTTCCTTCTGGACACTGGTACAGGTCAGTCTCCTGGGGAAAAAAAGTCCTTTTCAGCAATAGCTTTGTCACCAAGGCCATCACAGAACGAAACATAACTGCAAAACGGCAGTGACATGTAAATGTATCTGTCATACCGTATGTTATGTGTTGAGAATCCTTGTGTGTGCGTGTGGCAAAGGTATGTTGTATCTCTATATATGCTGGGTTTGGCACTCAAGATGTACGGAATCATTAAGTAAATTTTCCTAATAGGACAAATGAACTAATCTAATCTCTGCTGCCTTGGCAGCAACGGGCAGCAAGCTTCAACAAGCAACAACCACTCAGGTTTGACCCCACCACACCCCCACCCCCTCCCAATTTCCTTCTGTTCCAGTCCGAAAATTGAGACGGAGCTCATGTAGCTGTCACCAGTTGTTAGACTGTCCATTAAAATACTGTATATAGAAAATCTATCGTCATAATCACAACTTGAGGCTACTTCCACAGTAATTGTTGTAGATGTGTTGACAGAAAAATAGAATAATCACTCTTTCCTTGCTAAATAATACACTTTGGATAAATGAAATATTGTATTTTATCACCTTCATCAATATCTCACGCCTGAATGTACAAGTTGGCTTGTTTGTGTGTGGTGTGTGAGGAAAGTGAGCAAGGAGAAACTACAATCGTACACAAGTGGGTGAAAATCGACTTCCTTGTGCAGAAAACTTCACATGAACCCCTTTCGTCTGTGAGAGTTGAGTCCTGCAGCAGAACTTTCTCAGACAATCCTTGTGCACTGTGGGAGTGTATCGTTGTGGAGCTCCCTGCTCTTTGTTTGGAACAGGTTTCATCAAATAACGGCGGCGTATTTTCAGTAGCTGAATATCATCCTGATTTCTCATGCTTTGAGGAATTCGGGGTGTATAATGTTAAGCACAGGGAGCACAAGTTGAACACAATTTAAGAACAGGTGTTGCACTTCAAAACTGATCTAACATGTTGCTAATGAAACCAACACAAGCAGGTTCAGAGGTCACACGCTGTTGGAGATTCACATCAGCAATGAACCCAAACTATCTGGACTTGAAATGTGATGCTGCTGTGTGTGACACATTGCTTTAAAACCTTTCACTCTTGTTTCCTGCGACCACACATCCTGAACATTGTATATTTCCATATTCTACATAGTGCGTCACGAGCGCTCGGTGGTGGCAGGGCGTGTGATCTTACCGAGTTGTTTGGTTTCGCAAAAACAGTTTTTAAGGCAATCAGACGAAGAAGCCGACCACACCGACCCGTTTTATAAATACCAGTAAATAGAAATGACATTAATATGTAGGCTTAATTTCTCTCTGGTGATGAGTTCCAAGCCTTACAAGACATCCACCATCATCTATTTCACAGCCGTTCAACATGCTCTGACACAAGATTGTACCTCCAATATCTAATTGTGTGCGAGTACAGAAAGTCCTAAAGGGAACAAATGGTGCGAGGGCTCCGAGAAGGCAGTGATGTGTCAAACGCTGCCATGGTTGGTAAAAGGTTGGAGAGCCAGAGTGATTAAAGCAATGAATCACTGGAAGGGAGGTCTCAGCTGCTCGTGTCATCTCACAAGCAAGCTGGCAATTTGAGGCAACCCACAAGCAGTAATTCTTCACTAAAACTAGAGAACAGCATATATATATATATATATATATATATATATACACACACACACACACACACATATATATATATGTATGTGTGTGTGTCTGCGTGTCTGGGTGACACAAAAAAAAAATCTTTTCACATAGACACATTATTTTTCACTCCTTTTGTTTATACAACACAATAAATGTGTCCAATTTCATTCCCATTCGTTGCCAGCCAGAAAAAAAGACTCATAAATCTCGGTAATAAATCGTCAGGGAGGGCCGCAGTCGCTCTGTTACGCTGCGAGTCAAATGAGTTCAGGCTCTTCTTTAAAGACAGCAAAATAGACCAATGAACACTTGATTATTTTTGATTTAAAAATGACCGATACTGTTTTAGTTCATTGCTTTTACAGTCGTTTTATTTGGTAAGTTTCTCTTCCCAGCGCTTTCTTGTTACTTCCTACCTTTGTTAAGTTTCCCACTTTTGTTCCCTGCAACTGTGTTTATTTCGCTTTGTTCAATCTTTTTAAGTCTTATGCTTAGTTTGGACTCTGTACTGTAAACACACAGGAGTCCATTCAGACCTCTGTGATCTCCAGTCTGACTGGAAGCTCCTGCTATTCATTGTGGTCCAGTATTTGCCCTGACGAGATTGAACAAAAACAAAAACAAAACACAGATTTCAAATAAACCCTGGATTGTGAGCTGTCAAAAACAAGCCATCTGGTTACAACTGAGCTAAATTACAGGCTTCTGGTTGCATAAATTAGTACATCCATTATGCTGAAGAACAAAACTACAATTACTCTCTCGCCCTGATCTAATCAGTGCATGTTTTCATTAACGTACGCGTGCGTGTGTGTGGGTGGGTGGGGGGGGGGGTATTTTCTGTATTCTTCAAAATTAACAAACTCAAGGTATACATACGTGGCAATGAAGCATAAACAGTATGTCTTATTAAGGGTGTAGCAGGTGAGGCTGCTCTTGGACGCCCTGTTTCATAATATATGACACTATGTAGCTCCATCCATCCATCCATTTTCTTCCACTTATTCCTATTAAGGGTCATGGGGGGCTGGAGCCTATCCCAGCAGCCTTCAGGTGAGAGGCAGGGTTCACCCTGGACAGGTCACCTGTCCATCACAGGGCCAACACATAGAGACAGACAACCATTCACACTCACAGTCAATTTAGAGTATCAATCAGCCTCGTCCTCTCTTGATGTCTTTGGACTGTGGGAGGAAGCTGGAGTACCAGAGAGAACCCACACAGGAACAGGGAGAACATGGAGACTCCACACAGAAAGATCCTGTGATGGAGCCGGGGCTCAAACCAGGAACCTTCTTGCTGTGAGGTGACAGTGCTGACCACTGCACCACTGTGCTGCCACTATAGCTCATGAAGTCAAAACTCAAAACTTGAGTCATTAAAATGTGACACCAGTTCCATCCACTTCTTTCACAGTCTATGATTTCACACCGTGCATTCGCTCTAATATCTGGATTTGATTCTAGCTGCTTAACTTTGTTGCATTTCATGCTTGCATCTCTACAATGACATATCTGATGAATGCTACAAAAATAAAACTGATAAACCCTTATTTAGAAGTGGGACTACACCCCCAAACTAATTTAAAGCGAGCACTGATATAAAAGAATGACTCGCTCGGTAACAAAGACAGCAGAACTAATTGCAGCCGTGCTGACAGAGAGCCAGTCGATCCATCCACCGTCTTTCATTTCACGCCTGGGCTTGAATCGTTTATCCTATTCAAGTGAGGCATCAATGCCAATGTTAAGCGATAAAAACTATGATTGATGATGACACACGCGGTCTGACACTTAAACCATCGTCTCCACAACAGCATCCTTACATCTGCTCCAAATGACAACATCGCAGCCGTGTGTCCTCTGACAAACAGTCATACAGGATCTGTAAAAACAGTGCAAGAGTTTGTCTTAAAAAGTTTTTTTAAAAATGTGCTTTTTCCTTGCACGTCACATCAGAATATACATTCAATAAATCTGCTGGCTCTTGTTTTCTTTTTAATTTCCTTCAGGACGATGTGAGATCTACATATGATGTGTTTTTTGGGTTTGTCCTCAACAACCCTATTTCATAAAGTAAATTTATTTTACATTCAGGAAATGATTGCAAATGATTAGATTGCTTATGCCTATTTTTATCACGTCCAGATTATTTCAGTAATCAGCTATGCGTGCTGATGTAAATTGATGTTGGCAATTTCTTGCGTTGGTGTCTCAGATATATGGAGCGCAAGAAATAGAAAATGGAGAAGAAGTGGTGTTGCTGACCCCCTGCAGGTAACTGACCTCATGCCAAGTATCGGCCCAGAAGTGGCTCCTGCTGACGGGCACCTCAAACCCAGTGAAAGACTCCTTGATTAAAGGCCTATGAACAGCAGGCGGTCTCTATATCTCACTCAATCAACAGTTCAGTCTTATTCATCTGTTGATATAGATCCATATTTCACCAGTGCCAATACACAGTCTGTTAAAGAAGAGATACGGCTTGGGTGTCTAAATATTGCATTTTTGAAAATAATCAGAGGGAGAGGGGGGAGGGGGGATCGTTACCTTCGAGCGACCGTTGTGATGAAATGCAAATGGAAGTACCGTTTTACGTTCTGGCTTTGCAGGCACGGCCATGAGCTTGAGTCAGCTGGCAGGATTTAGATTTATTTGTGATGATGGGTCCAGGAGGAAAAGAGGATAAGAGGGTCGCCAAGCTGTGAAGTGCAGCCAAGTCCATTTCATTTTAGAATCAAAACTTAGTATTTATGGAATCCAAAGTCAAAGTCAAACAATGGAGTTTGAGTTTGACTCGGACATGAGAGAACAAAGATCACTGTGACGGAGTGGTGTGTGTGTATTAATAAAGTCCAGTTTGTGTCCCTTCAAGGGACTCAAGCCCAGATAATTGACAGCACGGATGATACACACAGATACACTGCTTATCCTGAGAGACAGGTTGTCTGTGGTAGCAACTTGTACATCACACGGTTGCTACGCTCTAATCAAAACGTACTTTATGGTGTATTTTACTCCAAATGGGACTAAAAGGTGATTATGCTGGGAGAATTCACAGCGTTGTAAGGCAGCTGTTTACTGTGCCGTATTGATCAGGCGTTGAAGCGAGCTCTGCCTTGTGAGCCATTCGTGGGAGCAGCTTGTCCTGGAGGAGAAGCATCACACTGTTTACACGTGACCTCAACTGCTTTCTGTGTAAAATACTGGTGAAGCAGACTGTGGAGAGTGTATGAGAAGTAACCCACAGATGTAAAGGGTTAGATTAAAAATTAACTACAAATTAACCACATTGGTCTCTTGTCCTGCCGTGGTTCACCTGGACACCGCAACTGAGTGACAGTGCTGTGCCGACACGTCTTAAAGCTTTTACTGTTGGTTTATGCGAATAGAGACAGTTAAAGTATCTCCACTTTCATCTTAGCAAAGATGGATTTTATTGTTGCAAACAGCATCGGTGCTTTTATCATTCAGTGTTGTTTTCTCAGTTGCTGCAGTCTGACTGGAAAGCGGCAACATTTGAGGAGAGAAATAAAAAACACTGATTCTGTTTGCAGCCACCTGCTGTGTTCAGATAACTCAGACACTTGATCTGGTACTCTGTCTACGGCAGCTTTTATTCCTAAATATCCTCACTGGCCCTGGAAAGACTGTACTTCTACTCACTGGTAGATATTTTGAAGCCATGGGTTGTATGAAGAGAGAAATTCTTTGAAAAAAAGGTTTTGTCCATCTTGAAGCTTTGATCATTTTCCTTTTCTACTTCTAAAGCTGAACGACACGTTCACACTTTTCGCTCTCAATCATATTTTACCGCATTGTCTGGGAGTGAATCGTCTTTTTACTGTCATTCTTGTTGCTTCATGGACCCAAACCACAATCTTTTACTCGTTCTAACCAAGTGGTGCAAGAGTTTTCACGCCAGGAACCAATATGGCCGGTTATCTGAATCGTGACCATAAACTATTTCATGCAGCAAAGAAAGTAACAGGAAAACTGTCAGAAACTTCAGGACTGCACAGCTGTCACCACTGTGACTTCTAAAGCTCACTGTCATTGTTTCCCTCCTGTCTGGTTTGAGTATTACTACTCACATACTATGTGTGTTCGTGAATATATATATATATGCAAGATCTACTCAACTAATGCCTTGTAGCTAATTCTAGTAATATTCCAAATGAGGCATGGCTGCCACTGGTCCAGTACCCTGCTACTAACAGAAACAAAGCTGTGTCGGTATTATCTGCAAAGGTCTTTGAGTACGATGACCCGCTAACTCCTGTCACGCACTGGCCTTTATCTCTGTGGCACATGCTAATATGCCATGACGGCTGCCTTTGCTGTAAGGGCTAAAAACCGTACACTTGCTGAAAATGGGATTTGTGGTGGAGTATCAGAGAACAGACAGTGAGATAGGGCTATTTTATCCCTAAGTATTACAGACAATACATGGATTATAATTGCTATTTGTTGGATTTTTTGTTGTACGTTTTTTTAATCATCCTGCAAACCAATCTGCCACATTCAACATCAAATACTTTGTTGGTTACTCTGGGATACACAGAAGTATTTTCTGTTTTAATTCATCCAGCTATTTATTTTACTTCAAAACTAAAAGGAACATTTTGATGAAATTCGGTGGAATTATGAAAAAAACTGTTGATGCTCTCAAAAGTGGAGGCAGGAGACGGGAAGAGCTCCGCATGCACAAAATTTTCACTTACATTTGATAACTCAAAAGTAGAATTTGAACCTTCAATTCACAAAAAAAGGAGAAAATGAACTGAAGGTTAATTGTCTTTCAAAAGGGTACTCTCATTGGAACAGGGGCTTTTGACCTTTTTATGTACATACAAGTTCCTTTATATTTGTCAGTATGTAGTGGATCCATAATACATCTCCCAGGCCGTTAGCGAGCTAATCGTACTCTTTCATTTAGCCTGGTTGCTCAGTCTAGACCACACCATCTTTTTCATTTCTATCACCAAACTTTCTTTCGTATACCATATTTAACACAAGAAACGTTAAGCGTAGTGACAAATATATACTGTACAGTACACCAAGTTTTGTGACGATGTCTTTTTTAAACGTTATTCTCTATTCATGTCGCCGGCTAGGCAGAGGTGTGTGCTCTCTGAGTGCTTCCCAGCAAACAGTTATACCTCCCTTCACCCTTCCAGGTACCTGGAACCCTTCCAATTACTTTGTTTTCCTTGCAGGGTTAAAGTAAGTATGTCTTTATACGTGACTGTAATTATATTTTGTTTCGGGGCACTTGCTCAGAGGGCACTTTCCTTCCAGCACAAGGAGTTGCCCACGGTGGAAATCAACTTAAAGCCCTGCTGGTATTTAGAATACTAAATTACCAATCTGCCCTCATCCCAGCTCAAGAAAATGAGCCTTAACAGCTCGGTAACATGCTGATCTAGCCAGCATCTAACCCTGCTGTGATGTGGATTTGATTTGGCTGCTACTATCTTTATTTCCCCTGGGCTGCACTGCTATCACAATGAGGCAAGGAGGTTAGCCATCTTGCAGAATGGAAATGCTCCCATAAATGTGCAGTATGTGAGAGACTAGCCACTGGGACCACTCCTGCCTAATGGCTGTCTGATTGACTGAGCAAAGAGAGGGAGAGAGGGGAGGAAGTGAGGCTGTGGAGTGCAGAAGGGTTACAGCACTGTAGACTTGTTCCGGTGTACTCCACTGTAATACTACGAAGAGTGCGTATGAGCATACTTTTTGGTATTTGGTGTACGTGTATTGTCTATGAGTTTGTGGGTGAATCTAATGTACCCCCCCACCCCCACACACACACACACACTCTCAAACACTTTGGCCCTAATGAAGGCTGCTTACAGTATAATGAGAGATGTGGTCAGATAATGGAGGGGGTAATTACTCCAGCGTGGAGCAGACGCTGGTTAAGAATTACATTATTGATTGGCTAGATGCGGCGGCATGACAGGCCAGGTGCGCACAGAGAAATAGAGAGGAGAGGAATCAGTGACTAGAATAAACAGCTTGTCTATCTGGTTGTAAATCAAGGCAGATGCACGAGGTGCAAAGGTAAGTGGAGTGTGTGTTTGTGCTCGCATCCACACACACACACACACACACACACACACACACACACACACACACACACACACACACTCCAGCTGAGCAACTTCCCACCTGAGGCAGAAACTAACATGCAGTATATGAGTGTAGTGATCCAAATAGTTCCACTCAGGAGGGAAATGTCTAAACTGTAGCTAAGCTAAATGTTTGCAGGGGTGTAGACTTGGCCTCAGCACTGGTAGGAACACGACTACGATGTTAAACCAGCACACTCCTGTGCCCAGGTCTAATCATACATCTCTGGGTTACAAGTGCAGCCTGCCACCGTTTTATTTCTCTCAGTTGCTGCTAACACAACCTCACTCAAAAGATTATACAAATAAGTTTACCTCTAACCAGCACAAATGGTTCCTTGTGTAGACGCATGTCTAGCCTTACTCGGTATACTCAAATAATTTCACCCTTGAAGGTTAATCTATACTCTCCAAACACAGTTCTGTCATGGTGACTATTAAAGAGAGAAATAACATTGATTTACCTGAATTATTTTACCCAGAGCAGCAACTTGGAGGGAGTACAGAAACTTCATAACAAAAATTAACTGCAAATATTGTCGGCCAAAATGCCAAATTCCCTCAACAGACACATTAGAGATGATAGAGAACAACTTTAAGTGAGATAAAAACCTAAGGTGAGCCGATAGATGTCTCATATTTATAACCGAAACTGTTAGCGGAGCTGGTTTATAGCCTGTGGTTATTATAGTTAAAGAGGAGCTTTAAAAATGAAATGAAATATCAACAGTAGCATTGAAGACACACGCGTATCTTCTTAACCCAGAATCCCCCCACTGAGTAGCGATCAATGCATTATCATTGATTCCCTCTTAGACAGCATCTTGTATGACACAAGGATCTTCCCTGGTTCTTTTCAAACCACCCAGAAGCTTGAGAATAAATATCCAACCATTAGATAAACAAGTGAACTTGTCATTTTCACCCCAAGCACTCTTCTGCTCCCGGCGTTCCCATGAAAATTCAGGATTAAATCGATGGAATATTTATTTCTGTGAAAGGAATCAGTCGATGGAAAAATCAGAAGAAAGAAACCAAAGAGTCTCAATCGAACATTGCTTTTGAAAAACGAGTAAGAATTGAAACCAGTATGTTCCTGAAATGCAATCAAATGTGTTAAATTTGAGAGACATTTTGATTGTTATTACAGATACAGAATTGATTTTGCTTTTGTATAATATGCACTTTGTTAATTGATTTCTTACCATGAAAAACAAGCATAGGAACTAAGAATTTTTCTTCCCTCTGCTCCCTCCCATTCATGGGTTGGGTGTTTATATTGTTGTTTTTCGTTCTTTTGCCAATGAATACCTCATTCTCGCAACAGCATACAAACAATGTGCTAACTCCAGCTGTATAGCAGGACTTCATATTCCACTTACAGACAGGGCGCTCCCTGCCAACTAGCCTGCAGGGTGTGCACTGTGTGCATGTTCCTCTATGGATGTGCAGCACCATGTACAGTATGAGAGCTGTGTACTGTACGTGTGTTTTCAAGGGTTTAGGCTTTTCGTTACAGCAGGGGGCCTGGCAGACCAGTGTTTCAGAGTTTGTCCCTAGAGGCTGCCTTTTTTCCACAAGCTCAACACGATCAATTTGCCAACCTGAGGAAAGAGAGAGATGGATGTGAAGGGGTAGACCAGGGAGGATGGATGGACAGCCTGGGACCCAAGCATGGCAAACAGGATTGATGAGAGAATACTGCACAAGTATAGAAATCCCTTCATTTAGCCAGCAGGCCTCCTGTGAGAAGCTGGGGTGAAAAAAAAAAAAAAAACTGAACAAAGTCAAGAAGATGAAGAAGGTGAAAGAAAGAAAGACGAATACTGAACAAGCATGACAGTAAGCCTCCTCCCCTCCATTCATGAGAGTGTTAGGAGGTGAGCGTAATGACCGGAGTCTCTCTCTGCAGCCTCCTGCAGGGTTCCAGCGCCGTCTTTGCAGCACAAACGTTCTGTATCACAAAGACAGCGACAAGGATTTTTTTAAAACCTGTCAGTTACATCCAAGCCAGCATAAAAGGAATGTATAACAGCAGGTGAGATTCTGCTGGAAATGAACACACCCAGAATCAGCAACAGAGCTATTCAGCCGAGACGGTGTGACATCGGTGTGTGCGCCGCGTCCCTTGTGTGTTCCTAACTCAGCCCTCGCTGTTGTGCTGTAGTACCACGGTCACAAGCTGCCGATGAAAACAACAGCTATGAAGACAACAAAAACAACACAGTTCTTCATTCTAAAACCAGTTCAGCTCACACACACCAGGGATGGAAAAGAACACAGTTCCTCAGGTAACAGTAAAAATAGAGCTGGATAAAGTAGTACTCTGATAAACGTAAAAAAAAAAAAAAAACTCCATTCAAAATTGTACTTCCATAAAAGTATAGAGAAGTATCTGCTACAGAGTCGACTCAAGTCAATGTGAAAGTAAACATTCTCTAAAATGTAAATACTGGTGTAAAGTACATGTGCCTTGACATTGTTCTGAAGTACTGCGCTTGAGTAAAAATACTTATCTCCCACCACTGGCTATTATATAATGTGACAAGCACATGTGAAGCAGTAAAAAAATACAGGGTGAAGTTGTTGCCTTCGATGATATTTTTCTGTGTCATCTGAAATAAACCATCATCATTGTCCTCTCCCAGAAGAAATTACACACACACACACACACACACACACACACACACACACACACACACACACACCAAACCCCAGTTCCATTCAAATCAACATGTTCCAGCATCTTAGAGGCTTGTTTAGTTCTAATTTGTCTCCTGTTCAGGCTCATTAAGCAAATCAAGTGTTCTTTTCAATGTTATTGTTTTGTCAAGAGCTAATTTATTTCTTAAAATTCATAAATAGATAAAGAGCTTTTTAATATCTTAGGAATGGGCAGATATGACAGAGTAATAATATGATAAAACTGTCAACATCTGATAATGATTTTAAATTCAGCTCAGTCAGTCGAAGTAGGCCGGACGAAGAAATCTTGTTTGGCATTTTCCTTTCATGACGGGTGATGGGTGCGCACGGGCGCTCTGGAGTCTGTTCTAATCCGACCAGAACTCTTCGCCGCACGTCATGTCACGTGAGGGGTGTGATGTCAACTTGACGGGAAATGTGAGTGTGAAGACCCTACAGTCCTCCGAGTTAAATGACAGAAATCTGCTTGTTCATCGGCGACACTGAACTATTCAGCCTGTGTCCCAACATCACCATAGAGACCATTCCCATCCTTTCCTAGCAAGGCAACTTCTCCTGGCTCTTTTAGAGACAAAAACACAATACAAGCACATCTGATAGCGATAGATTCAAGAAATATTTTTGAAAGTTTCAGGGCTTTACGAACTATTAAAGGCTTTATCAGCCGTATTTATCTGTGTCTGCTGTTCTTAACGGCCCAAACAAGCTGCTGTAAAGCATGGCTGTAACTCTCTTCATAAAAATGCTGAAATACTGTGGTGAAATGTTACTGACAGGAGTCCATTAAAATCTCATTAAATTCCCAGCCATACAGTAACAGCAGCGCATTGTGGCCGAGTAAATTGAAGCCGAGCTCGCTGGCGCGGTTGCAGGCCTAATGGAAAATCTCAAAACCTTTCAGCGCAGAGAGGAAATTAGAATTACACTCAGCGTAGCATCGTTTTAACCTGTACAGCTCAACCCATACAGTAATGCTGGCTAATGTGCATGGAAATGAGGCTATAATGTCTCTGTGTTTGTCCAAATTGAAAGAAAAAGAGCCAACAAACATTGGTGGGTAATAAATTAGTTCTGTTTTCATCTTTCTCTAGTTGTATATGAATA
This sequence comes from Aulostomus chinensis, assembly GCF_037954235.1. NCBI lineage: Eukaryota > Metazoa > Chordata > Actinopteri > Syngnathiformes > Aulostomidae > Aulostomus > Aulostomus chinensis. Next base: position 16,628,266 of record NC_141327.1, on the reverse strand, counting down.
ATATCGACTCGTAAAGTGAGAAGTCACAATTAGCTCGGCAATCAAGAGAAGGAGGGGTGGGGGGGTACATTTTTGGGCATCTGAAAATGTATAAAATGGATAAAACATATATTTTATCTTACCTTGAAAAGAAAAAAACATCCGTGAATTAACCAGTGTTATTAGCAATGATCTGATATATGGAGACAAAACAAAACATAAGAGGGTGGTGCATCAAAGGTAGTGCTTTATGGGGGGGGGGGGGGGGGGGTGTACTGTGGGTGATGGAAAAATAAACATGCTGTAAATGCCAGGAACTTTTTTTTTTCTAATTACCAACTCCATCCATCACTCCATCCATTTTGTTGCGCTTATCCTGTTAAGGTTCGGGGGGGGGGGGGGGGGTTGGGAGCCTATCCCAGCAGCCTTCAGGTGAGAGGTGGGGTTCACCCTGGACAGGTCACCAGTCCATCACAGGACCAACACATAGAGACAGACAACCATTCACACTCACAGTCACACCTACAGTCAATTTAGAGTATCAATCAGCCTCGTCCCCTCTTGATGTCTTTGGATTGTGGGAGGAAGCTGGAGTACCAGAGAGAACCCACGCAGGAACAGGGAGAACATGGAGACTCCACACAGAAAGATCCTGTGCCAGGACTTGAACCCGGAACCTTCTTGCTGTGAAGCGACAGTGCTGACCACTGCACCACCGTGCAGCCTTAATTACCAACTCATTTAATAAATTAAATACATGTTTTTGAGAGCATTAATGATTAGAATATGGACTCAATTTCACTGTTTGATTCCATATATTTTATCCCCTATTTTATATCAATGTGTAATGCTTTTGTGTCCTTTTTGCAGCGATAGTACTCAATACTTCGTGGGGGGGGGGGGGGGTCTTCGACTTACTATACACGTCCTATAGATGCTACAATAGTAGAGCAGTGGAAGAAGACAATCCTGATATGCCCAGGGAGGAAGGAGGAAGGAAGGAAGGGCACTGAGTTTAAGTTCACAAAATATTTTTTCCCTTCTTAAGACAGGAAGGCAAGGTATCTAAGAGACAATAGTTGTCTTAAAAGGAAATGACTCAGCAGTCCACATCATCGATGCTGCAGATGAAAGTGGTGGAGCGGTAACAGTGGGCGTGTGATAACAAACCGTAGAGACGTTCACATTGCAAATAAGAAGCCATTCACCAGCCGCCGGGCAGAAAAGGTAAGAGGGAAAAGTGTTTTTGTTATTCGATATGATGATAAAAGTAGCTTTGATGAGGTTTGTCTTTTTCTTTTTTACAGTAATAATAATGAAGTACGGTGGTAAACTTGCATAGCACAAACAACACTCAGGAAAGGAGAGTAAGGGAAGGACTTCATGACTGTGAACAACTGTAAGGTTTCCCAGCTGAGTTTGAGTGATACTGGCATGTTTAATGTGCAGTCAGCTTTAGGCAGAAAGGCCAAAACCCTTCCCAAAAAAAATAAATAAAAGAGGAATAAGCTTTTCCTATAACATTCGACATTCATCAAGTCCTGAGGTCCTATGAGAGTTTCCTCAACTGGATTAAAATGACACTTGGTGTGTCATTTTTTTTTTTTTTTTTGGTCCCGACATCAACACAGTTTCTCACTTGGCACCAAACCAACTTGGTTATGAAACTGGCTGCCTCAGCATGGCCCTGTTTCCAGCTTCAAATCAAATCAAACTTTCATTTGGTCCAACTTTTGAGAAATTTTAATCAACAAGAGAAGTTGGAAGTTTTTATTGGCAAAATGACAACATAGAAACTTACAGTATTGAATTCAAAAGCACACTGCTGCTGGTGGAAACAGGAAGTGCAACCTTTGACTGTGACAAGTCTGATTTGAGCTTAATTGCTGCTTTCTGTCAAAAATAAATATGACTTGTTGGTGCTCTTTCCGCTTTGACAACACAAGAGATTAATTAAGCTGTCACTCATGCAATAAAATGTCTTTTTTTTATATATGATTGAGTTTTTATAGAAACTAACAACTTGACAGGCAGTTGAGGAGAGTCTACATGGTTTAATCTCCTGTGTTTAGGATTTAACATGTGAAAAAGGGATTTGCCGTGTTTATGTCACATTCCGCCCTTCTGTGAAATCGCGCGAAAAAATTCTAGGAAGGGTTTTTTTTGTTTTTTTTTTTGTCAGAATGTTGTTGATTCTGGCCACAAGAATTTGAGGTGCATTACTACTCCAGTTCTACGATTCAAAGCATTCACGACTCAGAGACGGTTTGAGAAATAAACACGAAAGACAATGATTTTGAACAGAAATGCATCACTGGGATAGTTTTGTCTGGGGGCCTCTGTATATGGGTCTTTATATACTTTAAGTAAATAATAAATACTTCAAATACTTTTTTATATTTCACTTCAATCCAAAAGACAAGATTTAAACATGATGTCTTGAATCTGATTAGCGAGAACATTTGCTGTGTGTTGCAACTGAATTCAATAAAAAATTTCATGACTGTGAATGCAGTTGGTGTGCAGGTTAAATATGTCCCTTTACCACAGCAGGAACCTGCGTTGTTGATCCAAGGCAAAATGGATCATTGCCTTCAGCTTGTTTATACTAACGTCTGACCTGCCCAGCTGCATATCTGCTCAAACGCAGAGCAGGCAACAATGTTTCATTGTCTAATTTTGTTGAGCCCATTTCCACTGGAGCTTTTCCATTCCTGTTCCTAGCTGACACGGTGTAACTCTGTGTTGTCCTTTGATGCCGTAGCCCATCACGCTTCAAATGCGTAGCCAGGCTTTAAAGACCGGTTATTTGAGTTAGTGTTGTTTTTCCAGTAGCTTGGATGAGTCCAGGCATTCTTCTCTGACCTTTGCCATCAATAAGGTATTTTCTCCCAGAGAAGTGCTTGTTTTTCCTTTTTTTTTTTTCAGACCGTTTCTCTGTTGCGCATTGAAATTGCTTTTGTGTGTGTGTGTGTGTGTGTGTGTGTGTGTGTGTGTTTGTGTGTGTGTAAAATCCCTGCAGATCAGCACTTTGAAAAATGTCTGGCACCGCCAAGCACGCCACTTTCACAGTCAGTTAAATCACCTCTATTCCCTCTTGACCACGTAGACAAACTGATGAGACTTTCCTTTGCTAAGTTGCAGTTTCCTTTGCTAACGAGCAGTGAAGCCTTCATATCTGCAAGTGTTCCTTACGTACACAGTGTCATGTAGCCCACAGTCCGTCGTTGGTGTGAAAATATTGATTACAGTTGTTTAAGAGACTACAAACACATGGCTCTCCTTTAAAGTGACACCCCAAAAATTAAGATTCAGTAGTTCATCAATTCTTTACTCTTACATCCATGGAATTAATGAGATTTTTTTTTTCTTTCATCTGCGTGACGGCTTTGTGAATCCATGATTCAGAAAGCGGTACCTAAATCTGTTGCTGGATGCCAATTGAGACCAAAGATGGACAACACCAAAACAATAGAAAATGTCCATTTAGACACTAATCTGGTGGTATAACCTAAATCATCTTCATTTCTACTGCTGGATACACAGATCCAAACAGTCATTTTTATAGACTTATTTTAATTTTTAATCTGAAATCAAAGTGGTTTGTAGAGTATTATCATACGACTGGCTTGAGAGGACTTTGAATGTACTGTAACAGTCATTTCGTTTAGTTTTGCTTGTTGATCGTCATTTTATTTCGATTTCGCCCAAGAAAAGGCTAACATTTTCTGTGTTTACCAAGGACTCATGCAGTGGGGGGGGGGGGGGGGGGGGGGAATCATGAATTAAAAAAACGTGCAATAATTTTATTTTTTTTGGTGAGGTACCACTTTAAAGACCTGCTTACTGAGGTTCTTTTGTTGCCTCAAACACACACACACACACACACACACACACACACACACACACACACACACACACACAAACAAGCTCACCAAACAATTTCTTGCAGAACGCTCATCTGTCTGGACGATTCGTTTGCAGGGTCATGAAGGTCGGCAGCATTAGAGGCCATTTTGTTTTATGCACCTTCCCTTATGGACAAGTGTATCATTCATGAAGGGTCACATCACTGATTGATGGATGGAGGCTGATGATGTGAGAAGCTATCCTTTGTTAAATTGCATTTAAGCTCCTATTGCTTGGGGTGGGTGGGTCGGGGGGCTTTCATTGATTCTCTATTGAATATTGGCTATGACGTCTGTGAATTATTTGCTCTTTTACCGTTTCAAAAGTCAAATTCTACTTAGTGCAACTCTTTGTTCATCAGAACACCAAAGCTAACGCACACATATGCTATCTGTACGTACACACACACACACACACACACACACACCTCTTTCTCATCACTGCCAGATTAGAGTCCCAAAAGCACCCTGTAAACAAAAGCATAAATCACTGACGCCTTCTCCTCTCCTGCCTGACTGAAATGCATGGTTCTCAGTTCCACTAAATCACAGCGGATGAGTGCCCGTGGGGAGCCTAGAAGGGTAATACACGCCGTCCATGAATACCATCGGCAGCAAGGCCAGTCCTGTATGTCTAAACGTTGTCAACTCAGAGATGGATGGGCCTAAACAGAGCAGCCTTAAGGGAGACGAGAACACCTAGAGGGCTGCCCAGCGTTTGATCATTGTATACTGAATTTGGATGGAAAAATGTAAGAGGGAAACAATTCGAACGACCTTGAGGAGGGATGGCACTCACTAACATTTTCACAATAGAAGATTAACAGGAAATGGGGTTCCTTCCTGCCGTAGCGCAGGTCTTTCTATTCAAGTTGCTGAAGTGAACCTATTTAGATTGCCAAGATGCATATGTCAAGAGCATTTAGTTGTTATTTCCCATTTGGCAGACCTTAATGGAGCCAGCCTATGAAGTATTCCCTCCCTGTGATTTACTGCAGTGCAACAGAGGCATTACAGCAATTATGTGGGACTGCAGAGGTATTCTTTACTGGACTTCTATTCTGTGTTTCTGATTATATTGCTGCTGAGACGCACCTTCACCAATTCAAGGTGACAGATTAGAAGCACCAGCGTACACACAAAAATAATTTCTCTCCCCGCTCCTAGTGTAATTACCATAATTTTTTTTAATACTGAATACTTAATGATGGCAAATATACCCCCCCGTAAAATATGTGGCCATGAAAGTACAACAGAAGTAGTTGTCTGAGGCAGTTTGACTCATATTACAATCATCTCATCATAAAACACCCTCGTAAACTGCAGTTTCGCGTAAGAGTTGAGCCGAACTAAAGGCTGGGTTTTTTTTAGACTTTTTTTTTTTTTTAGACGTGTTATTGCAATAATACTGCAATAACACATCAGCGACTGCAAAGTGCAGCTTAACACAAAAGGGTAATCCTTAGCGTTAGCAAACATTGGCATCAAGTTCAGCTCTATGCAGTTGCTAAGAAGGTAGGCCAGCTACCCCGTATGCTCTGAGCCAGATTAGCCTCCTGATTCTGAAAAAAAAAAAGCCCCTGATCTCCTCAGAGCTGGTTTCAGAGCGATAAACACTCATTCAAACATAAATTTGTCCTGCATCGAAGCTGCTGACAACACCACTGGGTTTACAGGAGACATGGGATACAGTACACATCCAAATATTGTACTTCCTCCATCTGGACAGCAAGAGAAAAAAAACCCAAAGATACATGAGAAGGCTGCTCCTTTAGAGATTAGAGAGAATTATAGCTCAGATTAGTCTGATTTTGCAGGATACAGTTGTTTGTTTTCTTATATTCAGATTCTCAGTATCTCAGCTAAACATTGAACAAAAGGTTTTCATGAATCATGCATTGAATATGAAATTTTAAAAAAAAGAATAGTTTAAAGTAATATTTTATGTAGGGCACCAGAGGACCCTGGTGACTCCAACCGGATTCCAGATGACACGATGTGCTCATAGCATGTAAAAGGCAGATCTGAGGGATTTGAACAGCCGCCTGTGAAGATTACTTCTTCTTGAGTGAATTTGAGAAAAAAAAAAGAATTGTAATATATATTAAAACAGCCTTGAGCCTTCAGAGGTGGCTCGTGGAGAAACGGTGGATTGATAGATTTTATAGAAAGGTTCTCTTGTGTAAGTTGGAAAAATCAGGGACTTCTAAACTGCCTTTCATGTCAAGTTCCCTCATGAAGAGTTTTCACACGGTGGCCTAAAATTTTCTTTCAAAGCATGAAATCAGTAAGAAATCACAAATACAACTCTGAAGAGAAAATTGCATCCAGTCATGGTGGTATAAGTCTGAGTCTTGGAAGGCTGCGAGTCTTGATCTTGTAAACCCACACTGGTGATACAGTAATTCTGTACGAAAAAAAACAACATAGAAGTCCATATTTTTAGCTGCTGCACTCAGATTTAGGAGGTTTGAGGAATGTAACTGCCATGATGAAACACGGAGCAGTACGGGTTGACATGTATGACCTCTTTGATCAGATCAGAAAACGAGGCCAATTTTTTTTATCAAACTTGGTGGAGAGGTTGACGGTGGGCTAATGATGAACCAATCCATCCATTCTCTACCTCTTATCCTGTTAAGGGTCGCGGGGGGGCTGGAGCCTATCCCAGCAGCCTTCAGGTGAGAGGTGGGGTTCATCCTGGACAGGTCACCAGTCCATCACAGGACCAACACAAAGAGACAGACAACCATTCACACTCACAGTCACACCTACGGTCAATTTAGAGTATCAATCAGCCTCGTCCTCTCTTGATGTCTTTGGACTGTGGGAGGAAGCTGGAGTACCAGAGAGAACCCACACAGGAACAGGGACAACATGGAGACTCTACACACTTTATGCTGTGAGGCGGCAGTGCTAACCACTGCACCACCGCGCTGCCTAATGAAAAACCCATTGTGAGGCTAAAGAGTTGCACTTTGAAACAATGGTTACTGCTGGCGGAGGAGGAATGAGCTCTGCAAGTCCCCTCCAGTTTCTTATTAACTGTCAAACGCGGTTTTCTCGGTACACAGCAAGGTGTAAAGCAGCTGCTGATCCTCTCTTGTGAAACTGTTTCTCCAGTCAGTCCAGAAGGACGTTGAGAGTGGATGCGTGTCCTTGATGTAATGATGAGATGAGCATGAATGTTAAACTCCAGCTTTCACACAGAGACCCCAATTAGCATCCTGCCACAGACGAGCTGAATCATTAATTGTGTATTTTCGTAGCCTATAACCATAACTGTGAGCTGATATCTAGAAAACACTCAAGGAGGTCGAATATCAACTTTTGTTGTATGAATCATTAATCATGCTTATCCCCTTAAGTAAAAATACATTGCCTCGTTAGATTTCATCAAGATATACCAGAACTAGGGCTGGGCGATATCACGATATATATCGTCTGGACGATAGAAAATGTCTCGTTTAATGTTAAACTTTATTGTTTATATCGCAGTATCGCAAAACAGGCTTTACGGAAGTATTTCACGTCACCGACGCGCCTTACGGCAAGCCCAGGCACGCGGCTCAAACATTCACAGCCATGGAGGAAGACGTTGGACGCCACACAGAAGAACATGTTACCAATTCTCAATCTAAACAACAACGAGATGACGAACAACCAGCGCAAACCGACGAGCTTGTACCTAAAACAGGGGGAACTTCTGTCATATGGCGGTGGTTTGGATATAAAAAGACCGACAAGGATCAGACTACTGCACTTTGTGAAGTATGCCGCTGCACGATCCAACAACAGACTCGAACACGAGTAACTTTTTTCTCACCTGAAAAAGAATCATGAGAAAGAATACAGAGAGAGTCAACGAGAAAAAGCAGCAAAAGCTGGGCCGAGTGACGTTGACGTTAAGGAGAAACTCCAGACGCAGACATTGCAACAGGCTTTTACCCGCGGCGCACCATATAGCCATACCTCCCGCAGATGGAAGGAAATAACCATGGCTGTTCAGGTTGGCACACCTGTAAAGATATGATTCCAATCTACACGGTCGAGAAACGGGGGTTTCTTGAGTTAGTGCAAACACTCGACCCTAGATATGAAATGCCCAGCCGAAAACACATCAGTAGCGTTGTGTTACCTGCTTTATATGATGAGTGCCGGGCAGAAGTGGAGGAAGAAATAAAAAATAAAATAAACTGTTCATTCATTGAATTTACCAAAAATGTGCTGTATCGTGATGTATATCGTATCAGGATATAAAATGAGCTATAACGGGATATCAAATTTTGGTCATATCGCCCAGCCCTAACCAGAACTTTCAGAGATATCAGTCATTATATCCAACTGGTCCTCCAGGGATCCAGACTAGAATGAAGATGATCCTGGAATGTCCTGAAAATGACCATTGATGCTTTACCCAGCCAGTACCACAGTCTAAGGCAAATACAGTTTGATCCAGATTGAATCAAAACCCTTCAATTAGGTTTTTGAGATATCCCTCACTAACACACACCGTTGAACACATCAGAACTCTTTCATTTTACCATCTCAGTCCTGACTGTCTGCCACTTATAGACTGTTTTACACTGTAGTTGTTTTCCTGTTTTATTTTATAGTTTTCACGTGTCAGATGTTGACTTCCTGTTGTCCCCTCACACAGCCAGCAGCCCACCCTCATGTTTGTTGTGAGTTCGCCTCAGCTCTCTCTGTCTCTGTCTTGTCAGCTCCTCTACTCAGTTTGTCAGCTCGGTACTCTCAGCTGCAGCTCACCTCTTCCCTTTGCTTTGCCTCGGTCTCATGAAGCTCTACCGTTCCTCTGCTTGAATCCTGAGTCAAAGTTTTTTTATTTCAAAAGATATCAGTTCTTCAGGTCCTGTCTCTAGTAACACATCATATGTGCCAGATGGAGAAATAATTCCAATAATTACATTAAATGTGGAAACTTGAATTGAGCTATATTGTCTAGTATCAGCGCTGGGTCTTTTAGTTGGGTTCTCAGCATTGATGTGGGCATCACGTCATGTGAATGCCAACAACAGCTCCATTCTGGGTTCCCTCTTTAGTCTCCAATTCTTCAAAGTTCAGCTTCTGCCAGCTGCATTACAATCAGCATTACGCAGTTTCATTCTTTTTTAGATCCGTGACGAGATTGAGACCGCAGACGGGCAAAGCACAATGCTCTTAATGTCTCCACTGTGTCCATGATGTAGCTGCAGCTTTTACTGGCGGCGTGAAGCTAATATCTGTTACAGTGGAGCTTTTTATACATCGCTCCCATACTGGGACATGTCGGAATGTGGTGTCGAGGGGAATGACCTTTCTAGTTAAATGGAACAACTTTCTCCATTTATGGATCAAAGTGGATTCCTCACCGGAGTGACGGGAAGCGTGACGTCACTTTCGTGAACCGCGTGTCAGAGGGGATGTGGGAAGCAAAAATGATAATTCCCATGTTCGTGTGACTAAAAAGAGCGAAGTGTCCTCTTCAGATTCAAAGGTGTTTGAATTTTTCAGAACAATCTTCCTATTTCATTACAAATGTTTCGATACACTTTACATATGTCTGAATGAAGACAAGGGAAATAACAGAGCCTTATTCTTTGATGATCACATCTTTTTTTCTCTGATTTGGATGTGAAGCAGTTCAATAATTATGTATATTGTCACACCCCTTTCGCTCATAAACCAGTATTTAGGATGCAGGATGCAACAGGGTCCAGAAGGGTTTAATGAGCCTTTTTGTTGCTTAAAAAGCTGAAAGACATTTTGTTCCCATTAAAACGCCAGATTTAGGACGTGTGAGTACTTCTGAAATAAACTGTAAAATTAAGTCAGAGGACAGTCGAGAAGAAAATCCTTGCGTCTCATCTCATTGCATTACAGAAAAAAAACAACAACTCTAACCCAGACAGTTCATGTCATACGTGTAAAGACCCCAAGTGCCAACAATTCTCCTCAAACCCACAAGGACAACTCTTTCTGCGTGCCCTCCGACAGACCTTCCCATAGACATTAGCTGAGCGAGAGCTATCTTGAGGGGAGGGGACTGGGTCGGGTGGTGCATTTATGAGAGCTGTGAATCTTCCAGATCAGCTCATAAACGTGATACATGATTGTGTCTGATGGAGATGTCCTCAAAGTTTAAGGGCTCAAACAGAGGACACGGGCAGATGAGTCATGTGATGTGTGATTGTGGTCTGAGGAAGGCAGCAAATACAACACACTACTATCCAGTGTAAAGCTCAAGCTGCTGGGGAACCGCAATTAAACACACCATTCAGTCACAGGCTGTGTGTGTGCGTGTGTGTGTGAGAGAGAGAGTGGGGGGGGGGGGCTCTACATATCTCCAACTCAACATGCATTCTCTTTGAACTGCCTGTTGGGTAAACATGTATTTCATCATTTAAGTCCCATATACATACATACATACATACATACGTACATACATACACACATACATACACACATACATACACACATACATACACACACCTATATATACATATACATACATATACACACACACATATATATACATACATATATACATACATATTATATATACATATATATACATAAATATATACATATATATACACACACTTATATATACATATATATACACATATATATACATATACTTATATATATACTTATATATATATATATATACATATATATATTTAATATAATCCTGCTAATGGATTTAACATTTCCACCAATTATTAATGGGCTTCAGTATATACCCACAGTCAGTCCCTCAGGAAACTGTGATTCCATGAGCGCATAGATTTATGCAAAATCAGCTCAACAGAATATGCAGGAGTACGCATATTTCTATATCCCCACACTTTGGTAGCATAAAATCACCATTTTATAGAAGGGATGCCGGCTCAGCGACGTTGCATGACACATCAGCACCTCGTACGCACATTTATGTGAAAACGATGAAGAAAGCAAATCCGTCTCATTTAACAATGAAAAAGCAGCACAAGATTCCGTTTTATAACGAATGAATTGAGAGCTAAAAATATTCTCAGCTTTTTCTGGAATGTAGAACACCAATTATCATAGGACATAACCAGGTATGATTCTTTAGGTACTTAGTCCCAAAAATCATAACATAACCCCCCCCCCCCCCCCCAATTTTAGTGACAAAACACAAAATTGAACTATTTTTGACGACAAGAATCACAAAACAGAAAAAAAAACCACACTTGACCTGGAAGAACTGCAATACAATAAAAAAAAATCATCAGTGTGTTGGTATCACATGTTCATATTTGCTAAATGTGAACTGCGGATGGTATCAAAATCTCTAATCTTAAAACTAATTTTCTTTTTATCCAGTATATTAGCTTCCTGTGAGCATGTGTACCTAAATGTGTTTAACAACAATAAATGTCTCCAGAAAAAAATGGGACAACAAAAATGTGATATCATATTATTACAGATTATCTCTAAAGATAATTTGCACTGTAGAAAATCCTGGACTTTGGGACCTCTGATCTTTATTGAACCGCTCACCTGAACAGAGAGACTGAAACGAGTCTCTTAGGAATGTCGTTCTTCTTGTCTACGTCACATTAAGTCAAGCAAACAGGTCATTTTATTTAGCTTTCGAGATGAGAGCCTTCACAAATTCCTGAAAACGCAAGTTAAAACGGACAAAACAGGATTAAAAACTTGCAGTTAAAATACTGCAGGGGTTCACTTTGCTGCCCGAGTGGACTTTCTGGGCAGAGACAAAGACAAACAGAGTAAGTGCTGAGTAATCAGTTTTATTCTCTGGCTGAACACAAGTCACAACTACAACACAAAATGGCTGCATGCTCCCCACTTATCTATAATACCTCATATGTGCACACTAGAAATGGTTCACGCTCCTTCTCTAGCTTCAGCCAATAGATGTTGCACATGTAGAAGGAGTTTATTTTGATGACTCCCTATTTCATGCTAACAGTGCTTTGCTTCTTAGCGAGAGAAACTAATTCTGTACAGTTTGCTTGTCTACAATTCCATCCATCCATCCATTTTCTTCCACTTATCCTGTTAAGGGTCGTGGGGGGGCTGGAGCCTATCCCAGCAGCCTTCAAGGTAGGCGTGGGGTTCACCCTGGACAGGTCACCAGTCCATCACAGGACCAACACATAGAGACAGACAACCATTCACACTCACAGTCACACCTACAGTCAATTTAGAGTATCAATCAGCCTCGTCCCCTCTTGATGTCTTTGGACTGTGGGAGGAAGCTGGAGTACCAGAGAGAACCCACACAGGAACAGGGAGAACATGCAGACTCACACAGAAAGATCCTGTGCTTGAATCTGGGCTTGAACCCAGAACCTTCTTGCTGTGAGGCGACAGTGCTGACCACTGCACCACCGTGCCACCTCTGCCTACAATGTTGGAGTAGAAATTGCTGGTTACCACTCATGGCTGCGTGAGGTACAACTGTTCTGCTGGTCGAAGTACAACAAACATCACTTCAGTCAACTTCAAATGGGTGTGCGTAGAATAAAGAGAGGACAGAAAAGTCTCAGTTGAAGGTGCGGCAGTCGGACTGGTTGTGCGATGGCTAGAAAACTAACCCAGATGCTGAGTACAGAGGTTGCTGTCATAGTGACAGGAATTGTGAGTCCATAAGGTTCATTGTCCTGTTTCTCTCAGTGTTTAATACCAAATGAATGAGTTTACAGTTTACAGTTTTGAGAGAAGTTTACAGGCAGTTCACAAAGTGCTAGCGAGTCTTCTTTCCAGGTGTGAGCAGCAACATCGCTTTAGACGTGACGGTTTTTGAGAGTTAAACGTCAGTAAACTCAAACACTCTCGAACAATTTGACAGTTTGAAAGATACACTGCCACTTAACTGGGACAGAAGGATTTTGGAAGTAGTATAATAGCTGGTATATGAACATTAGCTCATATTTTTCTCCAATCCCTGTTACACTGGCCTTTGATGCCACATCTAACAATTGACAGTCAAGAAATGTTACATAACTCAGTCTTGTTTTGAGCTTTGGGACGCCCGTTTTTTTGACATGCCCTGGAGGAGAGTTTGTTTTTTATGAGCCTGACAGGTTGGCTAATCGTTGAACCCCTACAGAATCCCTTAATTCCTCAGTGCCACCAATCACCAGACATGGCAGAATGAGGTTTTTCACCTTACTGCAACACAACACACCTGACCAGTCACCATAGAAACAGGCCCTGGACTCTGCAGAGCACAGAATTAGTGTCAAAATATATTACACAGATTCTGAACAACTTCAGAAATTTACTAGTCCTACTGTAAATCCTGTTAAAGCTACTGATAAAACTCAGCATTATGGGCAATCTGGTCCCCGCAGCAATTAAATACAGGATAAAACTCGACATTTCATGTAAACTAAGCTGCAACACTGCTGTCATGCAGGGCAGGGAAAGCGCGAGAATGTGACATTACATTTGCCATTATCCCTGTAATAGGAGATTAAAAAATCGGCACGTTTGTGGATGAGCGCTCGCATTTGATTGGATTAAAGTCGCTGCAAAACATGTACATGCGACAGATCCCTTGCAGCCAAAAATTAAAATAAAACAATTAAAAAATGAAATTACATTAAGGAACCTTATCAAATTAAAGCAATTTCTGTCTAATTGATTTTTTTTTTTTTATGCATGCTTTTAGATGAGGAGAGGAAGTGAGTCACAGCAGTCGTGAGTGTGAGAAGTACACACACTAAGGCCAGATGGTAGCCTTAATATGCATTTTTGAAAACAAAATGATGGTAATGATGATTATGATAGATTTAAGAGCGGTTTCTGATGAGATAGACCATAATCAGAAAAGACTAAACCCGGAATTCAGGTTTTGAACTAAAGGAAGGAGAAAAAAAGAGGAAGGCTTCAAAAACTGTCGCTCAGTTTTATTTTCAAAATAAGATTCAACCATATTCAAAGGATTTCAGCAATAAATTCTAAATCTAAATCGAATGAATAAAAGAAGACGGACAGGAATGTGTAGTTGGGTGCATGTGTTGTATCCAGTCACATGTGGACATGAACAATCAAGTCTGGAGGGAAGTAATAACGCCAAGCAAGCATATGACTGCTCAACAGCACCTGGCGTTGCTCAAGACCCAATTTTTTGCGAAATACTCCTCCCCAGACCCACAGAGCATGGCTGACCGCCAGCTAGCTTAGCATAATGAATGGGAGTGGATAGGCAGATTAGCATGCTTTTGTATTTCCTGCTCAATTTACAAAATCTGAAAATCCTCCTGTGAATTCTGGTTCAAGTCGCTGAAGTTCATGAGCTTGGTTTAGTGGCAGCAGTCGCTCTCCTGGTCGTCAACAAATGTTTAGTTTTGGAGTTGTGACAGGGCGTTTAAGGCGCTACGTCAAACAACTGCGCTTCTTCTCATTATAGTCTCGAAGTTGGTCGTTCAAACTATGTCACGAATTCTAAAACTTCAATTTACTGCCACCTGTCTTATTATTTCACAAAAGAAAATTATTTAATTCATTTTCAATCCCATTCATTGCGCTAGGCTAACGCAGTCAGCTGGTCTCTGTGTCTCTGCCCGCTTCCACCCACACACACACCCACACACACACACACACACACACACACACACACACACACACACAAGATGGTTATTCTGTTGTCTGGCTTTGTGGAGGATAATTTCCCCCAAATTTAGTGTGTTCCCTCATAATGATAAGTTACTGTGAGGAAATGCATTGTAATTTTTAAAAAAGATGTTCGCTTGAGACTAACAGTAGAAATAAGTGCTCATCTGGAAATTTGAAGTTGTGCCACTGAACAACGATCGTCTTTTCTGAGCGGAAGCAGTCAAACACGGAGAGAGACCTGATGAGTTGAGCTCTGCAGGGCTGCAACACAAAAGAAAAAGAAATAGCAGGAGGACACAGGTTGACCACTGCCTATAGGCCTTAACAACACAGCTGTGGCTTTCAGGGCGTTATTTATTTAACATGTAATGTGTGTCATTGCCGTTCACATCTTCTCTCCGCTACACCTTTTTCTCATCTAGAGGTCATTGTGTGCAGACAGCTTAGCTGGGAATTGACCGCTTCTAGGACATGGTTGTAGAGTTGTTGGAAACAGCTCTCTTTGAGAAAGATTCCAAGAGTGTGAGTGGTGACAAGGATTGTGTAGAGAGAGACATAAACACACCCACCCCCAAAAAACAATATATAAAGAGGAAGGAGATCATTTAATCAAGCGGCTTTTGTACGTACTATGGTACTTGGCACTGAAATAAAATGTATAAGGCAATAAAACAGCGCACGTGAATACAAAATAGAAATATAATTTAAATACAGATGTACATCTTTTGTCCCTTTTTCTAAATTGACTTTTCAGTCTGTATGCTTCAATGTTATAAAGGTCAATTGTAGCTGCCTGGGCTGCAGACAGCTGAGCTATATAAAAAAAAAAGAAAGAAAAAAAAGAAACACTTTTCAGGGATCAGCAGGGTTAAAGAGTTCTAGGTTTTCTGCAGCAATAGAAGTAAAAGAAGTCATGAAAGTTGTTAACATTTCCAAAAAGGTGTCTGAAGTCCAAGCAATGTTGTTTCTACACTGTCTGTTCCAGCATTGTCCGGAAAATTATTTCCCTGCAGGGAATCACTATCTTTCTACGTTCTTATAATATGTTATCTCATAGCTTAGTCCCTCGTCATAAAGGGTTAATCTATGGGGTTATCACCAGATGAGGAACCTCCTATTCGCATGAAATCATTGTATAAAAAAAATCAAATGCAACTAAATCCTTTCTTTTTGAGTTTCCTTTCAAAAACAATTCATTTCATAGATACGTTTGCAATTTTCACATCTATACATGATCATTGATTAATCATAATATGAACATGTCTGCATAGAACTGGGGTTTGAGGGAAGATGCAAAGGATTTCACAGGACTCCAAAAGAAGAGATTTTTACTACAAGCTCAGAGGTTAGTGAAGGCAACAGCATCAATCTGAAGAAAAGCAAACAAAAGCCAGATTGTGGCAACTGAACGGGCGTGTTCAAGCCATTTTAAACACACAGAGAATACTAAATAAACAGGTGATGGGCAAACACTTGGTGTAAGAGTAAGACAAGAATTTCAAAATAAAAGAACTGGACACAAAAAGCATAAAAACATGAACACAAACTTGATGGAATGTCAAACATTAATAGAGAAATGCAATTTTCACATCTATACTAAATCCGAAGTTAGCATATTATCATATACTGTAATACGTTTCAGAACCTGCTATCTTTGTCAATAGCATTCTTTGGAAAATTGTCAACACACAATTTTGCACCGTTATTACTGGGGAGGAATTTAGAGTAAAGAGGAAGTTGAAGCGATGACATGAACCAGCCAATATGTTGCAACACTTTTAAGCTGCAATACAAAGTCTCTATTTGGCGATGTGCAGCTTTTAAGTTTCATGAATGGGTGTTTGGTCCCCGTCTGCTTGTTGGTTTCACTTTCTCTCACTACCACACACTGGCTACACTGTCGATCCGCCTCGTTGTTCAGGTTCCACCCTCCATGGTGATAAATCTATTCATTAATTTTAATGATTCTTTAATCATTAACTCTTCACCCACTTTTAGGAATAAGTCTGAAGGACGGGATACAAAAGCACCACAAGGAAGTTTAGAATCGACGCGCTGGAGGAACAGAGGCAAAAAATTCTTCAACAGGTCAGTTTGAGTGTTAGATTTCATAAACATGATGCTTTTTAAAATATTAATTCGATCAATGAAACATTCTGCTCTAACGTGTTCATTTCTATGTTACAGCAATGATGAGATTCACAGCCCTTAATATATTTCTCTGGCTTCTAACAGCATTCACACTTACAACCCAAGGTGTGTGACACTAATTCAAACCAGTTTAAAGATGCTAATAATTACAAACGTTTGGCTTCATTAACAAATGTATCCTTGTCTGCAGATATGGTGAGACTACTTATAAGTTCCAACACCACAGCAGAGTGTGGCAAGCAGGTCACTCTGCACTGCAACGTCTCCTCGTCTAGCAGCGAGCTGTCAGTCAAACACATGTTGTGGTCCCAAAACAAAAAGCCTTTATGTCACTTGAATAGTGGAGGGGAAATTATTCACCACAGTTTTACACGGAGGGGCTTCAAATGTGTCTACGAAAACAAAACACTCTCCCTCATTGTGGAGGAAGTTCAGCCTCTGGAAAGCGGAGCCTCGAAACCCTACATGTGCAAACTCCACTCCAACCGCGGGATTTCCCATAGGTACACCTGGATCGAGCTACGAGGTCAGAGTCCACCTTTATTCTTGTGCAACTATCACAACAAAGGCAGATATAGTCGTTGTAGTGATACTGCTGTCTTGAATGTAAGAAGTAAATCTTTTGAAAAAGCGGCAACGCCACAGTTTAAAAGGCAAATGACGCATTTGCTCATTCATAGTCACTTTCATAAACACGTGCAAAAATATTTGTTTTTTTTATTAAGATCATAACAGCTAAACGCCAGATAAATGAGATGCTCTGGTTAGTATTTTCCTCCTGTGCGTGCGCACGTGCATATGTTGTTGCTATGGCGAACAAACAGCTGAGCTGCTACATTACCAGGTCTGTACCATTGCTCATAAATTGATTTTCCTCTGATCTCTGCTGATGAATTTTTAGCTTTGTGAAGACGATCAGCAACAACAAAGCTGCCCTTTTCAATGTGCGATGGTAAAATTGTAGTTTGATTTATTAGCCACTGACAGAAATGATGATTAGAGTAACTTACAAATCCATATCAAATATAAAAAAGGGGGTCAAACCGTCACAGCTGCTTGACATATTTAATTTACTGTTTGCCTACTTATACTCACTGTTAGAATGTGACCTGAACTACTAAAATAAAGGCAGTAAAGGATGTACACTACACAAGACATACCTAGCTGGAAATGTCACATATATCATCTTGTGGTGTTACTCGAACATTCCTGGAGACAATGTGTAATTCTCTCGGGTTTAATAATTGGCTGACTTTCTGGGACCTTGCAGGATGTCTGCAAACACATTAGGGAGATTTACAACATATACATTCTTCCCCCTCACTGTCCTGTGGAGAGAACCTGAAATGATACTGAAAGTTATGCAAACATTCTAGGTTCATATGACCTCTTTCAGGAAATGTTCTTCCGCACAAGTTAGTAGTCATGAGGCTTTGTTTCCTCCCCGTCTGTAAGAACGAATGTGTAAATATTCCCAAACATTTCCTTGTTATGCTGCTGATAACTGTGGGAACATTGCAAGATCAGAATCTCCAGTTGATTTTGAATTTGTAACTTCCAGAACTTCTTCCTTCAGGTTCATGTTTTTATACATCATACTGTACAGAGAACCACGTGAGAATATGTTCTTTCCAAACGCAGTGGTACAGTGTGACCGTAAAATCATTAAAACAGAGCATTATAAAGTCATGGAGGGAACTTTGAACTGCAGCACGGGATGGTTTAAAGACAACTTCAGTGTTCTGTGAAGGTTCAGGATCTCCAGCAAAGTGCAAACCAAAGCCTCCAGAATATCCACTCTTGCCTGAGTTGTAAAAAAAACTTCAGTTAAGACTCGTCCTGAGAAAGCGTAGGTTTTACTGTTTGTTTGTTTTTGAATGGTTCCACATGAGAAGCATTCGTGTCCCACATCTTGTAACTGAAAAACTCTTCTCACGCTCTGCTCCACAGAGTCTTGCGGGATCGGCGAAGCCTTTGCGTACGATAACGGTTCAGTCTGCACCTTCAACAAGGTCCACCCAGACGGGGATGTACGCTGGTTTCGTGGATCCCATCATCTGTCTGATGGATCTCTGAAGCAAAACACTTCCAAAGGTGTTGGGGAAGGAGGTTGGCTCACTATCAGCAGTCACCTGGGATGGATTTCAGATGCACCCTCCAAATGCTGCTTGAGCACCAAATCAGGAAAAGACATCGCATGCGCTGATGTGGAGGATAGAATCAGCAGCAAATTCAAATACATGCCCAGGAATGGTGTTGGATCACTGGGACCTTTGAGGACAATTTTGTGTGTTTCAATCTTACTTGCTGTCACAATGACATAATTGATTTGCAAAATATGATTGCGTTAAGGTATCAGGGTAAGTGATTATTAACCATCATTTGTAAAAATAAGGTACTGAGATATTATTTTCAAACTAAGGCAGCGGCGCTCTTGGCTAAGTCGGTCATCTTGCATGGTCCGAGGGTTCCTTCTCCTTCCTGGTTGCTGTTGACTGAGCTGAACAAGGAGGAAATACATGATGATAACGATGGAGTAGGTAATCATTAACACTGGAGGACAATACCTGCGTTCAGAGTCAGACTCTCAGAAAACAATCAATGAGCAACAAAGCAGAAAAATTATAGTTTTTTGGATTACAGTTGGATTAGGAGGTTTGGATTGTACCAGAAGATGCAGTTCACTGCCATTGAGCGCCTGTTGCTACAAGCTAAATATCTGTGGCTGGTTCTTTCTGCCTTTTAAAGTTACACATAAGTGACACAGGAGAGGAAAAAACAAAACATTTTCATGAATACTAGAACTACATTTTTGGGTGAAGTATTTCTTTGACCCTTGAACAATGCTTTTAAATTGTTTCAGAAAATGACCTCAGATGGTTTAATCCTCACAAAGATAACTGTACAAGTACTCTCTCACACACACACACACACACACAAGAGAGAGAGACAGACAGACAGACAGACAGACAGACAGACAGACAGACAGACAGACAGACAGAGAATTCAAGGGGTCCTTCAGTTTAGCCTTCAACTGTTCGCGTCCTCTAGCTTCAGCTCATTTCTGGTTGATTCACTCTGTCACTTGATTGATTTTCTATAAAGTCAGATGAAAATGTCTCGGCAGGTGTGTCCACCACATGTCACAGTCCCGTTTAGACCCTAGATAAACAGTGCTTGACTGCGTTCCTTGGACCCGTTTTGTCTCCAGTCTCCCCCTCATGTGTGCAATGTCGAGGGTTCCCCGTGCGGAGGACTTTGTGTGGGCACTGTTTGACAGCTGGGCACAGTTAGTGTGTGGCATGGAAGGAGCCTGCCTGTGGTTTGTGGGTGGATGCTGCCCTCTGGTGAACCATATGTGATCTGAGAAGTATTCATTGAACCTATTTGTCCCTTCATCTGATTATGGAGATGTAGCATTTCATTTGTCTTGAGGAATCAGTGACATATTTTGTTGAAATGGATATAAACAAGGTGATGTGTGTTAAAGTGATGGTGCTCCTCATTTGGGATATTTGGGCTGATATGAATGCCAGTATTACTGGATAAAGACAGCTGCTGCTCGTGGCAATTTTTTATATGCTGTTAGCAAACTCTGAAATCTTAGATTAGTAAAACCACAATGACCATTAGCAGACACTTAATCTACATTTAGTTAAGATATATCTCTGTATTGTGGGTGAACACATCATCGCGCTGCCACCTTTGGTGAGAGACTCTGTCTGGTTTCCCAACAGTAGATATACAGGGTGGATACAGATGCTTCGCCTTGCTTCCTCTCACTATTCACAGCTTGAGTTTGTCGCTGTAGGAGGTTAAAGGCGACGATGCCACAACTCTGAACAGTGCAGTGAATCTCTGGAGGATGTTTAAGAGCATTTTAAAGTCACGACGACTCAGCTAATGGGGTCAGTAAATCGGAGGTGGACAGGTGGAGTTTTTAGCCAGACAGTAATACACCCCAGTCCACTGGATAAGCCAGTATTAGGTCACCTTGACATGGATGCATATACACACACTCATTCATATACCTATCTTAGTGGGGACATTCTAATGCCTTCTTAGCTCCTTACCTGACCGGGAAATACCTAAACCTAAACCTGACTCAAGTCTTTCGCCTAAAATCAAGAGTTAACCTCTGAACGGCTGTAAATATCCTCACTGCTGAAGAGTAATTTTCACACACACACGGGCGCGCACACACATTTGCTTTTGTAACCAATAGAAAGACTTCTCTCTCTCTCTCTCTCTCTAAGAACTTATATATATAAACTTATATATATCTATATCTATATATGTTCGTATGTGTGTATGTATGTACGTGTACATATACATACATAAATACATATACACAATGTATATATGTGTATATATATTCACATATATACCTACATATATGTAGCTATATGTATACATATCATATATGTATACATATAGGAATTGTGAAGTGTTCGAACATTGAAGCGATCAGATGGACGGTTTACATAAGCTCACATACAGTCGACCCTCAACAGAATTGATTGGTATTTTGTTTGGGTTTTTGACATTGTAACATTTACGCCTTTATAGCAGGAGAAATCAATTAAAATCATAAAAATAAGAGTAAAACAAAATGAATGGAAACGAGGGAAGAGTACAACAAAAGAAGTGGCAGTAGTACTTGTGAAATTCAAATATATATAAATAATACTAATTAATGGGAACTTTATAAACCCAGTATTAATACTCATGAATTACTCAATGATGTTCTATATGTACAGTGAATAATATATGTATGACATGTATGTATTTATTTGTGATTTTCTTGATGGGCCTCAATATTAACCATGTATGTTCATGTAGCCTGAAGAAAAACAAATGCATTGACACTCAAACTTGCAGCTTTTTCCATCTTTGATGTTTGACTTTTACCATGCAATGTGATGAATGTGGAGTTTTATGTTTTATGTGAGTTTTATGAGTGAAAATGAAAGTGGGGGAGCAGTATTTTTTTTACCTCGAATGACGTTTTCTGAACATAACTGTCTTGCTTACAAGTAGTCACTATAATGTTCCCCTCAGAAGACTACGATAAGCTTTCATAGCTCTGTAAACTGAAGGGCTTGCGTCGGTTTCGGGTGAGCATAAATAACTTCACCTCATCATGATCTTCACGCTATCATCGACTTTGCTCATGTTCTCTATAATGTTTCATAACAGACTTGTGATGTCCTCTACCTAAAACCTCTGAAATCAACATATATTTGCATTTAGCATCCATTTGTCAGGACAGAGAGAGATTTACAAACAAAAACCCTTGATATATTTGTAATATCCACTTCTCACCACTAGAGGGACCAAGTTACATACGCAATTTGCTTCTCTTGTCTCATCTTTAGCGTGGAGCTTCAGGGCTCTCACAGTCCATATTATTGATCCTTTACAAGCTTTAGAATCTTTTCACTGACTGACAAATGCTCGACTTCATACTTAGTGAATGTAGTGTGAAAAGAGCTGAAGGCTTATAGCTCACTAGTGGCACGGGGACTTGTTAATACAGAACGTTGTTTTGTATGTTTACATTATGAGAGTGAGTGAAATGAGAGCCACTGTTGAAGTTGTTGTTTTCCTTGAACAGCAGGTCAAATCATGGCTCCTGATTTGAAGTTTGCTTCTCCTGTGAGCATCTGGCCAAAGTACACTGTGGTGGGGGTTTGGTCTGCTCACTTGAGAGGTGTGTGTGTGAGTGAGTGACTGAGTGACTGAGTGAGTGAGTGAGAGAGAGAGAGAGTGTCTCGGGCAACTTTCAAGGACACAAACAAGATTTATAATTATGTGTACTGGGGACAATATGAACAATTGAAGACAAAAGCTGTGTCCCTGATTTTTGGGTCAGGTGTTCATGCGCAGGTTGGTCAAGCAGTGGTTAGTTTAAGTCTCCAGAAATTCATGTGCGTATCTCAATACCCTAAAAGTCACTTAAGTTAACAGGTGTGTTTTCATGTGTGTGACAGAGTGTGTACACGGGGCTTCAGGTCAAGTTCCCATGG
This sequence comes from Aulostomus chinensis, assembly GCF_037954235.1. Classification (NCBI taxonomy): domain Eukaryota; kingdom Metazoa; phylum Chordata; class Actinopteri; order Syngnathiformes; family Aulostomidae; genus Aulostomus; species Aulostomus chinensis. The sequence goes on along the minus strand of NC_141327.1, from coordinate 16,605,582 downwards.
AAACAGAGAAGTGTTTTTGCTGTGTCTCCCCCATCTGTGTGTGTGCGTGTGTGTGTGTGTGTGTGTGTGTGTGTGTGTGTGTGTGTGTGTGTCCTGACAATCTCTCTAAGCTATTATCTGCTCTCCAAGAGATTTACATTATCGCCGTGACAGCCTGGTGGTCACTGCTCAGGTGACTGACCACAGCAGGTTATGTCATCTAGGAGAGCGGAGGGAGGAGAGCGGAGGGAGGAGGGAGGGTGGGCAGGCGGGCGAGAGAGAGAGAGAGAGAGCGAGAGAGAGAGAGAGAGAGAGAGAGAGAGAGAGAGAAGATAAGAAGCTAACTGACAGACAAACAGTGAGATGGGATGGACAGATGAGGCAGACAAGGAGAAGACGGAGGGAGGGGAAAAGGAGATAAAAGCCAGATATTGTTAACATTGTGGAGGGCTGTTACCCAAGGTTACGGTAAATGGGAGCTGGTCTAGGATTAATAGCCCGAACAGCTGTTGAACACAGTGTTCAGTCTTAATGACAGTCTTGGCGCTCTCTCTGAAAATTCATTAGGAAGGCTTAATTTTGTTTTTCTCTCTGTGCAGATCTTACATTCAACTCCATGTGTACACTTTTCACACTCAAACGCACTTATTACAAATGCTGTACATCATAGGTTGCATGACTTTAAGAATCATCCATATTTAGGAAAAAATATCCATTGCACTATGAGTTTTTATTCACTGGCACATGCAAGACGGTCCAATTATTTTTTTCAAATGTGTATTATTATTTTGGCCACGTGGGGTCAGCAGACAAATCCTTGAGCCACACTTATCCAAGGATTCAGCCATTTTGGAGCAACATTATCGTTCATCTAGTCATTTCTGTCAAACAGGTGGTCATGATTTCAATATACACCCTTTCTATATTTTCACCTGTTTGTTGGTTCATAAGCTGAATTATGCAAACATTTTCAGGATATTTCATGAAGGGAAAACATTAAATGTCAAAAGATTTTTACATTGGCCTTGACGGAGGAATGCTCTTCCAGTTAGTCTAAGAGTTTAATCAGGACCTGCCGAGCCATCAATGCAATTCTGAAATATCACTTTTGGAGGTTTTTGACATTCATGACAGAAATGTCATCTTTGATCGAAACTATTGTGACGGAAAGTGAGTTTGCGTCAATGATTTAAATCTCCTCTGCTCTTGTTTTGACTGTGTCACTCCTGAGAAATGTGCCGAGCAACTCAAAACCGTGACACCCACCGGTGCAGACAGGCTTGTCATTACTGCACATGAAGTCAGGTGGCAACCTAGAAAAGCCCCCAGCCCTGGTAGGGGAAATTATTTTTGGCCTTCTGTATGATTGTCACCTGCCTCCAGTGACAAATCACAAAGAAGTGAAACCCAGATGCCACCGTATCTTCGACTCCTCGCACAGAATCAGGCATGAGAGCAACTCGCATGAGCAATATCAGGCAGGCTGCAAACACCTTCAAAGACCTCTGATACGACACAATAATTGGGTCTCAGGGACCTCGGGAGCATTCTAAATTAGCTTGATACATCTTCAAATGATGCTTTTGCCTTTTCAAACTGTTTTTAAGCAGCATCACAGAACATTACATCACAGGCTCTTTCTGCTGTAAAACTGGAAATAAATATGTATTGAGAGTAACGCAATCCATGAAATGACATGTTTCCCTGTCAGATTTGGATTTATTTGGTCGGATGATCCCATTATTTATCCGTGCTGATGGCAGCAGAGGGCTGGAGTGAGTCTGCTGGAGAGTCTCCTCCTGGCGCAGCAGGAATGAGCAAACTCTTAGATTTAACTTGGCTGTGATCAGCTTAATGAGCACTGCGAGGGCTTGAGTGTACTTATACTATCATATTTATGGCATGGTTTTGTGTGTGTGTGTTTTTTTTAACATCAAAAAAATAAAGAAGTGAACTGAGACTTTTGGCTGCAAACTCAATTACTCCAGTTGTGTTTTTGTTTCACTGTAGAACTCTGGCACATCCAATCACTGATTCGTCATTATCATCCCTTGTTTACAGGTTTACGTATATTTCAGTGTTGTCTACATAATTTGACAAACATCTAAATATATCACCTTAACAATAATATCCAATCTGCTACAGTTTAGGAGCTTGTACATGTTCCTCCTACACATGGGTAGAGCACTGAGAGTACTGTTGTATCTGTGTGTGCAGGTTCCATTCTCTAAATATTTAAGGCAACAGCCCAATCAGGATGTTTGAATGAACACTCCATCTATCCTCCTCCTCCTCCTCCTCTCCATGATCAATGTTCAGCAGATCAGAGAGAAACTCTATTTCCATGCTTGCCAATACCGATTTCATTTTAAGACTTTTTTATTCCCTTTCATCCCCTCCACCCCCCATGAGATCTTCAGAGAACAAACTAATCCATTTTGTTTACATTCAGAGATGATCCAGACTCCTGAGCGGCTGCCTTATATAACAGCAACTGGATCAATACATGAATAAGCCAGTGGGAAGCCTGAAATCTGTATTATTCCACAGACAGCATGCAAGGGCTTGTGAGGTTAAAAGGAAGAAGAAAGAAAAACAAAAGTAAGAGTTAAGGAGCTGAAAGGTAGGCATATGGATCAACTCAGTTCTGAGCGGCAGCCAGAGACCACAGGTCACGCCTGGACGAATGGTTTCAAATGAATCGGAAGCCCTTTTGAGTGCTAGTGTTGAGAAGACTATAGCATGTAATGTTGAAAAACGCTCGAAAAACACAGGGTTAAGTGCGACAGCTAAAATGAAACGTGGGTTGTCAGTTTTCACAGTTTGCTTTTTTTGAGGAAGCAATGCTGTTGGGAAGTGTCCTTATCTAATCTCAATATAATGTGTCAACCCCCACCCATCCACCTACCCCCATCCCCATCCCAGCGCTCCCTCTCTCTCTCTCTCTCTCGCTTTCTCTCTCTATAAATCATTTTTGATCCCTTCAATGTGGATACAAGTAAAGATGGCATATGGCACCAAAGTCATTCGACGCCCAAGGCTGCAAGCACATGTGACATTATTCACTCATGCATTTGTTCCTTCCAGCGTGATGGGTGGATGGCTGTATGGCCAAAAGATGCAATAACATTTTTTTTTTTAATCAAAGAAAAAGAGCTGGACTAAAATGTATCAGGATTTCCCAACAGGAACCGAATAGATGTGTGACCTCATGAGGTTTATCCGTTGCTACATCACATACCCATCTATTCTGGTTTTGGGTCTTCCATGGACGTTTCACACCTAACTGGTGCATTCATGCAGCTCTCAGATAGCAGCCAGGCATGTTTGTTTAGTGTGTGTGTGTGTGTGTGTGTGTGTGTGTGTGTGTGTGTGTGTGTGTGTGTGTGCTTCCCGTAAAGGGTGTATCTCGTGAAACTGTCAGCAAACCTGGTTACCCTGGGAGACCACACTCCATTGTAACTGCACTCCACAACCCCTGACATCCAGCTCTCGTTAACATAACGGCTGTCACCAATCCAAGCAGCAGGTTCAGTGTAAGAGAACAAAAAACTCAATACATTATAATGTATATATATATACACATTATAATATATATATATATATATATATATATATAATATAACATAATATAATATAGAATGAAGAGTGTGATGATTCACGATACAGTAACACTTAAAATATGGGTCTTCAAATCAAAGATATCCATAAATGCACGTGTACATTTAAGTCTTGCATGTTAGCAACATTTCAACAGACATTTATTGTTAACTGGAATTGTAGTTAAAAAATAACAATAAGAAAGAACAAATAAAAATAATCACAACAAAAATTTAATGTGGGATTTCCTTAAAAGAATAATTTGAATGAGAAATATGATCATCAAGCATCAAGTTTAGTCATTTCCTGCTCGGATGTATTAGCCTCAAAGTGTAAGTGTAACAGCGTGCGATGTTTTTGCTGCGGGCATATTGGAAGTAAAAGTCTGATAAAAGGAGATTACTATTTTAACAAAGTTATAATCCTACTCTTCTTTACTATTACACACACACACACACGACACTTTACTGCGTGTCCTTCTAAGTTTCCAGAGTTTCCTCCGATGTATATCTCACACAGCAGCCCACCATTAGCACTACTTAGGGCTAACACGCCATGTTACCATCTGGACAGTCAAGCATCAGTGACCAGGTGCTTTGCTGCTCGGAGGAGGTTGTATGTGTGTGTGTGTGTGGGGGGGGGGGGGATGTAACGGTTTTAAATGAATCTAAATTAGGGAGCTTTGCTGTCTTCTCCCTCTGTTCTGAACTCTCCTGCACTTTTATGTAAGATGTGACTCTTTGCTCAGCTTGCGGATGTGTAGTTCAGGTGATCCTGACAGAGTCTGAGCATGAACTAATAAATGAATCATATCAACATCCATGTTAGAACCTGAGATCCTTTCACAATAAAAAAAAAAAAAAAATTTTAAAGGATTTTTTTTTTCACAGGGCATAAATACCTTCATGACCCTGCGAGTACTGGATGACCTCCTTATCTGACGCAGGTGTAATCTCATCAAAGTCTTGGTCACCCTAACCTGTAACAGGATGCCCCACTGTCAGCTGCTCATGCGGAAAGAGAGAGCCGGTTAGATTCTTGTTCAAAAGTCCAAATAAATATTGAGCTACTAGATAACCGATGGATTTCAGATCAGCCAATAATGCCTCTCAAAAATGTATCCTTTAATTTTCCCTCACATGTGAAAGGTCACGATATTTCTGGAATCCCATCGATGAAATATTCATAGTTTATTGAACCATTCAAAGTAATACAGGATCAATACTGCAAAAAAAACAAAAAACCTTTCCCTTTATAATTGCACACACCCCTTAGTGTTATATGACACTGTGCATGTTAGGAGGTAGTGCATGGGGAGAGCAGACTGAGCTCACCCTTCTCAGAGCTACTGTACTTATTACTAACCCGCAATCTTTGGAGGATTCTAGCGTGTGGTCTTGTATAAAAACAGCGCATAGGAAACGTTAAAAATATGTAAACCTGGATCAAAGGAGAGATGGTGTGCACAATGAAATATTTCACAGAAACCAATTTTTGAAAAAGGAATCCTCTGGAGTTGCATGTCAAAGATGGACAAAGATGTAGAAATAATAACGCTGGCTTAATACCGGTAAATGTCTTAATTACTCATGTCAGTGTGTGAGGCTTGAACAATACCAGAGCTGTAAAACTACACTCAGATCAAACACCCCCTTCATTAATATTGGAAATATGCCTGCATTGAAAACCATAAATGGCTGCTCTGAGAGGGGGAGACATGGGGTGTAAGTAGGAAGCGCCAACAGTGGCTCGCTGTCAGAGAGAGGAAGGGCAGAATGATGAGAACACACACACTCACTCGTATTTTACAAAGTGGTGGAAAAGAAAAAGATGTGACTACAGAATGTCATCTCTGTGCACCTGAAATCACAGACTCACATTTATCTTGGATACTTGAAATTTGGATAGTATGAGAAAGTTTTTATTAAAATTCTACCAGTGATCCATTCGCTGATTCTACTGAGATATTTCGTACCGCCTCAGGTGGCTTTACTTGAGATGAGGGGGTGATCGGCTCCACTGTAAACCCTGATAAAAGTTCCACTGGTTAATGTTGCAGATGTGCAGAGCCAACCACGCAGACATCTGCAATTATGCTACTTTAAGATGATGCTTCAAGACAATCCTGCTGGCAGCCATGGAGCCATTAGTGCTAACAGCAAAGACAGGGTCCAGCCAGGTCCACCAGCTGGCAGAGTATTTAACAGGTTTATAATTTATGATACACATTAGTAGAAGTTGCTCCTTTAAAATGAGGTATGAGCAACGATGACCGTGTTGAAAAGCTGCAGGCCTGGAGATCTATTTGCTGGACTTTCACCTCGACCAACGTCCAGTGATGTTGGGCTCATTTTGTGTGTGTAATTAACATGTGGGGGCGGCATGCTTCAGAGGTAGGGATCTTTCTGTGTGAGTCTCCATGTTCTCCCTGTTCCTGCGTGGGTTCTCTCTGGTACTCCAGCTTCCTCCCACAGTCCAAAGACATCAAGAGGGGACGAGGCTGATTGATACTCTAAATTGACCGTAGGTGTGACTGTGAGTGTGAATGGTTGTCTGTCTCTATGTGTTGGCCCTGTGATGGACTGGTGACCTGTCCAGGGTGAACCCCACCTCTCGCCCAGTGTCAGCTGGGAAAGGCTCCAGCCCCCCCACAACCCTTAACCCTAGAATTAAAAAAAAAAAAAGAATCCATAAAAGCTGCTTTCAACTAACTCGAATGTCACTCAACCTATGAAAATACAATACATTGGTGACAGCCAGGTACATCACTGTACCTGGCTGTCACCAATTAAGGCAGGACAAGAAGAAGAGGACGTCGTGCTCAAGGTGTGTGTGTTAACGGTGGCTGTGATGAGGGGGAGTCAAAGATGGAGGGGGCGGAACTCAAATGCTAATGTCAGGCAGTAAAACAACTGGTGACACAAAAACTGTACAGTCTCAAATGTGTTTATCACCTCGATCAAAAATCCCGTTTGCTCTTCACCTGTATCATTCTGTCATTTATCCTTTTGTTTTCGCTCAAATGAGAAAGAAAAATGGTTTTGTTTTTTTCTGGCTCCACAGGTGTCAGCACCCATTCTCTTCCACATGACCTGAGGGGTCACCACCTGGAGGGGCAGCAGCTGTCTGACTGACATGTTCAGTGTGCTCAGGGAATACCGCCCAGTTGGTCCTCATTACTCTGAGAACCCAACCACTTTCCAGCATGTTCCACCACATCAGTTTTCTGTCACTGTGTGTCTGCGTAGTTACGTAACCTGAGGATCTATGCAACACCTGGCAACCACGCAGTCAAATCCCACTCAGCAGCTTCACTTGTAGTAAATACTTGAAGGGAATGTACATCCTGACTCTTTGCTGTTGATTTGGAGATTGTTTGCTTCCCATCTGAGGTGTTTTGTACTTTTTCAATTTAACAGATGAGTTGATCCAGAAGGAGAGGAAGAGCTGACGGTGACTGTGGTCTCTGGTTGTGAAGAAAGGGGATGATAAGAAGGAAAAATGGAGGTGGCTCACTCTTCAAAGAGGATGATCCTCCTAAGATGACAGAGCCAATTTAAGAGCCATTCTGAACTCTGAATATGTTTTAGTCTTCAACATAAAATATATTTTTTGTGATTGAAGTTTCCATCCGCTGATACATTCTATTTCCCGATATGACTCATTGCTCCCATTCCTGTTTAATGCATTCATCAAAAGTCAAGAGTGATTTTTTTTCCCCACCACCTCCTAGAGAGTCCCTCGCTTTATTAAAAGTAATTATCATTTCATTGCTGCAAATGAAAATCCTCCTGATTAAAGATCTTTCTGGGATGGTCTTTCACAGATTTTCATGTCTCTTCATTGGTTATTAAAAAGCATTAATTCATATTAATCACCCACATTCAAAGGTAAAACTCTGAGGGATCCGGTTGAGTGAATAAATGCAGCATATTCTCTCAGAAAGGAAAAAAACACGAAGGAGCTTGATCTTTTAGACTACAAGTAACGTTATAGAAATGGAGTAGAACTGCTTATTTCGTAGTTTTCCCTTAATGGGACCTTTTTTTATATGACTGACTTTGAGGGGGGAAAAATCATTTGGGATCCACATGATAAAACAAAATCAATCATATTAAAGAAGCATGAATGAGGGTATAAACAACTGAAACTATAAAGGCCAATGGCGGTTTTTTATGGTAATCTCTGTATGCGATACAGCATGGGACTGGACAGTCTGTAAAATAAACACAAATTTGGTGATCGCACGCACGCACACACGCACACACACACACACAATAGAAAAGGAATATATCGTTTGCAAAAGAACATAGGATGAGAACAAAGAGTGCATGTCAGACAAGACGTTCTTTGCAAACAAGGCAAACGGACAGACAGAGAAATCTACTGTACCTGCACGCAGACAAAAGACAACAATTTAAAAAAGAACACTACCTGACAATATAGTTCTGTTTCCTCTACCAGCAGCAAACGTGCAACTGTGAAACCTTTGCCTAAGCAAACATCACCTGATTTCTCTCATTTGCCCCTGTTTGGACAAATGTTTGCTATGTTCTTTATTTCAAACAGTGAATTAAGTCCTGCTCACACCTATCAAGAAAGAATAAGGTCGCACATTTCTTTTATTTATACATAGAGGACCCCCCCCCCCACACACACACACACACACACACTTATACAACTACACAGATTCAAAATTAAAGCAGCAGTCTGAAACCAAAACTCCAAAACCAGACCTCTTCTCAATGAATTGTTGGGATGTACTGTATCTGGTTGGGATGTGAGCTTTAACACTGCCACAGATAAACTAATACATGTAACTAAATAGGTCAGTGAGCAGAGTGATGCATTTGGATTACAGTCGCATCCTGTGACAGATTGTGAGTCACTGCTTTCAACACCGAAACACAGAGAGAGAATAGTACATTCAGCCAAAATTACGTTTCTTTATCTAAGAGGTTTTTTTTTGTTTTTTGTTTTCTGAATTTTTACTTTTTGGGCAGCAACAACAATGCATTGTTGCAACAATGCAACTATTTTATTATTAGCAGGGGACCATTATGATAAAAGGAACAATTTGTCTTGAAGAGTAAAAAAAGAAGTTTGAAATTATTAACAAAAAATTAGGTACAAAACACACACACACACACACACACACACACACACACACACACAGCACAAGTCTGAAGTGAATGTCCTGCTGCCAATATTGCAGCACCAACAGTAGCTGCAGGATTAATGAGGGTAAAGGAGGTTACAGTGTTCTAAGGAGGTCATGTTGACCTCACCCTAAAGATGATGTCAGAGACATGACCAATCAGGCTTCCTTCTCTTTACAAAAGTGCTGCAGAACTTTCTAAATGGCAAGAACTTATTCTCTCTCTCTTTCTCTCTCTCTCTCACTCACGCACGCACATTTGCTTTAGTAACCGATGGAAAGACTTAGTCAGGTGTCTTCTATGTCATACTAGCAAACATTTAGAGTCCGTCAAGCAGCGCCTTTAACCCAGAACAAGCAGGCAGCCATGATGTTAGACTCTCAGATAGGTCTGTAATTGCTTTGCAGTCTCCTGGATTTTGATGCTAAAAACAAAGCAATTAGAGAGGTTTTTTGTTTTTAACACCATTACAAGAACCAACCCAAAGTCCAATCTTCAGGTGACATGCAGAAGTCATCAACATTATATACCAGCAACATGTGCCATTGTCCAACCAAAGAAAGTTTGAGTTGACAACAAAACAAGTGTATCAGTTAAAATCATCAAAGTAACACTGTGCGGAATATTCATAAATTAGGTGCATCTGGAGGACCCTGTTCATAGACTACTGGCAGCTTGTGGGAGAAGCTGACATGCAAGGAAAAGTCCCAGTACATCAAAGAGAAGTAAGTGCTGCACCTTGTGGGTTTTTTTTTTGTGCATTTTGAATTAACTGTTGTGTCTCCTCAACCATTATACCGTACAATAAAATGTGTTTGCCTGCTTCTCTTCATGTAATAATTATCTAAACAGATCCGCTCCTTCCTCTCCATACACACAATGCTTCTACAGCGTACAAAAACACACATTACTGATTATTTTTTGCCCTGCAGCTTGATCAATCATCAACACTGAAACGTTCAATGAAGATGTGAACTAGAACTGCTGTTTCTCTTGTACCTCTCATCG